>NC_045440.1:25788446-25861159 GCF_002776525.5 Piliocolobus tephrosceles | reverse complement strand
CTATTATTATTATTATTATTATTATCATTATTATTATTATTATTATTATTATTTCTGAGACCAAATCACACTCTGCTGCCCAGGCTGGAGTGCAGTAGCGTGATCTCAGCTCACTGCAACCTCCCCCATCCAGGTTCAATCTATTCTTGTGTCTCAGCCTCTGAGTAGCTGGGACTACAGACACATGCTGCCACACCCGGCTTATTTTTGTATTTTTAGTAGAGACAGGGTTTCACCACCTTGGCCAGGCTGGTCTCGAACTCCTCAAGTAATCTGCCTGCCTTGGCCTCCCAAAATGCTGGGATGACAGGTGTGAATCACTGCGCCCCACCAGGTCATTGATTTTCTTAAGCCTCCAGCCCTGCCCTGCTTGGAAATGTTTTGGGAAGTTGCTCAGTTCAAAGCTCCCAGGAGTGTGTGCCTGGAGCAGAGTTGCTCTCAAAGTCAGCCTGCTCCCCACGCCATCTCCTCCTTCTCTTCACCTGCACAGCCCCTTTGTCCACAGAACTGGCCTTTTCTGGTAGAAGGAGCAAGGCCAGGTGGTTTAAGCCTTCTTAGGGGGAATGAGGCTGTGTGGTAGTGCTGGGGACTGGAGGGCCTTGGCCTTGACATGGCTCTTCCACCCAGAGCAGCTGGCAGCCAGGCTCCCAGGAGGCAGAGGAGATGAGGGGGGAGGTGAGTTGAGCAAAGGAAAGGAGGTCGGCTCTGCAGTCATGGTTCTAGAACATTCCTCGGATCAGCAGCATCCACATCACCTGCAGACTGGCTGGAAAAGCAGATTCTGACTCAGAACCAACATTATAACCAGCCCTGCAGTGATTCATAAGTACTTTAAAAAGTGGTCAATCATTTCACCAAAGCAGAGCCACACAGTCGGGGGGACCACAGGTGGCCTCTGTGTGCTTGTCTCGGTTTTCCTGCCCCCCTCCAGACATGTTGATTAGACACGGCCAATGCCCAGCCTCAGACCTCAGTCTAATTTTGAAGTAGTCAGAATTTACTATGATTACATAAGACCCTCTTGTTTACAGAACACATTCTCCTCTCTGAGGTGTGGATTAGATCCATTTTACAGATGAAGAAACTGAGGCTCAGATATTTAAGTGACTTGGAATCAAGGAAAGAACACTGGACTAGGGGTCGGGAGGGCTGGGCTCTCATCCTGGGGTTACCATGAGCATGCTGTGGGCCCTAGGGAGTCCCATGCCCTCTCTGGGCTTCAGCCTCACTGCTAAGGTGGAGGGGTTGGGTGAAAGAACGACCCCCTTCCCAGTTCTAAGCTGGATGGCTCACCAGGGACCCCAGGCTCTCTATGCCCGCTGCTGAGTCTGGAATTCCTTTCCTGCATCTTGCCTTTGGCTGCCCCGTTCTTCAGGGCCCAACGCCCTGTCTTCTGGTCAGAACCTAGTTCTGAATGGGTTTTTCCAGAAGTTGTTGCTTTCAGGGGCCCCTGGCAGAGGTGTTTCTGGCTGGCTTTGTCTCTCTGGCATGACAAAGGCTCTGTTCCTGCTGGAGGCATTTCAGGGCTCAGTGGGCAGCTGGGGCAGAGCCCGTGAGACCACAGCCTTCCTGGTGAGCCCGGTCTCCACCACCCACCCCGTCTCTGGGGAAGGCGCTGACCCCATCTCTTCTCCCACGCTGCTCCCTGGCTCTGTGTGCCTGATTACTTCTGGTGAGAGGCACTCCTTGTTCATGTGCTACTGAGTGTCCAGATGGGCCTGCTGGGTTGAGCGGGTGTTGGATGTGAACCATTTCAGGAAGGGGAACCCCACCTTCCTGTTGGTTCTGTTATGGGAAATGGGTGAGCTCAGATAAGCAGTTCTTAGGAGGGGGGATGGTAGGGGTGGGGTGCAGGGGGAGGGGTTTCTGTTTTATGCAACAGCCTCAGCTTCTGGGAAAGGGTCCATTGTGTAAGACCGGGGCTGTGGCCTGTGCCCCCTGGCTCAGGGCAGCCAGCCCAGTGGTGGCAGGAACACTGGCAGGGCAGCCTGCTGTGGGCTTAGAGGGGATGGGCCGTATGGAGGGCCTGGCAGAGCAAAAGGACTCGTCCTTCCAAAGGGACTTTTCTCTGGGAAGGTTGCTCCTCGGGCCACTGCGAACCCTGTCTACTCTCTGAAGGGAATTGTCCTTCCTGGCTTCCACTACTTCCACCCCTGAAAGCACAGGCAGCCGGGTCCAAGTCTCCCACCAGGGATGCAGATGGATTCGGTGTGAAGGGCTGCTGCTGCCTCCGGCTCTTGAAAATCAAGTTCAGGTGGTGCTGAGACCCCCTGGGGGCTGCAGCGCTGTGGTGGATGGGGAGTGTCTGCTGGGGTGAAGATTTAGATGCACATTGCAGAGGACGTGGCTGGTCTGTGGGATGCAGTCCCTCTGTGGAGGTGGCATGGGGAGGGACGGATGCGTGACCTAAGGCGGGTATTTTCAGTGTCTGACATGATCGATACCACCCTGGACAAGGAGGCCAGGATGCAGAAAGCCTGTGTGCCTCGCTGATTGCGGGGGAGGATGTGGCTTGGACAAGAGCCTGGCTCCTCCAGTGCCAGGGTTCTTGTTTTGGCCACTCAACGTTGCTGTCCTGCAGTCCCTCCCTCCCTGCACCTCCTGCCTTCGCGTTTCATTTGAGGTGTCCATGGCAAGTCTGGTCCTTTCCCCCATTTCCTTAGGAATAAAAGTGCAGCAGTGCCTGCTGTGGGGACAGCTGAGGGCAGTGAGGCCCTGGGGAGCTGCTGCAGGCGGCAGGTGGGCGGGACGCCAGCAGGCTGTCTAAGCTGTTCCCATGACGGTCTCCTGTTCTCTGCAAACAGAGGCGTGCAAGGACTCCAGAATTGGAGGCACGATGAAGACTCTGCTGCTGTTTGTGGGGCTACTGCTGACCTGGGAGAGTGGGCAGGTCCTGGGGGACCAGACGGTCTCGGACAATGAGCTCCAGGGTGAGTAGACCAAGCGTGATGTTCCTCTGGCCACAGGGTGATAAGGTCAGAGGGCAGGGTAGCCAACTCCGCTCAGTGCCTCTCTATCAGGCCCCAGTGTTACAGACCGTTTTTATCTTTTGCACTGGATCTGGGTGCCTGTGTCTGGGCCTTCTCCGAGCCTCAGCTCCCAGGCTCCCAGTTCAGGTCCTGCGTGCATTAGACTGCCGGCATTTGCAGGCATTTCCCAAGCACTTTCGGCTGCTGTATTTCATTCAGCTGTTCCCTTCCCAGGCCCCTTGGCCCAGCTCCCAGGCCTCCTCCACGAAGCTGTGTCTAGACCATTGGAGCTCTTATCCCTCTCCCCTTTGGAGTGCCCAGAGCTTGTCCCTCCTGTGAGCTGACTGCTTCTGCAGGATCATTGCTAAAAACCCAGATCAGACATGGGTGTGAGTCTGTTTCACCTCTTCTCAGCTGGGTGACTTTGGGCCACTATCTTGATCTCATGACACTGCCCCCACCCCCCGTTTTATTGCGATATAATTAACAAATAAAAATTGTGTATATTTAAGGTATATGACATGATGTTTTGAAATGCACATACATTGAAATGATGACCACTTTTTATGGTGGGATGGTGGGAAGACTTAAAATCTACTCTCTTAGCAAATTTCCAGTTATCATATGGTGTTATTAACTATAAGCACCACCTGTATGTTAGACCTCCAGGACGTACTCCTCCTACCTGATTGACACTTTGACCCTTTCTCATACCACACTTCCCATGTCTCCCTCTGCGAAGTGGGCGTGGCAGGGGGCTGGAGCATTATGTAAACTGCACATGAAGTGTTCGGCGCAGTGCTTGGCATGGGATAAATACCAGTGAAGTAGCACTTAGGTGACACAGTGTTTTGCTGCATTTGTCACCGGTGCTATGCCTTATTTACTCATCTTATTCCTGTCACCTGGCACTGCATTGGAACAAAGTAATACACATGTCTGGTTAAACTGAACTCTAGAAAGATATGTGTCCAAAATAACAATATTTTATATTTTGATGCTTCAGAGCTGACACTTCTGGGTTTTTTTTTTTTTTTTTTTTTCCTTGACAAGTTTCTTCTGCACCCGGCTCATTCTCCAGGGGCACGCGGCAGTGGTTGAGCATAGCTCTGGGTGTGCCAGTGTGCCAGCTCCCGTGGTCTGCATTTCTGAGCAGTAGGGTGTAGTCAGCAAGGAGCCTGTGATGGGAGCCTGTGCCAGGGCAAGGCTGGGGCCATGCTGCTGCCTGCCGGCAGGGGTGAGGGTCCCAGTCTTGACAGCCCTGAACTGAACGGGCCTTTCTGGCCATTCCAGCTCATTCCAGGATTACATCCCGAGGCCACGTCTTCCTCTCGCCTCATGCTACCTCTTGCACTTCTCTTGCAGAAATGTCCGATCAGGGAAGTAAGTACGTCAATAAGGAAATTCAAAATGCTGTCAACGGGGTGAAAGAGATAAAGACTCTCATAGAAAAAACAAACGAAGAGCGCAAGACACTGCTCAGCAACCTAGAGGAAGCCAAGAAGAAGAAAGAGGTCAGGAGAAGCCACGAACGCCACCCTGCCTTGACCATCCCACTGGAGGCGAGGGAGGGGGTCACTGCACGCTGCCTTGCTGGGTTGCCATGGTGACCCGCAGTCCTCCCAGGCTGTGTCAGCTGATGCTGGGGCTGTAGTTAAGAAGTAGGAAAGGTTCATTCGCTTTTGAAAGCATCAGGGAGTGAGATCTTGGATCAGGTTTTGTTATAAGCCTGGCCCAAGGCCTAATGCCCAGATTCATTTCAATAGATGCTTCTAAACCCTGACCACGTAGTAGTTCCAAGCAGGCTCTGGATGGGGTGGGGGGGGGGGGGCCCGGCGGGGGGGGGTGTCCAACCTTCAGGAAGCTTATCTAGTCGGGTTGATACAGTTAGGGTTAAGGCAGGCACACTGCACCCCACATCTTCCTAGAGTTCTGGACTACTTAATAAAGAAACATCTTAAGCCCAGTAGTGGATATAGCAGGTCTATCCTGTGCTTAATGATTCGACAAAACTAAAACACTATAATTCAATGAACAACTTATTTAAGAAATCAAGTCTCCTTAAGAGTATCCTACAAACCTCCTCTCACAGTCGCCCTACTTCAGATGCTAAGATGTAGCTACCTGCCAGCTTCATGATCCATCATGCATATTAAAAGCATTTCAAAGGCTCTGAGAAGTTGTGCAGTAAAGAAACCTGTGTAACTCCATGAAACCCAGAGTTTTCCAAATTGACCAGGGAATTCATTTTTTTTTTTTTTTTTTTTCTGCTTTGCGCACAGCTCCATGGGAGCCACTTCAGGGAATGCTGGCCTGGATGCAGCTCTACCTTTTTTTCAAGTTTCATGCCCTTTCTTGGCCTCAGTATCAGTTCTCACCATTCTTTTCTTTTCTTTTCTTTTCTTTTCTTTTCTTTTCTTTTTTTTTTGAGATGGAGTCTTGCTCTGTTGCCCAGGCTGGAGTGCAATGGTGCGATCTCAGCTCACTGCAACCTCCACCTCTAGGGTTCAAGCGATTCTCTGCCTCAGCCTCCTGAGTAGCTGGGATTACAGGCATGCACCACCACACCCAGCTAATTTTTTGTATTTTTAGTAGAGGTGGGGTTTCACCATATTGGCCAGGCTGGTCTCGAACTCTTAACCTCGTGGTCTGCCTGCCTTGGCCTCCCAAAGTGCTGGGATTAACAGGCCAGTTCTCACCATTCTATGAGAATCCTCAAATAGCTCCTGGGGAAGGAGCATGTCACATGCTCACACTTTTGTGGTTATCACTGGAGTTTGACATTCAACAATTCTGGTTTTATAATAAAGCACATCACATTTGGAGAAAAGAGCATGTCTCAAAGAGCTACAACTAAGAGCTACGTCTTAGTTGAGGAGTAGGTGAGCCAGAAGGAAAGGAAGTAGGCAGCATGGGTGGCACTTGTGTCTTGGCTCAGTGGGAGGTGGGCTGTCTTTGCCCAGCAGCGGACAGGGAGTGATGGAGCAAGACAAAGACCTCACATAACTCTGAGGTGTGGATAGGCTAATTTTTTTTGAAGACTAATACACTCATTTATAGAGACTTTAATATAGAAAAGTAGAAGAGGAAAAGTTTTTCCATAATCCTTTTGCCCAAGGACAAGTCACTGTTAACGTTTGATCTATTTCTTCCTATTCTTTTCCTCTGTGCTTTTTTGACTGTGGCTATGTACAAAATTATGAATTTTTGACATAAAGAGTACATATGATAATATTCAAAATGGACTATAAACATGCTTTGTAATGATGTACCATTTATTCTTTGTAGGAACCACAGTTTGTTTAACCTGTCTCTTTTAAGCATCTGGGTTGATTCTGATTTTTTTTTTTTTTTTTTTTTTTTTTTTTTTTTTTTTTTTTTTTTTTGCCATAGGTTAATACTGTACCGAATATTTTTAAGCATCTTTTTCTTTGTCAGGGGATTCCTTTGAGATAGAGTGTTTTCTTTTGTTTTGTTTTTTGAGACAGAGTTTCGCTCTGTCACCCAGGCTGGAGTGTAGTGGTTTGATCTCAGTTCACTGCAACCTCCACCTCGTGGGTTCAAGTGATTCTCCTGCCTCAGCATCCCAAGTAGCTGGGAGTGCAGGTGTGCACCACCACACCAGCTAATTTTTGTATTTTTAGTAGAGACGGGGTTTCACCATGTTGGCCAGGCTGGTCTCGAACTTCTGACCTCAAGTAATATGCCCGCCTTGGCCTCCCAGAGTGCTAGGATTACAGGTGTGAGCCGCTGCACCTGGCCTGAGAGATTCTTAGAGAATTATTGGGTCAAGTGGCAAGGACCCATTAGAGAATTGTGACAGCTGGTGTGACTTTGGTGTTGAAAGCCTGCCATTCCCTTTGCATGCCAGGGGGCATGGTTGCAATAGAAAGATAAGATTCAGGGAGTCTGCAGCCTGCTTTGGAAGATGAAATTTAAACACCAGAAGCAGAGAATAGAAAATGAGGCTTCAGGGTAGTCACTGAGTAGATGATCAGCGCACTAAATCAGAGAGAGGTGCTGTCCACCTGGGTTCCAGGAGTTGGGAAGCTTCTAGGAGTTAGGGAACCGTTGGATCTTAAAGGATGAGTGGATTCTTCAAGCCGAGTGGGAAGGGGATTCCAGATGGGTGAATGAAGGGAAGCCTGAACTGGAGCAGGGGTGCGCACTTGCATGCTGGGTGGCCATCCTGTGGGAAGGCCTGCCCTGGGCAGAGGGCCTGGCACCCAGCACCTCCTTGGGTGTGTGAGCCTGTGGTCTCTGTGTGACTCAGCCAGCCTCATGTCTTCCTGTAGGATGCCCTAAATGAGACCAGGGAATCTGAGACAAAGCTGAAGGAGTTCCCAGGAGTGTGCAATGAGACCATGATGGCCCTCTGGGAAGAGTGTAAGCCCTGCCTGAAACAGACCTGCATGAAGTTCTACGCACGCGTCTGCAGAAGTGGCTCGGGCCTGGTTGGCCGCCAGGTGAAAAGGGACACAGTGGCCAAGGCTGAGTGGGGAAGGACGGGAGCCTAGTGAAATATGCTTCATTCCACATGCCAGATGCAATTGATTAGTATTGGCTGGCTGCATTGGGGCCCAGAGTGCCATGCTCCATTGGTAATGTCTGGCATGAGTAGTGAGAGTGGAGTCATCAAAAGGATGTAGGCCAGGTATCTACCTTCTCTTAGAAAACTCATGCAGCAGTGCTTAGCTAGATGACATAACCGCTTCGTGGGATGGCAGAGCCCTGTGTCCACTTATGTGGAAGGATTTAATAACTTTTTTCTTTTTATTTTGAGACAGGGTCTCACTCTGTCACCCAGGCTGGAGTGCAGTGGTGTGATCATGTTTCACTGCAGCTTTGACCTCCTGGGTTCAGGTGATCCTCCCACCTCAGCCTCCCAAGTAGCTGGGACCACAGGCACGCACCACCATACCCAGCTAATTTTTGTATTTTGTTTGTAAACTTGGAGTTTGGCCATGTTGCCCAGGCTGGTCTCAAACTCCTAAGCTCAAGTAATCTTCCTACCTTGCCTCCCAAATTGTTGGGATTACAGATGTGTGCCACTGTGCCCAGCCAATGTAAGATTTTTTTAGTATATTAGTATTGCTCCTGTCCTCTGCTGCAAGGCTTTTTTGATTGGGACTCAGTGAATTGCTCCAGTCCCTGAAGTCACATCAGTTGGCCCTTAGCTGAGCAGGGGGTGGATATCATTGGTGGCCAAAGATGACCGTGGATGAACCTGAAATGTTGGGCCTTGTGACTCTTATGGCCTCCCAGGTGTCTCAAAACTGTCCCCCATGGAGGGAGGTAAAAGGAAGGGGCATGGACCTGACAGTTGGGGTGCCGGGGGCTGGTCCAGCTGGGCTGTTGGTCACTTGCTATGTGATTGTTACAGCCATGGGCAGGGCCTGGCCTGGCTCCCCGGGGAGTGGGACGCCAGAAGGCCATGGCCTTGGTGAGCTTCTCCTAACTGTGCCCATGCTGGCTGTCCCAGCTCGAGGAGTTCCTGAACCAGAGCTCACCCTTCTACTTCTGGATAAACGGCGACCGCATCGACTCCCTGCTGGAGAACGACCGGCAGCAGACACACATGATGGATGTCATGCAGGACCGCTTCAGCCGCGCATCCAGCATCATGGACGAGCTCTTCCAGGACAGGTTCTTCGCCCGGGAGCCCCAGGACTCCTACCACTTCCTGCCCTTCAGCCTGCCCCACCGGAGGCCTCACTTCTTCTTTCCCAAGTCCCGCATCGTCCGCAGCTTGATGCCCTTTTCTCCGTATGAGCCCCTGAACTTCCACGCCATGTTCCAGCCCTTCCTTGAGATGATACACGAGGCTCAGCAGGCCATGGATATCCACTTCCACAGCCCGGCCTTCCAGCACCCACCCACGGAATTCATACGAGGTGAGAAGGGGTGGAAGCTCACAGCCTTTTGAGCAACCCGTTAGATGCTGAGAACCATGCCGAGGGCTCAGTGGGTGTCATCTCGATTTTTCCCCAGCAATATCACAAGGGTGATATTACTCTTATTTAAAGAGGAAAAGAACTGAGCTGGGCGTGGTGGCTCATGCCTGGGATGCCAGCACTTTGGGAGGCCAAGGCGGGAGGATCATTTGAGGCCAGGAATTTGAGACCAGCCTGGCCAAGACAGTGAGATCCTGTCTCTACAAAAATAAAAACTTAAAAAAATTAACCGGGTGTGGTGGTACACACCTGTAGTCCTGCTACTTGGGAGGCTGAGGCAAGAGAGTCATCTGAGCCTAGAAGTTGGAGGCTGCAGTGATCTATGATTGCACCATTGCACTTCAGCCTGGGCAACAGAGTGAGACCCTGTCTCTAAAATAAAAAATAAATAAAAATAACAATAGGAATCAGCGGGTTCCATCTCTGCATGGCTGGATGACTGACTCTTCTTCCCTCGTGTGTCCCCAGAAGGCGATGACGACCGGGCTGTGTGCCGGGAGATCCGCCACAACTCCACAGGCTGCCTGCGGATGAAGGACCAGTGTGACAAGTGCCGGGAGATCTTGTCTGTGGGTGAGTCGGGGTCCAGACCACAAGCTGCCCCCTCCGATACCTTGTGTCCTGGGGTTACTGGGACCTCACTGGTACTGCTTTTATGGTGTCAGACAGATAAGCATTTGGATTCCAGCTCTACCGCCTTTGGGCTGTGACCTGGGGCAGGTCCTGAGCTTCACGCAGGTTGGGTTCCTCGCCTTAGAATGAGATGATGATGCGAGGCTGTCGCTGAAGTCGGTGAGACGTCGATAGAGATGTACAAGTGCCCTCCACCCCATCGGGCCCGTGTTGAAAAAAGCTTGTCGAAAAAAGTCATCCCCCTGGGACTCCTCAGTGATTCTGTTCCCAAGTGCCAGGCGTTGTAAGCATCTTCATTTCCCTCTGCAGATTACGAAATTGCAGACAGTATGTATTTTGTTTAACAAAACTGACCAGAGGCCAGGCACTGTTCTAAACACTCGACATACATTTCCTCAGAATGACCCTCTGAGGAAACTGAGCCATAAAAAAGTTAATAACTTATCCAAGATTGACCCCGACAGGGGTGAGCTGGGCTTCAATCCTAGGGCACTGTGTTCTCTCCCGGGGCCCCTCCCAGCCTCTGGCCACAGAAGTCACAGATCTCAGTACCTGGGCATCCAAGCAATAGTCCCTTTGGTCGGCTGGTTGATCCCCTAGGCAAAGGGAATATTTCCCTTCAACTGTCCCCCTCCGTTTCACCAGCTCTCGTTATGGGTTACTTCTTTCCACTTAGAGATAACAGCTGTGACAGTGTTTGGACTAGTTCCTGGTACACAGCAGTTCATACTCAGAAAGAGTTAATTGTTTCCCCTTGTAAACAGCTTATCGATCTGGTGGCTTTGCTCTTACTTAATGCTTAGTTTGAGTTTCCCATGGCAGGCCGCCAGGGTCTAGTTAAACATTCCTAGCCTCACTCCTGTAATTTTAGAAGCCACTGCAAAATAAACAGTCGTGCTTTAAGAGGCTGAAGTGTAAGTCACTGTAGATGAGTGCACAACCAGGCCTTGGGGCCTTTTCTATAAAAATATCACAGAGTGGCATCAATTACATGGTACCTCACCACAAGAAAGTGAGTCACGTTAGGGCCTGAAGAGAAGATGTCCAGTTGCCGGGGCCCAGGTTGGACCTCTTATGCTGATTTTTACTCTGTTGTTGCAGGCTGGGCTCAGATCTGGTGCCAATCTTAACCGTCATTGATTACAGCTGAGAGCGCAGCTGGCGCCAGTCTTACCAGTCATTGATTATAGCTGGAGTACAGTGGTTCTATCTTGGCTCACTGCAACCTCTGCCTCCTGGGTTCAAGTGATTCTCCTGCCTCAGCCTCCTCAGCAGCTGGGAGTGCAGGTGTGCACCAGCACGCTCAGCTAATTTTTGCATTTTTAGTAGAGACGGGGTTTCACTATGTTGGCCAGGCTGGTCTTGAATTCCTGACCTCAAGTAATCTGCCCGCCTCAGCCTCCCAAAGTTCTGGGATTACAGGTGTGAGCCACCGTGCCTGGCCTGAGATAGATTCTTAGAGGATTATTGGTAAGAGTAATTCTGTAAGCTAAGCTAAATAGTCCACACTGAAGAGGACTGCCTACTGTTATTTAAGGTGTTTGCAACCATATAAGCATGTACTGCCTGGGACCTCTAGACCAGGATTTCTCAATTTCAGCGCTATTGATTTTTTTTTTTTTTTTTTTTTGAGACAGGGTCTCTCTCTATCACCCAGTGGCTGCAGCCTGATCCTCCTGCCTCAGCCTCCTGAGTAACAGACTACACGGGTGTGCCACCATGCTTGGCTAATTTTTTTATTTTTAGTAGAGATGGGATCTTGCTATGTTGCCCAAGCTGGTCTCCAACTCCTGGGCTCAAGTGATCCTCCTACCTCGGCCTCCCAGAGTGCTGGGATTACAGGTGTGAGCAGTGCCGACATTTTGGGCCAGGTCATTCTTTGTCGTGGGGGGCTGTCCTGAGCAGTTCAGGGCGTTTGGCAGCACTCCTGGCCTCTACCCACTAGAGGACAGCAGCTCCCTTCCCTTCGTTGTGACAACCAACTTCAGAACTTGCTAAATCTCCCTGGGCGACAGCGTCACCCCAGTAGAGAACCTCTATTCTAGACTAAGCCTCGGCTCTCAAGGACTTTTCTTATTTTATTTTATTTTTTTTAAGACAGGGTCTTGCTCTGTCACCCAGGCTGGAATGCGGCAGCGCAGTTTTCACTCGCTGCAACCTCTGCTTCCTGGGTTCAAGCGATTCTCCTGCCCCTCCCTCCTGTGTAGCTGGGACTATGGCTATGCGCCACCATGCCTGGCTAGTTTTTGTATTTTTAATAGAGACAGGGTTTCACCATATTGGCCAGGCTGGTCTCAAACTCGTGACCTCAAGTGATCAGCCTGCCTCAGCCTCCCAAAGTGCTGGGATTACAGGTGTGAGCCACCACGCCTGGCTGATTTTTCTTATTTTAAAATTATTTTTTGGTAAAATAGTGAAGACTATTTATTACATATTTATTTTCAACCTGGCATCTTGTTAGTAATTCTGTTTCTTTCCCCACCTAACATTTTATTTTACTATAAATAATTGCAGTCATCATCCTAAAGCATAGGCAAAATCTCCCTTCCCCTAACTCACATCTGATGTACCTGCCTCTGGATATTTTTGAAATAACTTAGGGGGAGAAAAACAGTAAGAGCTAGTGGGCAGTTTCCAGCTCTTAATGAATCTGACAACTTGCAGCTCAGGGCCAAGAGGAATGAATTCTCTTTTCCCTGCTCTCTTGATGAACTCAGTGACCAGCCACGGGCGGGCAGGTAGGCGGGCAAGGACCCCCGGCCACCAGGTGCCAGTGTATCAGCTGCATGAACTCTTGGCACCGGAACTGCCACCTCTGCAGATATGCTCAAAAGACAAACTTGGACTGGGTGCATTGGCTCACGCCTGTAATCCCAGCACTTTGAGAGGCCGAAGTGGGTGGGTCCCCTGAGGTCAGGAGTTTGAGACCAGCCTAGCCAACATGGTGAAACCCCGTCTCTCCTAAAAATACAAAAAATCACCCAGGGGTGGTGGCAGGCACCTGTAATCCCAGCTACTCTGGAGGCTGAGGCAGGAGAATTGCTTGAACCCGGGAGGCGGAGGTTGCAGTGAGCCAGGTCACGCCATTGCACTCCAGCCCGGGCAACAAGAGCAAAACTCTGTCTCAAAAAAAAAAAAAAAAAAAAAAAAAAAAAAAAAAAAAAAGACAAGCTTGGAGGATTGTCCAGAACCACAGACCCAGGGTAGGAAGAGCCCCAGCTTTGGAGCTGAAGACCCTGGTTCAATCCTGGGCCCGGAGATCATTTCTTCTATGGCTCTAGGTAAGCTACTTATTACTACTTCTGTGGACCTCAGTTACATTATTGGTCAAATAGGAGTGCTAATCCTTAAGTCAGAACAGATCCAATCTTAGGGAAAAAGGATATCCAGAGAGAACTTTCTGTGGTGTCTGGGACGCAGGCGGTACCACACAAATGGCAGCTGTGAGTAATATTCCTCCTCTCTGGAAATGATTTCTGGCAGTGAGAGCCACTCCAGATCTGAGAACATGAAGAACTTGAGATCAACGCTTTTGGAAGTGTGGTCAACACAGTTTGTCACAAGAGATAAGGGTCTGGCACCCAAAGATCAATTAATGATGTCACGAAGCACACTGTTTAGGTCAGTTGACATATTTTTCCAGAGCAAGGCTTCTCAGGCTGGGCGTGGTGGCTCACACTTGTAATCCCAGCACTTTGGGCAGACTGGTTGAGCCCAGGAGTTTGAGACCAGCCTGGGAAACATAGAGAAACCCCATCTCTACAAAAAATGCAAAAATTAGCTGGGCATAGTGGCATGTGCCTGTAGCCCCAGCTACTCAGGAGGCTGAGGTTGGAGGATAGCCTGAGCCTGGGAAGTCGAGGCTGCAGTGAGCCGAGATCTCGCCACTGTACTCCAGCCTAGGCAACAGAGCAAAACTCTGTCTCAAAAAAACAGAAACAAAAACAAAAAACCCAAAAGACTTTCTGGATGATGGAAGCAGCATCTAGATTCACAGTCCGAGGCAAAACCTTTATTTTGTTGTGGACAATTCCAGTTTGGGCCCTTCCCTTAGGGAAGCACTGCTTTTGTTCCCAGCTGCATGTCCTGACTTCCATTCATTCATGCTTCTATCCCTTTGTAGCCTTCCCTTCACACCTCTGCCTTTCGTTTCTTCCATCTCTGGGCAGACTGTTCGGCCAACAACCCCTCCCAGGCTCAGCTGCGGCGGGAGCTCAACGACTCCCTCCAGGTCGCTGAGAGGTTGACCAGGAAATACAACGAGCTGCTGCAGTCCTACCAGTGGAAGATGCTCAACACCTCCTCCTTGCTGGAGCAGCTGAACGAGCAGTTTAACTGGGTGTCCCGGCTGGCAAACCTCACGCAAGGCGAAGACCAGTACTATCTGCGGGTCACCACGGTGAGCTGTGTCCCAGCCATATGCTGTGGTTGGGGAGCCTGAGCTGTGATCGGGAGCAGGGGCATGTGTGCTTTTGATCAAGCATTTATCACATGGCAGGAAATAGAAAACGTTAGGTGCCCTTGTTGCCTGGAAGCCTCATCACCCACTCGGGGAAAATATAACTCTATTTTACAGAGGAGTAAAGTAAGAGAGGTTCCATAGCTTGGCCAAGGTCCAAGGTGTGATAGCTGATGGGTGACTTGGGTGGGTATTCGAACCTGACTGCCTGACTGCCAAGACTATTTTGTTGTTGTTGTTTTTGTTTTGGTGCACAAACCTGTGAATAAACCAGAAGCCTCTGTTCTTTCCTCAAAGCTACATGGCTGCCCTCTGGCATGTAACATGGCTTGTGAATTAGTACATCATTCTCTGCCAGTGATAAAAACTTCTCTCTCGGCCAGAGATGGTGGCTCATGCCGTAATCCCAGCACTTTGGGAGGCCGAGGCAAGAGAAATGCTTGAGGCTAGGAATTTCAGACCAGTCTGGGCAACATAGCAAGATTCCCTCTCTACAAAAAATACAAAAATCAGCCAGGTGTGGTGGCACACACTTGTAGTCCCAGCTATTCAGGAGGCTGAGGTGGGAGGATTGCCTGAGCCCAGAGGTGGAGGCTGCAGTGAGTTGTGATTACGCCACGGCACTCCAGCCTGGGTGACAGAGTGAGACTCTGTCTCTTAAACAAACAAACCAAAAAAAAACCAAAAACAAAATAACATATAAAATAAAAAAATCAAATAAAAAAAAACTTATTTCTAGTACTGGGCACCCTTCTTTTTCTTTTCTTTCTTCCCTCCAGACCCCCTGGATTTCTTTTCTACTCTAGTCTGACCAATGGCTGCCCAAAGCAAATGTTTGGAAACCACTTTTATTCTTTGGGGTGCTCCCTGGGCTGGCCATTTACAGATGGCATTTGCCCCAACACATGAGTGTCTGTGAACCAGGTCACTTGTCCACTGAGCTGTACTGATGTCTAGATGCGTAAGAAGCACTGGGGTCAGCTCTCCAGGTTTTCTTAGAGGAGCGGGAGGACTTCCCTATCAGAAGCCTGACTTCTGTTGCAAAATGCACGCATTTTGACCACAGTGTTTCAGCTCTTCTCTTTTCTTTTGTTCAATTAAGGTGGCTTCCCACACTTCTGACTCAGATGTTCCTTCCGGTGTCACTGAGGTGGTCGTGAAGCTCTTTGACTCTGATCCCATCACTGTGACGGTCCCTGTAGAGGTCTCCAGGAAGAACCCTAAATTTATGGAGACTGTGGCGGAGAAAGCGCTGCAGGAATACCGCAAAAAGCAAAGGTAAGCAGGCGGGTCTTTCCTGCCAGCCTGCAGGGCCCAGTGAGTCTCTGGGAGCCAAAAAAACAAACACAAAAAAACAAACGAAGTGCAGACTCCATAGTCTGGTAGGAATGACTCCACCTGGAGCCAGAGCCCAAGAACAAAGCCAGGAAGTTACCGGGAATTTTGTTTTTCCTTTGGAGGATGTTTTATTTGGTGGATTACTCTTTTTTATTTCAGGGAGGAGTGAGATGTGAATGTTGCTTTTGGACCTACGGGGGCATCTGAGTCCAGCTCCCCCGAGATGAGCTGCAGCCCCCCAGAGAGAACTCTGCATGTCACCAAGTGACCAGGCCCCAGCCTCCAGGCCCCCAACTTCGCCCAGCCACTCCCCGCTCTGGATCCTGCACTCTAACACTCGAATCTGCTGCTCATGGGAAGAACAGAACTGCTCCTGCATGCAACTAATTCAATAAAACTGTCTTGTGAGCTGAGTGCATGGAGGGTCCTCTTTTTATGTTGAGTTGCTGGCTTCCCAGCATGTCTTCATTTTGCTATTGGGGGCGGGCGGTGGTGGGGGGTGGGTGGGGTGGAAAATAAGTAAAAACAAAAAAGCAGTGGCTGAGATGCTACAGGGACTGTCATACAGTGGAGAATAAAAGGGATATGACGACAAGGTTGATCTACTTCAAGAATTGCTTGCTTTTAGGAAGAGAGATGTCTCTCCCTGATGTCTCTCTCTCAACAAGCCAACTAAAATATATTCCTGAAAACTGAAGCTTTTCTGTTCTATTATAAAACTGTCAATGTATTCTGACCAAGGCATGGCAATCTCCTAAAGGAATATGCTGAAAGTTAAGGCGAAGAAGCAGTAACAGTAAGATATACTTAGTATTATAACGCAAAATTGATGTTTTTCTTGTGAAAACATTTGGTGCCCGGAAGTCCAAATGACCAGTTTTATTTGTAAGAGCTGTTACTTCTGCAGCAGTTTTATTTGTAAGAGCTGTTGATTGCGAGTTGTAAGAGCTCAGCATCCCAGGGGCACCTTCTTGACCGGCATTTCCTGTCCACTGCCAGTTTATACAGTCTTCCTATCTTTCCCTGGACCACAGGAGTTTCTCTGCTTTCAGTCTGAACCATAGCTGGGCTGCAGCACCCTACGCTGCCAGCAGGTGGCCATGACTACCCATGGTACCAATCTCAGTCTTAAAGCTCAGGCTTTTCGTTTATTAATGTTCTCTATAGAATTCTGGTCATCAGACGTACTGCAATGGAACAAAACTCATCTGGCTGCATGCCAGGTGTGTAGCAAAGTCCACATGTAAATTTATAGCTTAGAATATTCTTAAGTCACTGTCCCTTGTCTCTCTTTGAAGTTATAAACAACAAACTTAAAGCTTAGCTTATGTCCAAGGTAAGTATTTTAGTATGGCTGTCAGGGAAATTCAGAGTAAAGTCAGTGTGATTCACTTAATGATATACATTAATTAGGATTATGAGGTCAAAGATATGTGTTTAAGTGATCATAATTGTAAAGTATATGTCACATTAATGTCACACTGTTTCAAAAGTTACTTTCTCTTTTCCATTGTTATGTTACTAGGCTCTGGCAGTCACTATATTCAGTGGGTTTTTTGGTTGCTGCTGCTTTTGTTTTTCTTCGAGACGGAGTCTCACTCTGTTGCCCAGGTTGGAGTGCAGCGTGCGATCTTGGCTCACTACAACCTCCAACTCCAAGGTTCAAGCAGTTCTCCTGCCTCAGCCTCCTGAGTAGCTGGGACTACAGGCACATACCACCAGCTAATTTTTGTATTTTTAGTAGAGACGGGGTTTCACCATATTGGCCACACTGGCCTCGAACTCCTGACCTCAAGTGATCCACCCCCCTCGGCCTCCCAAAGTGCTGGGATTATAGGCATCAGCCACCATGCCCAGCTTTTATATCCAGTGTTTTGGATTTTTTTTTGTACACTCTTATATACTAGTACCCTGAAAGATCCTAGAGCTGGTTCTGAGGCTTCCTGAGACCCCTTCTCTGCACCTCCTTCTCCCTCTGCACAGTGACCTGGGCTTGGGGGTCCTTAGATGTCTCTCCATCCCTGACAGAGGTTCCAACCTGAGGCACTGGGAAGACTGAGTCACGACATGACTTCACCAAGGTGTGGGGATGAGATGAGGCTCATTCTGACTGGGGGACTGCGGATTCTGAGGCCTCAGTGTCTGGCTTCTAGGACTCTTGTGGCAAAGGGGGAGCAGGGCTTGATGTGCTGAGAAGAGAGGGATCTGACATCTGTCTGGAAAGGGAAGCGGCACCAACCCTGCTGAGCCCCTATGTTGACACTTGACTGTCATCTGCCAGAAAATTGTAATAAGATACAATCTCGCATGGATACAAGGTGAAACGGCACTGGACTTGTGCAGTGCACGGTGTGCACAACTGTAACAGTGGCCCTGGACCAACTACTTCATGTAATTTCACTAGGTTCCCATAATTCTCTCCAAGGCAGGGGTTATTTTCCCCACATTACAAAGGCTTCCCAGAATAGCCTGCATCAGATAAGTGTCTTGTGGCTAGGAAGGCCAGAATGTGGGAGCGCCACCCCAAGCCTCTGTGGCCCACAGAGGCTGCTGAAGGAACTTCGGGGTTGCCCGCCCCTCACTCTGAAGTGGCCCGGAGTAGGAAAGGGGTGGGAGCCGGGAAGCCACCCAGGTGTGCAGAGCAGAGCTCTGGTGTAGAATCGGAGGCAGCAGAGTGGGAGGCAAAGCGCTTTGATGTGGAAATACCTGACAGTCTCAAGCAAACTGCTTGTTCTGTTAACTGTGGAGTTATCTGGACGTCATAGAGTCTGCTTGAGATGTTACCAGGTGATGGAACACTGTTTAGAATGAATAAAAGGTTCACATTTATGTCTTCAAATGAGCTGAGCCTCCACAATAAACCGGTTCCAGGAGCTGTTATCCACAATGAAACATGAGGCTGAGACACGACACATCACAGGGTGAGGTCACTGTGAGACAGGCTGGGCTGTGGGAATAACAGGGACCACGTTTTTGCAGTTGTGCCACTGGTAAGTGCTGAAGCTAGTAATGAACCCAGGTCTGACTCTGGGGTCACAGGGCCTCATTAGAAAATAGGATAGTGGCAAACCTAGGAAGTATACAGTAGTTCTAGAGACAATGCACAGAGGGCTTGGGTCTCCAGGGTTTATTGTAGAACCAATGATTACTAAGTCAGCCGATGTGATAGCAACGAAGGCCAGGCCTGGGGGACACATTTACAAGGTTAATAATGAACGCTTTGTTTGCTCTTCTCCTACGCTGATCTGGTGAATCTGTAATCCCAGCCCCTTGGTCATAATCCTCCTAGATGACAGCATCTCTCAGTGTTGGCTGGGGCCACATTGCAGTGTGGACAGCTCCTCCTGCCCCGGCCCCCACCAAGCCACACTCAGGGCTAGCTCACTGGGGGTCCAACAGCTGCCACTAGCTAGCTCTGGTCCAGCCCAAGGCAGGGTGGGGACCTCCTCAGGGTAGGACAGGGGACAGGGAGAGGTATAGCAATACTACCTGCCTGTCCTCATTTGTTGCCATCAACACCCAGAGGAACAAAGACCATGGCCTTGAACTGGTACCAGACATCCTCCCAGGACCCCAGCTTCACCCCTGGTCCTACTCAGGTGCCCAATACTATAAAGACTAGCCCCCATCCTTAAGGTTAATCACGAGGAGGGGGTGGCAGGGGGACACTTACTCCAGCCTCACATTCATAAGAAGACATTGACGTATTTACAAATGACTTCATGAGTATAAAACCACAGAGACGCACTGACACCGTCAAAGGAAGGTGTTTGTTTTCCACATTGAAACCTGTGCCCTTCACCAGCCCACGTGCTCAGAGAACACGAGGTATTTTTGTTTGTTTGTTTTTAAATAGAGATGAGTTCTTGCCCTGTTGTTCAGGCTGGAGTGCTGTGGTGGAATCATAGCTCACTGCAGCCTCCAACTCCTGAGCTCAAGTGATCCTCCTGCCTCGGCCTCCCTAGTAGTTGGGACTACAGGTGCACACCACCACGCCTAATGGTACTGGTTTTTAAAATTGTAATGGCAATTACCTTGAGCACAGCACAAAATCATCTCATTCTGTGTGCGTCAGAAATTTTCAACCAAAATATCAGTAAGTCTGTTTTAGAATTTTCTGGAAATGTCTGGACTTCTCTTAATCTCTGAAGAGCCCTGCCACATGGGGAAGAAAACCAGGGTGGAAACTAAGATACACCACCAGGCTCAGATATTTATTGTGTCTTTGCTGAGATACTGCCTTGAAATTCTTCCTTTTTACTGACTCAAGGCCCCCCAACCTGGACTTTGGGGTGAGGGTACTCAGCTATTCTTCTGTCTTCCATTCTTCCATTTTGGGACTAGCTCCCAACTTTGGCCTCATTCTAGTAACCGCAGACCTGGCTGGGCACGGGGGCTCACGACTGTAATCCCAGCACTTTAGGAGGCTGAGGCGGGTGGATCACTTGAAGTCAGGAATTCGAGACCAACCTGACCAACATGGTGAAACCCCGTCTGTACTAAAAATACAAAAATTAACTGAGCATGGTGGCGGGAGCTGCTTGGGAGGCTGAGGCAGGAAAATCGCTTGAATCCGGGAGGCGGAGGTTGCAGCGAGCCGAGATCGCGCCATTGCACTCCAGCCTGGGCGACAGAGCGAGACTTGGTCTCAAAAAACTAAACTAAACTAAATAAAATAGTAACTGCAGACCTAAGGATAAGACCTTTCTCGCAGGGGACTCGGAGCCATCCCTTCCAGTTTGAAACCAACTGTCCTGTAGCGAACTCTTCCTTTTCGGCAACTCCCCTGGTGCCTCCCTGGGGGCCGCTCCCATCTCTGTGCCATTCCTCAATCACTTCAGCGTGGGACTAGCAGGCTGTGCAAGGTTGAGGTCGGAGGCCGGGGCCTCGCCTGGGTTCAGACAGCTGCCACCAGGGGCCACCCGAATCCCCCCGGGCAGGGGCCAACAGGATGCTACCCCTGTGAAGGCCCAGAGTGAGATTCCTTCAGCTGAGCTGTGACCCTAGGGATGGGGGCTTCACTGGCCCCTCTCCCCCGTCAGCCCGACCTACCCGCCTTCCTTAGGTCACAAAGCCTCATCTTACCCCCGGGCCCCTCCCATGCAGGTGGCCACGTTGGCTCTGCGGATGTCGGGCTATCCCCACCCAAACCCCACTAGCGAAGTGAGGTGGCGTCTGTCTTCAATTCCCAGTCTTTGCATTTTTGTGAGGGGCTTTCTGAGTGGTGGCCAGGTGCTATATACCCCGGGAAGCTCAGAGCTCACCTGGACCCCTCCCTTTCTCGGCCCTGCACCTGAGGAGTGTGGGGGCCAGGTGGCCGCCTGGAGGGGAGAAGCCACTCACTCTACATGGTGAGATTTGCGCATGTCCTGTTGGCAGGCGACCTCTCACCTCAAATTCAGCTTTGAGAGCCGCTCATGGCCAACAGTCTCAATGCTGTGCTGTGGTTGAGTTTCACGCTAGCCAGGGAGGCGCCGTTCCCCATCCTTTCAAGCGATTGCAACTTCTTGGATGCTGCAGGCAGAAGCCGGGTTACGTGCACCGACTCCCTCGCAGGCTGGCCGCCAGGCGTTCACGTTTCCTGAACTGAGGAGGGCTTTGGCCACAAGGGGGCAGCGCGGGCTCACGGAGCCTTGGGCTTAGATGGGGACAGCAGCGCTAGGAGAAGCGAGGGCCTGGAAACCAGGAAAGGAAGCGGCCTGAGGACAGAGAGGCAAGTGGATCGAATCAGCTAGGCCCCTCAGTGCCCAATTTAGGGCCTCTATTCACGCCGCTCCATATCAAAGGATCTTTACAAGGAGAACTCTCTGGAAAGACGATCTCAAGCACCAAAAAAATCCCACATCAAAGAAAGAGTATCTTATATGCATCTAAAAGCTGAATGGAAAGTGCATTGGTTCTGGAAAGTCTATTTCCAGAACATTCGATTGCCTTAGGCTTCTAGGAATTGAAGTTTTACTGAGCCTCAGGGTTTCAGGCGTAAGCCACTGTGCTGTGCGTCCCTACTGTCTTCACTACTTCTATCGGGTTGGTGTGCGGGGTCAGAAGGCCGCGGAACAGACGTGGCACTGCTTCCTAGAGCAGAAATGTTCGGGAAAACGATGTGGAAAATAAAACACTACTTAAAAATGGCAAACGCAATAATATAATGGAATAGAATGCAAAATTCATAGACGTTTAGAAATTCAAATATAAGCTATAGAAAACACACGGCTACCAGACACTCTTTGGTGGAGAAGTGTGAAGACACTGCCTTTCCTAACTTGCTGTGTGACATTGGACAAATTTCATCACTTCTCTGAGCCTTGGTTTCCTCATATGCAGAACATCCGGGTGATTTGGACTTGATGATTTTCAAAACCTGATGTGCTTTTGTTTTTGTTAACTTCACCAATCCATTTCTTTTCTTTCTTTTCTTATGTATCAGTCAGGGTTCTTCAGAGAAATGGAACCAATATATATTTCTATTAAGAGAATTATTTCAGGGAATTAGCTCGCATAATCTTGCAAGCGTGAAATCCGTAGGGCAGCCCCAAAGACTGGAAACTCAGGCTGAGTTAGTGCTCTGGTCTTGAGGCAAAATTTCATCTTCTCTTGAAAACCTAGATTTTTGCTTTTAAGGCCTTTTAACTGATTTCATGGGATCCACTCCCAGTATCAAGGGTAATTTCTTTTACTTAAAGTCAACTGATTGTTAACCACATCTACAAAATATCTTCACAGCAACACGGAGATGTGTGTTTGATTAAATAACTTGGTACTGTAGCCTGGTAAGTTGACACGGAAAAGTAACTGTTACAAACCTCCCAGCCGCCCAGCCGGGCTGGCTTCATGAGGGATGACCTGGGTAAGTGCTCCAAAGGACCCTGTACTAGGTTTCACCGGGGATGACCTGGGGAGTGCTCCAAAGGACCCTGCACTCAGTTTAGTGCACTGCTGTCACCCTCTTGAAATTCTTAAACATTTTGGAACAAGGGCTCCTCCATTTTCATTTTGCACTGGGTAGGACTGCAAATTATGTAGCCAGTCCTACTGCCCCGATAGAAATAGAGAAATATATAGAAATACAGAGAACTTAAATTTTACTATCGTGAGCACTCTAAGTATACAGTTCAAGGACTTTAAGTTCCTTAGAACTATTGCACAACCATCACCCCCATCCCTCTCCAGAAAACGTTTTCATCTTCCCTAACTGAAGCTCTGTACCAATTAAACACTAACTGCTCTTTCCCCAACACCCCCAGCCTGTGGGAACCACTGTTTACTTTGCTTCTGAATTGGACTCTTCTAGATACCATGTATAAATGGAATCACACAGTATTTATCTTTTTGTGTCTTGTTTATTTCAGTCCGCACGATGTCTTCAAAGTTCATTTTGTTGTTGCATGTGTCAGAATTTCCCTCCTTTTAAAGCCTGAATAATACTATTGTATGAATATACCTCATGTTGTTCCTCCATTTGTCTGTTGATAGACATTTGACTATTGTAAATAATACTGTTATAAAGATGGGTGTACAAACACCTCTTTGAGGTCCTGCTTTGAGGTATTTTGAGTATATATCCAGTAATTTCTGGATCATATGGGAATTCTGTTTAATTTTTTGAGAAACCACTGTGCCATTTTCTACAGTGGCTGCCCCATTTTACATTTCTGCTACATTTCCATTCCATTTATGCTTTGAGGGAATCCCCAAGGCAGAAGAGTTCCAGTTTCTCCATATCCTCACCAGACACTTGTTATTTTCTGTTTTTTTTTTTTTTTTTATTCTAAGGGGTGTGGTCTCTCATTGTAGTTTTATTTGCATTTCCCTAATGACTAGTGATGTTGAGCATCTTTTCATGTGCTTTTTAAATATCATTTGTTTATCTTCTTTGGAGAAATGTCTATTTTGAATCTTTTCCCCACTTTTTTTGATTGGGTCATTTGTATTTTCACTGGTGAATTGGAATTCTCAATTTATTTTGGATATTAATCTCTCATGAGATAAATGATTAGAATATGCATTGCTTGAGGGTAGGAGCCTACCTTAAGGTTCTTTTTATTCCCCTCAAACACTTGCTGCATGGTCTATGATCAAGGAATGTGCTCCATGAAGTCTGCAAGGCATGGTAGATTGGAGGCAAATTGAAATGAGGTTTGAAAAAAAGGGATATGAAAAGCATTTTCTAGGCAAGTCCAAGACTGGACTTGCCTAGAATCAGTGAGCCTCCTGCTTCCAAAGAATGACCTTGGAAGTGCAGAGGAGGAGACAGGGAGGGAATCAATTCTTGGTCTTTATTAAGAAGAAGGTGAGAAGAGTCCCATTCCCCAAACACCCCTGAAATAGACATGCTGCTGGTCAGGCTGTGGGAGAGCTGATGTCCAGGCAGACGCCGTTGGAAGAGGGCAGCCCCGGGCAGGTGGACTTTCACCTGAGCACCTGAGAGACCCTCAAGGGTGAGAGAAATCAGAGCAGGGTGCACACCACCCCTGTGCCCCAACATTTGCCAAGAAGCCTCCTTTCAAAGAGGGCTGGAGAGGGAACCCCCAAGGCTACAGACCCTGCGAATTTTACTTCCACAGCCAGGTGGAATCTGTGAGTGACTGAACCCCTGACCTCCTAGTCAAACATAACACATTAGGGCTCCTCCTTCTCCTGGGAAAACAGGATGTGGCGATTGCAGGTGACTGCAGAATGGGGTGCCTGTTGAAGATGTAAACAGGGATGTGGGTGCCGAGCCACCTCCAGCTGAGGGGATTGGGAGGATAAAGGGGACCCCTATCCATGACCTAGTTCATCACTGTGGGGTTGGGACAGGACATCTGTTCCCCCATCATTGGGCCAATGGTACGCTGGGGCTCCACCCTCATCAAGGGGGGCCTGGGGAGAGGCATGGGGGTGGCTTGTTTTCTGCTCTGACTTCAGTAGAACACCTTATCCAGATACAAATTAAGGAACATCCCAGTGGGTTCTAGCTTTTCTCAGATGGCACAGAACTTTGGGAAGGCAGGATGCATTTTCTCGGAGTTATTTGGGGTACGGTGTGGCACCTGTAGAAGCAACCAGGTGCAATGGGCCTGGTCCCAGGGCTGGCATGTCAGCAGGGCTGCAAGCCAGGCACATATGTGTCCAGGAGCCTCCATGTGCGACACTAGTACTCTGAGACAAACATGTGTGCACCACACGCACACACAGTGTAGAGATCCCAATAGAACGGAGGAGCGTTTTTGACAGTAAAGAAGGGGGATGTTAAAATGCAGTATTGACCTCCCTATTTCCATTGTAACCAGCAGTGTGATACATAGTGGAGGAGGTTCTGGCCCCAGTTCCACTGCTAATTCATACGTAAGTCCTGTCCCCTCTGAGAGACTTTCACTTTCCTATCTGTTCAATGGGCTCATGATGGCTTGTCCTGCTCATTGGGTTTCTATGAGAATCAAATAGACTGAAAGATGAGAAATTTCTCTGAAAACTCTGAGTGCATCGCAGTCACTGCACTGTTGGAACAAGAACGCAAGAGAGGGGAGATGGGTAGCTGGGGCTCAGCCCCATATCTCCCGGATAGTGGGTAAGGCAGAGGCTCAGGGAAGAGCAGCGCCCTCTGCTGGACGTGGCCGTGCATGGTGCACCGCAGCTGCCCCGCTGCTCTGCGAGGTTCTCACCTGTAGTCCTACCTGGGCGCAGTGGGGCTGGCCCCCTAACCCTGCCTTCTTCATGATCAACTTCTTTTTTAGAAAAAGGGTCTTGCTCTTTCTCCCAGACTGGAGTGCTGTGGCATAATCATGGCTCACTGCAGCCTTGACCTCCTGGGCTCAAGCGATCCACGTCAGCCTCCCTGGTAGCTGGGACTACAGGTGCAAGCCACTGTGCCTAGCTAGAGACAGGGTCTCACTATGGTGCCCAGGCTGGTCTCGAACTCCTGGGCTCAAGCAATACTTCTGCCTTTACCTCCCAAGGTGCTGGGATCATAGGTGTGAGCCACCGTGCCCAGCCAAGATCAACTTCTTAAATGACCCGGGCATATAAGCCTCATCTGGGAGAACACTGCCTAAACAACTGGGAAAAGAACACAGTCAAGGGCGTGGGCATAGCACAGGTGCAGGCAGGGCTGGCTGATGGGGAAATGAGTCCGTGATGGGCACCTGGCATTGAATGTGATGGTCTCTTCTGCTGAACTTCAATCTGGCCCCAGAATCCTTCTTAACACAGCATTCCAGGCTGTCAGGATCACTGACTAGAGGAGGTACATGAGATAGAGTACATTTGTCATTCCAGCATATCAGCTTCAAAAATAGTAGCTATTCCTATTAATCTATGAACTCATACGATTTTTATATTAACACAATACAGTCTGGAAATGGTATGTGCAGGAAAGGTCTATGGGGAAGAAGAGCTATAGGAACTCAGAAGAGAGAGAGACTGTCCCCAGCTGCCAGGATCAGCGAAGTTCCCCTAGAGAAGGTGACATTAGAAGTGACATTGAGGCCAGGCGCAGTGGTTCATGCCTGTAATCCCAGCACTCTGGGAGGTCGAGGTGGGTGAATTGCCTGAGCTCAGGAGTTCAAAACCAGCCTGGGCAACATGGCGAAACCTCACCTCTGCTAAAAATACAAAACGTTAGCCAGGTGGGGTGGTGCACTCCTGTAATCTCAGCTACTAGGGAGGCTGAGGCAGGAGAATCGCTTGAACCCAGGAGGCAGAGGTTGCAGTGAGCCGAGATCGCACCACTGCACTTCAGCCTGGGCGACAAAGCCAGACTGTCTCAAAAGAGAAAAAGAAGTAATACAGAAAAATTGGAGAAGGAGAGGGGTCCGTTCAACTCTGAGGGCTGGCTCCCAGGCCCATCTCCACTTCCCAGTGAGCTGTCACCTGTACAGGTTGATGTTCAGGTAGCAGCTGTCCTGCTGGAAGCAGGGGCTGAGTATGATGTCATCCCTTGGGTGAAGCACACCCCCACCGGTTAGTGGGACACCACCTCAGGGTGGGCCTCCAGCATGGCCTTCATCTCCAGCAGGGCCTCTGTGGTCTTCTTTCTGCATTCAGCCCAAGGGGACAGAATCCAGAACTCAGGGTGGGAAGGGACCGCTGGGAGCCCTCCCTCAAGACTCTGCGCAGGTTCCCAGCGTCGGAAGGCCTCAGCCGCCCTTGGACGTGGCTGTGACAGGGGCTCCCAGCTCTTCCGAGGCCCCTTCCTCATAGCAGCGGAGCCTGTGGAGGTGTCTCCCTGAAGATCTACCTGTTGCTCGTCTGGCCCCTGGGGCCCCATGGAATCCGGGGCTCCCTTCAGATCTCTGGCCACAGTCGTCTCATATCACTAGCCACTCTCTTCTTCAGAGGAGAGTCCCTCTGTTCTAATCCTCCTTCTTCCTAATATTCCCACCTGAAGATCTGGAGGGCCTCATCCTTGAACACAGTGACAGAGGCATCCCCTGAGAGTCCCAGGCACCACCCTCTCCTCCCACGGAGAAAGAGACAAGGAGAGGAGAATTTACAGAGAAAACCACAGGGAACCAGGCTCTGGGCCTATCCTTAAGTCTGCTGGGGAGTCCCTCCCAACACAGAGTACCTGGTCCCCAGCACGCAGGGTGGGGAGAGGGATGGGTTCTGTATCTATTTTCCTCATGATGCCAAGAGGTGTGGTCCCAGGAGCTCTTCAAGAGGACTCAGAGCCCCTGGTCACCCACAAAGAGTGGGCAGGACTTGGAGCCTGGTTTGCAAATGAGACCTGGTGTTCTGCCTGCTAGGGCCACATTGGGGATGGCCCAAACTGACCCAGTAAAGTGGGTCCACAGGGAGGGATGGTTAAGGCATCAGGTTCTGACTCCCTGTAGTCCAGCCTCAGGGCAGAGCTCCCCTGGGGATGAGCCAGTGCTGGACGTGCTGCTTGAAGTGGCACACGTGGGTGAAGATCTTGGGGCTGAGGTTGCTGTTCTCATGGCAGGCAAACAGGAGTCAGAAACGAAAAGCCATTGATCCAGCCCACGAGGCACTGCAAGAAGATGCTGCAGGGGACAGGGTGGAGGAGGGTGTGGGGCCAGGCAGGCTGGGGGTGGCGGTGGGGGACACAGTCATCTCGATACCTGACATTGATTGAGTGCAGGCCCTGAGCAGAGTTCTTTACAAACCAGGGCCTCATTCTCAGCAGACTGTGCCCCTTAGCTTGCCTTTGCGGCTTCCCTGCAGCTTGGGGGTCCCTCCGGGCCATGCAGACATTGCTGGAGGTCATTCTTTCAGTGGCTGCATTCTTTCCCAGGCTGGGGAAAGCCCACAGGCTATTCCACCATTTTCCTCTCGGTGTTACGCGGGACGTTTTCAGTGTCGCGCCACCACACGCCACACTATAGCAAATGTCTTAATCCCAAAGCCTTTCCAGATTGCTGGGGCAAAGGGAAAGTGGAGTTTTAACTTCAGCAGGTTCTTGCCAGATTAATTTCCTTACAGACTGTGCTAATGCACCTCCTTCTACACCTTGGGAAGCCTTGATTGTTTTAAGGGTTGAGAGGCCAATGGGGACCAGAGTTCTGGGTTGGGGTCTCTGGTCACAGATTCTTATCCTTAGAAATGATGGTAGAACTGCCCCAGTAATTGCAAAGGGAGGGCTCCATGCTTCTTGGACCAGGAAGGAACTTGCCTACCAAGGCACGACCATCCAAATCTATACCTACACACACACACTGAAGCTCTCCTCCCCCTACCCCCTTAGTAAAATAACTAAATGTTCATTATAGATATTTTGAAAAGCCAAGACCACAAAGTCAACATTCTCAACGCCAGTGCAATGTCAGACCTAGCATTTGTATCTGCATTTTTGAGGGATGGAGTAACTAGGGCATCGATCCCAGCCAGGTCTGCCTGACACCAGGAAGTCCAGGCTCTCACACTATTGTACATGCACTCGGGGAACAGGGACATGGGAAACATGGCGAGGATCATCCAGGGAAGTGAGCAATTCACAGCTGTGTCCTTGAAAATGTGACGTCTTCTGCATATTAAGGGCGGAGAGCTGAGGCTGTGAACAGAGAGGCTAAAAGGCAGCCTTAGAGAAGGTCAGCCTCAGATTTGCAACCAGGAACTCTAGGGTCAGGGGACAGAGGGGACAAAGTCCAGTGGCTTGTTGTGGGGATGGTTGGGTGAAGGGACAACTGGGAGGAGGCCCGTCCAGCCATCCCATTCATGAACTCAGCTCCTGTCCACTCTGGGCCCTGGGGAAGTCCAGAGGGACAAAGGCCAGCTCAGGCCTGCTGAGTGGAGCTGGCGCTAATCCCCTCCCATTGCGGCTCCTGCCTCTTCTGGAGCCACTGACGACCTTGTGCAATAGGGCTGCGACTGGAGCTGCTGGCCTCCGTGGCTTGATTAACATGTGAATGTGTTGCTGCCTCATCTGGGCCTGCATTGCCAGTGCCCAGCCTCTCCTCTGGATTCACTGGCGAGGTCGTTCGTCCCCTCCCACCCCACAGGCCTGTCCCGCTGTCCCATCCCTGCCATCTCACTGTGTGCCATAAACCAGATGCCCAGGGCACCTCCTGTGGGGTTTCAGATGACACCAGAGGTGGAGGTCTTGTGTGGGGAATGAGGAATCTTTGTTTGCCATCGTGAGAAGGGAGGGCACATCTGGTGAGCACCCTTCATGAGAACTGGACACTGAATCCTCCCAACCTCAATTGTTGCTACCAGCTCTACTTTATATATCGGCAAACCACAGCTCAGAGAGGCAGAGTGATTTACCCAGATCCACACAGCAGGTAAGTGAGGGGCGAGGATCAGAGGTTAGGTCCACTTGAATCCACAGCCTGGGCATCTTCCACTGTCCCAAGGGGCCGGAGTTTCCGGGCATCAGGTCTGGGTATATGCAGAGTACACGCTGGGGAGGGGCACTTGTCTCTCTCTAGGCAGACGCTCTCTGGTGTCTTGGGGACCAGCTTGGCCATGGCAGAGCTTCCACAGGCCCCACAGCACAGGGTTATTCTAACCACAGGCGCCGAGTGTGTCTGTGGCCTTGGCCCACTTCCCAGAGACAATTCCCTGAAGCTGCTAGACCGGAGCCACGTGGGCTGAGCTCAGATGCCCTGGAGCTCTCTGGGAGCTTCTGGCTGTTCACCGGAAGGTGGCAGCTGTGATTTAGAGTTTAATTTATTGGGACGCTCCCTGGCTCAGCTCCGGCTCCACAGACACAGGCACATAAAGCTGTCAGCTGCTGTGATGGAGCTGAGGCTGCAGCGAGAAAGCCTGTGGGGCACTTTCCATTCTCACCCCAAATCTGTAACCCAGACAGAGCAAGGGCCTTTGGGCTGGTCTCCCTCGCTGCTCTTTGGCCCTTCCCTGCCCAGATCCGATACGTGGCTTCTTGTGTTTCACTTCCCAACACCTTTCAGGCGGTTAGTCTTTCTCGTGGTTTGTTTAGTGGGGGTCCCTCTGGTGCCACCTGTAGTTCCCCTCCCTTGGGGAGAGGCCGATCCTCTGAAGGAAAGAGGCTGACTTGTCCCTTGATTCCTGGTTCAGAACTAAAGCGGAACAATCTAAGCCACACCCAGAAATGTCATGAACTTCCAGCAGGTCCCCGAGGTTCTGCAGCTGGTGCAGACTCTGTCGGGCTGCCTGGCTTGGGAGAAAACACTACAGCCTAGCCCAGGGCTCAGCTGGAGCCAGCGAGGCCTGTGGTCCCATCCTGGCTGCTCATCAAGGACCCTCTGGTGATACCTCTGTAAGCCTCAGTTTCCTCATCTGTAAAGTAAGGGCAATGTGCCACTTTCTAGGGATGCTGCAAAAATTAAAAGGAGTGAAACATCCAGTGCAGGCCTGGCATACAAAGAACACTCGGTACATTTAAACCCTTAGCTGCTGGCTGGGTGCAGGAGCTCACACCTGGAATCCCAGCACTCTGGGAGGCCGAGGCGGGAGGATTGCTTAAAGCCGGGAGTTCAAGATCAGCCTGGGCAACATAGACCTTGTCTCTACTAAGAAAATAAATACATAAATAAATAAATAAATAATAAAAAAAAATTAGCCGGGCGTGGTGACATGTGCCTGTGGTCCCAGATACCCAGGGGAGGCCAAGGTGGAAGGATCGCTTGAGCCCAGGAGTTCAAGGCTATAGTGAACTATGATTGCACCACTACACTGCAGCCTGGGTGACAGAGTGAGACCCTGTCTTTAAAAATAACAACATAAAAAGAAAACAATAAACTCTTTACTGCTACTGATGGCTGCTGCCCACTGGCAGAGTGTGGGGGACAGGGGCGGGGACAAGAACAGGCGTTAATGGATGTTTGCAGCCTGAGTTGATCTTGTGAAAAGGAAACTATGATGTGCATTCTTCTCCACCAGGCTCAGTGCCTCAGGGCTGGACTGGGCTTCTGCTTCAGGGAAGCAATGGTTGGCAGTGTCTGGGTCTCAGTAAAGGAGAAAGGAAAAGCGGCTCTACTCTGGCTCTACTCTGGCTGGAGAATTCCTCTAGATCAGAGCCCAGACCTTGGCCTTTGGCCTATCTGCTTCAATTCCACATTTCTTTGAGGCTGTAGCAACATGAAGAAGCACAGTATCACGGAGTAGACCAGGCCCCTGGGGGAGGGTGTGCTAGCTCTGTTTCATCACAAGGGTGCAGGTCTGTTGTCATCTATAGGAGTTTCTTAGTTAGATTTATGCAAAAAAAACATTGGGAGGACCTTCGGGTTAAATTCATGTTGGCCAAGTAGCAACTGGGACTGAACCTGAAGGCAGAGGCCTCTCAAAGCAGGGCTGTGGTGTCTCTGAAGGTGACACAACTGCATACCGTTGCCTGCCACCCCCAACAGAACCTTCTCTTGTTTTGTCACACCCTGGCTTTCTAAATTCACAGGGTGGCACTTGTGACAATGCCACAAAGAAGTGGTTGTCTGTATATTTTTCTAATCATCATTCTAAATTCCAGAGTTAAGATTCAACCTGTTGAGCTGACACAGACTATTCAGTGAAATCTGGAAGTTTCTCCTAAGTTGAGTCCCCCTGGAGTCTTCCCCATTGCACATCCATTTCTTCCATGGGTCCCAGATATTTCACCTGTTTATGCTTCCATTTCTCTGAGTGGTCCTTTGGTTCCAGGCCTTGTGCTGGGTGCTGGCAATACCAAGATGAAGTAGGCTACCTCACTGACCTTAAGGAGCAGGAAGGAAAGGCCTAGAACTTTGGTGCAGTGGGTGGCTTTGTGGTTTACTACAAAGGTGGGAAACACAGAAGAGGGGTAACCATATGACTTGAGAGTCTCCAAGAAGTTGGGAAGTTTGAGCTGGGCATTTTGGGATAACTGAGAATTCACCAGGTCAAGAATGGAAGGCCTTCCAGGCAGAAGGAAACACAGCAGCAAATGTTGGTTTTGTCCCAAGGCTTGCAGAGCAAGAGGGGAAATGGATGGATAGGGTGTGGGCTCAGATTGACTCACTCCTTGATGTAAAAACTTACTGCAAAGCTACAGGAATCAAGATGGCGGGGTAGTGTGCTGAAGACTGACATATAGGTCAATGGAATGAAATTAGGAGCCCAGAAATACACCCTTACATTTGTGGCAGTTGATTTTTGACAAGGGTAGCAAGACAAATAAATGAGGAAAGAAGTCTTTTCAACAAAGGTGCTGGGACAACTGGATATTCACATGCAAAAGAATGAAGTTGGACCCCTACCTCACACCATGTACAATAAAAGCAATGTAAGAGCTAAAACTATTAATCTCTTAGAAGAAAACACAAGTGCAAATCTTCATGATCTCGGACCGGGCAATGGTTTCTGAGAACTGATACCCAAAGCACAAGAGACAAAAGAAAAAGAGAATAAGACTTCATCAAAAGTAAATTTCACTGTGCTTCAAAGGACACCATCAAGAAAGTGAAAAGCCAGCTCACAGAATGGGAGAAATATTTGCAACTCCTATCTCTGATAATGGATTGGTATTCAGAATGTATAAATAACTCTTACAACTCAGTAATAAAAAGACAACCTAATATTTTAAATGGCAAAAAAATCTGAATGGACATTTTTTCCCCTAAAGAGACTGACAAATGGCCAATAAGTTCATGAAGAAGTGCTCAACATCATTAGTCATTAGCAGAATTCTAATCAAAACCACAATGAGATACCACTTCACACTCATTAGGACGGCTTAAAAAAAAAAAAAAAAAGCAATAAGTGCTGTGAGGTTGTGGAGAAATTGGAACCCTCATACATTGTTGCTAGTGGGGTTGTAAAGGGTATAGCCCCTTTAAAAAACTGTCTGGCAGTTTCTCAAAATGTTAAGCATAGTTACCGTATGACCTAGCAATTCCACTTCTGGGTATATACCCAAAGAATTGAAAACATGCCCATATACAAACTTATTTGTGAATGTTCACAGCAGCACTATTCAGTATTGCCAAAAAGTAGAAGCAACCCAAATGCCCATCAATTGCTGAATGAATAAACAAAATGTGATCTATCCATATAATGGAATACTATTCAGCCATTAAAAGGCATGAAATACTCACACAAGCTACAACATGATGAATCTTGAAGACGTTATGCAAAGCAAAAGAAACCAGTCACAAAAGACAACATATTGCCTAATTCTATTTTTATGAAATGTACAGAACAGACAAATCCATAGAGACAGAAACCAGATTAGCAGTTGCCAGGGGCTAGGGTAGGAGGATGGGGAATGATTGCTAATGGGCTAGGGCTTTCTTTTTGGAGTGATGTAAACGCTCTAAAATTAGATTGCAGAAATGGTTGTACAACACTGCGAATATAAGAAGAACCACTGAATTGTATATTTACAAGGGTGAACATAAGGTATGTAAATTATACCTTAATAAAGCATCTGTTTGCCTTTAGTCAGGAGATGACATGATCTCATCTGTCTTTCGGAATGATTACCTTGGCTGCTCCATGGAGAGTGCAGGAGTGGAGGTGGGAGGCAGGGAAGGAGCCTCCCTGTAGGAGGCCACAGGGACTCAAAAGACAACAGAGCCAGTGTGCAGCAGAGATGAGAAATGCATGCATTTCAGATCCACGTGGCAGATGGGCTGGATCTGACTTGGGAACCATTCAATTGCAGGTGTCCTCCTGCACAGCTGACCTGGCTCTGCAGGGTCCTACTAGAGCTTTCCTCTAGCAGAGGAGACACAGGGGAGGCAAGGGCTGAGAGAAATGGAAGAAATGCAAATGGCTACACTTGTAGCAAAGCATAGATGATATCCCCCATGCACCAGGTGCTGTGCTAAGAGCTCCATCTGATCTCACTGAGTCCTTGCAACCCTATCGGGTTGATAATCTTATGATTTGTTTCACAGAGGAAACTTAGGCATGGAGAGATTACACAGCTTGCCCCAGTCCTCCCAGGTGGTAGAGCAGGAACCTGAAGCCAGTGAGTTGGACTGGCTGGAAAGGTGCTGGGAATGAGAGAGGTCAGAGTGGGGTTAGGACTTGGATCTCCATGGCGGAAGGTTCTGAGATGCCCAGGGTGGGAGAATGTAGGCTCAGCCCTCAGAGGTGGATCTTCTCTTACAACACAAAGACCCACACAGTAGTTCCCAGAGCTGCAGCAAACACCTGCCAGAAAGGACTTAACTGTGGTGGTTGGAGAATTTGAAGGAAACTGAGAGGTGAGGGCCAGGCAGGGATGTAAACTCAAGGTAAAGTTCCAGCAATGGGTTAAGAGCAACCAAGATGCTTCTGAAAGTCAACAAGGTGGGGGACTCGCTCTAGCAGATTTTAAGCCTTCTTTTTTTTTTTTTTTTTTTTTTTTTTTTGAGACGGAGTCTTGCTCTGTCGCCCGGACTGGAGTGCAGTGGCCGGATCTCAGCCTTCTGTATCTGCGGGTTCCAAATCCATGGGTTCAACCAACCACAGATAGAAAATATTCAGAAAAAAATTCCACAAATGTCCAAAAAGCAGAGCTTGAATTCACCATGCACCAACTACTACATTGAAGCCGCGCACATGAAGTGATGTGTAAGTATTGTGTTAGGCACCCCGAGTTATCTAGAGATGATTTAAAGTATATGGAAGGGCCAGACACAGTGGCTCACACCTGTAATCCCAGCACTTTGGAAGGCCAAGAGGGGTAGATCATGAGGTCAGGAATTTGAGACTAGTCTGACCAACATGGTGAAACCCCGTCTCTACTAAAAATACAAAAAATGGTGAAGTGTGATGGCATGCACCTGTAATCCCAGCTACTCAGGAGGCTGAGGCAGGAGAATCGCGTGAACCCGGGAGGCGGAGGTTGCAGTGAGCCAAGATCGCACCATTGCACTCCAGCCTGGGCAACAGTAAGAGTGAGACTCCATCTCAAAAAAAAAAAAAAAAAAAAAAAGTCTATGGAAGGATATGTGTAAGTTATATGCAAATACTACTTATTCTATATCAGGGACTTGAGCATCCATAGATTTTGGTATTTGTGGGTATTGGTCCTAGAACCAATCCACATGGATACTGAGGGATTACTGTAGTGATGATGACAGTGTGGTGCTGGGAGAGAGAGAGAAGGAGAGAACAAACTAAGGACAGAGATGGAGAGCCCAGTAACCATGTGACATATACAAAGACACATTGTATGTGACAAGAGGGATGGCAGTTCACTCATGTAAAAATTAACTGTTGGCTGGGCGCAGTGGCTCACGCCTGTAATTCCAGCACTTTAGGAGGCCGAGGCGGGTGGATCACGAAGTCAGGAGATCGAGACCATCCTGGCGAACACGGTGAAACCTCGTTTCTACTAAAAATACAACAAATTCGCTGGGTGCGGTGGCGGGCGCCTGTAGTCCCAGCTACTCAGGAGGCTGAGGCAGGAGAATGGTGTGAACCCGGGAGGCGGGGCTGGCAGTGAGCCGAGATCACGCCACTGCACTCCAGCCTGGGAGACAGAGCGAGACTCCATCTCAAAAAAAAAAAAAAAAAAAAAAAAAATTAACTGTTAAATAGGTAGTATCAGGACAATAGGTTAGCCACTTGGAAAAATTGAAATTGCTTTGCTACTTTTAAACTATAGGCATACACCAACTCCAGGAGACTTAGATGAAAAGGCACAATTAAAACTTTAAGGAGAAATACAATATTTTATGACCTTAGGTTAGAGAATAATTTCTCAATAAGACCCCAAATTTCCAAAGATAAAATATTAGATGGGTAGATTTGACTGTATTAAAATAAAATACATCTGCACACCAAAAGACACCATAAAGATGAAAGGCGAAACACAAACAGAAAGAAGACGCTGTAATACCTACAACCAACAAAGGACTAGTGTTCAAAATATATGTAAATAAAACCCTGTAAAACAGTAAGAACGAGAAAAACAACCCAAATTTTAAAAGGGCAAAATACATAAATAGACACTGCACAAAAGAGGAAACTTGAATGATCAATAAACTGAAAAGATGTGATACCTTGTTCGTCACTAGGGAGATAAGAGTGAAAAACCAGAATGAGATATTGCTTAAAATTCATCAGATGAAAATCTGAAAGTCTGACAACTCCAATTTTGACAAGTGTGGGAAGCTTGTAGTGTTGGGGGTTAATTTGTTGTAAACACTTTGGAAAACAATTTGGTTTCTGATAAAACTGAAGATGCTCCTGATTGATGGCCCAGGAATGCCCTCTGAATATGTCCTTGAGACAGAGAACATGCCATACAGTTCCCAAGAATGCTCACAGTGTCATTATATACAATGGCTAAAAGAAAAAACATCCTGAAGCATCCCCACTGTCCATCAACAAGAGTATGGACAAATACGCCATGGTAAATATATACAGTGAAAAATAAATAATTAGAACCGTGCAGTCTTCCCTCTCAGCAACATGGATAAAACTCACTCAAAAAGCCAAGCTAACATATTTGTTATTTGGGGATTCATAATACTTGAATACAAACAGGTGTAGGCAGGCTCTAAAGCTACCTTGCTGGTGTGGTCCTGGTGGATGGCACTGACGTTCTCGCTGTGTGGGAGTCCTCAGATTTCTTCCAATGCTGTCCAGGCTATGGAGGACCTGACCTCAGCAGGAGGAAAAGGGAGAGGCTGCATTGGTCATAGTAAGGTGGTGGGAGTAATGGTAGCCAGAGCCTGGGTGTGCCTCAGTTTCTCTTCATCAAAAGGAAATACTTAAAGATGTCATAACATTGCAAATAGCATGGAATGAGTCTTATAAGATGCTGGGCATTCAAATGGTCTACTTACATGAGGACTTCCCCGAGTAGCTTAGAGGACAGAAGTGATTTCTTCTTTGTCCTGGCTTGAGCAAGTACTAGCCGTATGAGTTTGGGCAAGTTATCTAATGTCTCTGGGCCTCAAGTGCCTCATCTGTAAAATGGGGTTAATAACAGTACCCATGTCAGGATTGTTATGGAGAGTAAATGAGCTAATGCCTAGAAGGTGTTTAAAATGGTCAGGCACATGGTAAGCAATACATAGCCATCAGCTACTGCTTCTAGTGCTATTATTCTTTTTCTTTGAAAGGGCTGTCTTGCTCTGTCACCCAGGCTGGAGTGCAGTGGCACGATCATCGCTCACTGCAGCTTCAAACTCCTGGGCTCCTGCAGGGCTCAAGCAATCCTCCTGCCCCAGCCTCCTGAGTAGCTGGAACTATAGGTGCACAGTACAATGCCCAGCTATTCTTATTTTTATTTTGTAGAGATGGGGTCTCGCTATGCTGCCCAGGCTGGTCTTAAACTGCTGGGCTCAAGTGAGCCTCCCACCTCTGCCACCCCAAATGCTGGGATTGCTGGTGTGAGCCACCGTACCCAGTTCTCTAGTCCTATCCCTCTTATGTTGTTGTCATCATCATCTCATATCCCCTGACTGATGGTGGGTCCTTAATAAAATGAACAGGAGAATCTTGCTGTGTTAGAGCTAATCACTGCACACATCCACATAACATCACAAAGCAAATCATGCCTCCCTGAAGCCCAGCAATCTGTTACAGGATGAGTGTGGAGCCCAAGTATAGATTTGGGGTTTGTCAGGCAGCTGTGGGGTTGGAGAAGAGCACTGTTCTTGGAACAACTCCTAGAATCAAGTCTAGGATCCCAGCAGTAACCGTAGGGGCGCCCCTTCTCAGCTGCAGTTCAGCTTCGTACTTGGGTAGTTCTACTATGTGATAAGCACTTAGAGCTAGATTAGGTACGGTGCCCTCCACGGCCCCTGACATAGCACTGAGTGGTTGCTAAGGCCCATTCCATTGTGAATTTAACCCCCTCTCATCGGGGTTCGCAAACCGTCTTGTCTGGGGAAGGGCATTCCCTGGGCTCATGAGTCCTTGGATCTGACTTGTATCTCCTGGGGATACAATCAAGGGAGATTCCTAGAGGAATGAACCAACAAAGCTGGCGTGTCCCCAGCTCCAATCCTACTTCTGGGGTAGGGGGCCGGGGTGATGCAGGCAGCCAGCTACACTCGCTGCATCATGTCATGGTTTGGGTGGCATAAAGGTTGACAATGATTTCTAAAATCCCCGTCTTCCAGCTGTGATTGCATACTGACCAGACCACCAAGAACTGGTAATGCTGAGAATCTGTCACAAAAAGCCACAAGGCAGCCTCGATCTCAGCACCACCTTCACAAAACTGAACTAGACGTCTGTCTTCACCCCACTGCCCTGCAGCTTGAAACATGAATCCCAACTCTCTCTGGGGTCTGAGAATGATGCCTTTTCTTAACAGGGCTTTGAGCAGCACTCACAGTCATACCAAGATGCATGTAATAGACTCAGTACTGGGGAACGTGGACCACAGAGAGCATGGGTGGGAGTGTATGGGGACTGTCCCAGAAAACCATGGATTTTTACTCAATTCTTGATCAACTGACCATTGAATCTTCTTTGATTGAGAGTACTTAGTGGAGCCTGAGGAGCTAAAACTGCCTCAGAGACTTCCGCCCCCCAGAAAATGATCATCCAGCAGGAAGAGGGAGGAACAAATGCCAGGAGGAGGTGACAAGGTTCTTGAGCAAAATGGACACGACCAGCACATCCAGCCAGGAAAGTCCAGCATTGACTCTGATCCTAGAATCCACACAACCCCACAGAACCTGGGCCAGGTGTCCGGCATTATCTCCCGAAAAAGTCAGAGGTAGAAATGCAGGTTTCTCTCTCTGAGGCTGTCTGTAAAGGGCGGTAAGACAGAGGATCCCTGTGCAGTCTTCCCTCTCAGCCTGACCAGAGTCCCAGGAGGACAGCGGGGCTCTCATTCACCACGGGGGTGAGGAATTCAGGCCCCAGAGAGGCTGGTGGACTTGTGCAGAGTGACAGCAGGTTGGTGGGGACCAGATGGTCTGACTCTGGAGATGCGATCCTCCCCCTGCCTTGACTGCTACACTGAGGGAGAGACCCCTCCTGATGGGTCTCCTGGGGCTCTTCCAAGACTTGGGGCAGAAGATCCACTGTAGTGATTCCATAGACATGTGTTAGATGGAAGGAAGGAAATGAGAAAGGAAAGGAAGGGAATATAAGGGGAGAAGAAATGGCTGAAGAGCTGAATCTGCAACCCTAACTACATGAGTAGGAAGCAATCGTCATGCCTCCCTGTCCAGGCGTCTGTGCCCCTCACAGCTTCCTCCCGTGACTCAGAACCCGCCTGCCCAGAGAGCTTGGCTGTCAAGACAGCAGCTCTATGCTAAAGAGAGGACCTGGGGCTGGGGAGCTGTATGCATCCCGTGGTACCATACAGCTACCTAGATAGAGCCCACATGGGAATTTTCTGATTCCTGACTTAGAAATCTATCCTTCCCTCTCCTCTATGGAGTTGTTTCCTTTGCAGGAGCAAGGCCTGTGCTGTGTTTGTCCATCTTCAGCTTAGCTCTCCCCACTCCCACCCCGCCCCTCCCTGGTGCATCCCAAGCACTCTTAGCTCCTCGCAGACGCCCTTTACAGGCTGCTCTGAGTGGCAAGCAAAAGGCAATTAACTGCAGAGCTATTTATTGCACACACCTCTTGCAGTGAATCACAGGGCTGAAATTGCCACCCACCCTCCGTGGCAGTCCTTGTTTATGGCCTGCCAGTGGAGGTGGGGGTGGGGGGAGTGACAGAAACTAAGGATGGCTTCTAAGACTAGTGCTGGGTCTGCAAAGCAGGGCACGGCAGCAGCTGCCACTTCAGGTGCAGGGAAGAGAATCCATCCAGAGTGCACTGAAGCACAGATGAGTGAGCAGCAGAGCAATGTCCTGCTCCATAAGCCCTTTGGGATGAGCTGGGGTCAGCGGTGGGGACTGCAGGGACATTCCCAACAGGGTTCACGTCCTCTTCAAGGATAGCCCAAGAACTTTCACCAGATCTTCTAAGGAAGAGAAACAGTAATGCAAGAGATGGCCTCGTCTCCAGGGTGGAGCAATAAGGTTGAGGGGATAGTTTTGCATCCAAGCGCTGTGCTGGTTTACAGAATGTCAGAGCTGAAAGTGACCTTAGGGATTATCCAATCCAACCCCACTGTTAAAAGACACAGAAACCGAGTCCCCCAAAATTGGAGGAACTTGATCAAGGTCACACAGAGTCAGCAGCACAGCAGGGCTTGGGGACCTGCCTCCCTTCCCAGAGTCCCTGCCGTCGCACCTTGCTGAGAGTTTTTGCTTGTGCAATTGTGTGTGGGTGCACACATGCATGCAAGTGTGTATTTTGTCTTCTAGGGGAGGAGATTATAATTGCTATTTCTCATGCATCACAGCCTTCTAAAGTTAAAGAAATTGGTAATTTTGAAAAGGCAATCTATTGCCTAAGAGTCACTTTGAGTTTTCAAGGATGTCATGTTTGAGAAGCCTCCATGTTGAGGTGACCTGGAGGGCACAATCTTGAGCTCTGAACAGACAGGTCAGTTGTGTGTGTGCGTGTGTGCGCGTGCGTATGTGTGTGCGCATGTGTGTGCGTGCACGTGTGTGTGCGTGTGCGCGTGGTGTGTGTGCGTGTGTGCGTGCGCGTGTGTGCATGCGTGGTGTGTGCATGCGTGTGCATGTGTGCACGTGTGTGGTGTGTGCGTGCGTGTGCACGAGTGTGTGCGTGTGTGCATGCGCGTGTGTGCATGTGCGTGTGTGCGTGCCTGTGTGGTGTGTTTGCGTGTGTGCGTGCACGTGTGTGTGTGTGGTGTGTGTGTGCGTGTGTGGTGAGTGCGTGTGTGAGTGCATTTGTGTGCGTGTGCGCGTGTGTGGTGTGTGTGCATGTGTACGTGTGCGTGTGTGCATGTGTGGTGTGTGCACGTGTGTGGTGTGTGTGGTGTGTGTGCGTGTGTGCGCGTGCGTGTGCGTGTGCATGTGTGGGTGTGTGTGCGCGCGCACACGTGTGTGTGTGTATGCACGGCAGCCCAAGCTTAGGCTCTGATAGAAACAGGGTTTGGCTGTAATCAGTCAGCCCGTCTCAGCCAGGTCAAAGAGAGGGCGGAGAGAGGGTGGGCAGGTACCAGGAGACTGTCCATCTTCCACCCACTTCTAATATCCTAGTGGGAGAGCGGGGGCCAAAGCCAATCCTCTGGCAAAAAGAAACATCCCTTTATCTCTGGGTCAAAACATTCAGCTTAAAGATTACTACATTCTGATCTGAGCGTGAGGTAGGAAAATTGATTCTATAGGCAGGGTTTTGGCACCTTTCTGGTTGAAAGAGGTCCTGCCACCCGTCTTTTCCTGGCTTGTGATGGTCATTCACTCCTCACCCTGCCCAATGCTCCACTCCAGCTATTCTCACAGAGAGAGGTCAGCAATGGCTGCGAATAATCAGCTCCAGGTGCAGGTCCCTGATTCCCTGCAGCATTGACGCCTCCCTCCTGGGCACCCAGCACCATTGCTTCCAGAGCGCCGCCCTCCTGTGGTCCCCATTCCTCTCTGACCGTCCCCTCTGTTTCCTTCATGGCAGCCTCTACATCCTCTCACCCATGGAATGTCCCTGTCCTCTAAGGCCCTCTTGTCACTCGAACCCATTCTCCCTGGGTGTCCCCTCCACTCTTGTGGTCACTTGTCTCGGAGCTGATGACCCCTGTTATGGCCTGAATTGTGTCTCCTCCAAAGTGGCCTGAATTGTGTCTCCTCCAAAGTCCTATATTGAGTTCCTAATCCCTGTGACCTCAGAATGTGACTGTCTTTGGAGACTGTGTCTTTAAAAGAGGTGATTAGGGTTCAGTGAGGTCATATGACGGGGCCCTAATCCAATGTGACTGCTGTCCTTATAAGAGGAGGAGATTAGGAAGACAGGCACACAGAGAGATGACCATGTGAGGACACACAGGAAGAAAGTGACCATGTGCAAGCCAAGGAGAGAGGCTCAGAAGAAACCAACCTTGACCTTGAACTTCTCACTTTCAGAATCACAAGGGAATAAATGTCTGCTGTTGAAGCTGCCCAGTCTGTGGTATTTGCTATGACCTCTCTAGCTGGTGAATATGACATCTCAATCTATACCTCCAGCTCCTGAGCTCCTGAACTTCAAAGCAGCTGCCCCGACACCCCCACTTGAGACCCCTCGAACTCAAGTTCCCAAAGGAACAATCATCTTGTTCCCCCTGCCTGGGGGAGCCTCCTGGATTCTCTACTGATGGTGGCCCCATCATCCTTGACTCTTCCTTCCTGCCGCCTCACCACTCGCTCAGTTGCCGAGTCCTGTTGGTTCCTCATCCTAAATACCTCTTGAACATGGACCCTGAGAAAACGGACTTGGCTTTGTATTCCAGCCCCTTGGGTCCTCTCCAGGCCACGCCCACTCTGCCCAGCCTCGCCTACACCTCCTTCCCATGTTCCGGACTTGAGGCAAAGTCTTTGCCTCTGCTGTGTCTGCCAGGCTTGAATTATTTCTTTAGCTCCTGGGTAGGCCCTCTGCACTGGATACCGCCTTCAACTTCAAGCCCCAAGGGCAGGCTGGCTCCTCTGCTAGTCCTGGAGGCCCAGCTCTAAGGCTGCAGTACCTCCATGAGTCCACGAGCCGTGCTTAACCTCAGAGCACGAATCAAGACAGGCTGTTCTGGGACCCCTCTCTGCATGCTATTTCCATAATTCCCTGCATGTTAGAAACCGTTTAACTGAGAAAGGCTGGTGTACTTGGTTCAGATACAGCAGGAATGAGCCAAGCAAAAGAACTATTATCACTTCTGCAGCCAGTCCAGTTCAGACCAGAAGGACCTTGAAGGGCAGAGATTACAGCAGGAGCTGCAGAGGGGGAGAGATGCAGGCTGTCCTGGGTGTGTGGGGGGGGGAGCTGTTGAAGGAAAGAAAGGGTCACTAGGCTGCCCAGCACAGGCCTGACAAAGGTCCCTGGGTTGCACCTCTGTGGGAGTCCCTGACACATCCTGCTGCATGTCCAGGAGGGAGCGTTCACTCCTGAGAAGCAGAGAGGGGAAGGGTCACGATCAACAGAGGCATGAGGGCTGGAGGAAAATCTCTTCCGCCTTCATGGTGGGGGCTCAGAATGGTATTTCGTGGCTCTCAAAGTGAGTCCACGGGTCATATGAGCCCCAAATGCTGAATCCACAATCCTTCTCAATCAGCATGCCTGGCACTGGGCAGAATATGAAAATGCCTTTTAAACCCTGTTTAGTGTGAACAAGTGGCTGAACTTGTTCAGCCTTGGTGAACCCCTTAGCACAGCTCTGAGGGACTGTGACTGGTTGAAGCACACCCAAGGTCACCCCAAAAAGCTCAGAGTCTGGGATGGCTCCAGGTAGAGCTGTGTGGGCCAGTGAACATCCAGCCTCCCTTCCTCATTCCAGTGTCCTCCTCCCTGTCCCTTTCCTCACAGGGCTCCGTGACTCAGGCATGCCTTTTCACAGCCCAACAATTTTATGGAATGCTCTTGTCCTGAACTTGCCCCATTCTCTTGGGCTAAGACATCAGGCATCTCATTTGCTAAACGATTTCTGCAGGCTTTGCATTGGCACCTCAGGGATCCATGCTGTACCCTGGGAACTGTGGAATCACCTTTTCAGCCACCAGTTGGGAGTTCTGGGTAAAGATTTTCCCCAAACTCATGCCTCTGAGGGAGGGGCTTCTGGAGTGAAGGTATTTGCCCCAAGTCTTAAAGCATTAGAAATTCCAGTGGGAAGGATTTTAGACTGGGGGCCAGAAAACAAGTTTCTATTTATCACCTACTGAGTGCCATGGGGGGCATGTTTTGACACTAAACTAGATGCTTTACATGTATTATCTGGCTTAATCCTCAGATTTCGTACTTTAAGGTAGACATTATTAACACTATCCATAGATGAGGAAACTAGGGCTCAGCAGGACTAAATGACTGGCACATGCTCACAACTTAGAAGCTGCAGAACCAGCATTCAAGACCGGGTTCATTTGATTTCAAAGCCCATGATCTTCATCATATTGAGTCAGTACTGCTTACATTATTGCCAACTCCATCTGCACAGAGGATCTGCTCATATTGAATAAGATGATTAGAGAAGAGCCCAAACTTCAAGGAACTAGAAACCATAGATTTGAGTCCTATAGCTTAGTGAATATGAAGAATGGATCTAGGATTCCAGGCACTTCAGGTATGCTGCATACCATCCACCCATCCATCCATCTCTTCATCTGTCCATCCAACCATCCATCCATCTGTCCATCCATTCATCCATCCCTCCATTGATCCATCCATCCATCCATCCATCATCCATCCTCCCATCTCTTCATCCATCCATCCATACCTTCATCCTTCATCCATGCATCCATCCCTCCACCCATCATCCATCCTTCCCCTTATCCATCCATCCAGCTATCCATTCATCCATCCATCTATCCATCCATCCATCCATCCCTTCATCCATCCCTCCATCCATCCATCCATCCATCCATCCATTTGTCCATCCATCCATCCCTTCATTCATCCCTCCAAACAACCATCCATCCATCCATCCCTTCATCCATCCAATGATACATCCATCATCCATCCATCCCTTCATCCAACCATCCAGCTATCCATTTATCCATCTACCCCTTTATCCATCCAACCATCCATCCCTTCATCCATCCATCCAGCTATCCATTCATCCATCCATCCATTCATCCATCCATCCCTTCGCCCATCCCTCCAACCATCCATCCATCCATCCATCCATCCATCCATCCATCCATCCATCCATCCCTTCATCCATCCATCCAACCATCCATCCAACTGTCCATCCATTCATCCATCCCTCCATTGATCCATCCATCCATCCATTCATCCATCTATCCATTCATCCATCCATCCCATCAGTCATCCCTCTAACCAAACATCCATCCATCCAACCATCCATCCATTCATCCATCCATCCATCCGTCCCCTCATCCATTCAACCATGCATCCATCAATCCATCCTGCCTTCCCTTCATCCATCACTTTATCTGTCCCTCCACCCATCTAGTCCTTCATCCATCCATCCATGTAACCATCTATCCATTTGTCCATACAACACTGTTTTTCATTCATTCAAAAAGCACTGCTATAAATTACAAGCCCCCCATTATCCAGATCCAAATACCCTGCAGGTAACCTTAAGCAGCCAAATAAGCCTGAAAGTGACTCCACCCATCTTGCTGCGAAGAAACCATTATAAAGGGAATCCCAGGCATACCCTCTGGGGCTCAGTGCAGCTGAGGGTTAATGCCCTCCCAGGAGCAGCAGCTCACACCAGCCCTACGTCTCCTGTGGCAAGTCTCTACTCAACCCCTTTTCCTGCCCGTACCTCTGCCACCTCCTGCAGTTCCTCCAGATTCACTGAGTTGCTCAGAAGAGTCCTGGCCACAGTGTCCCTAGGGCCAAAGAAGGGGTGGTGAGGTCATCTCCTTTGCCCCAATTCAGGGGACCTGAAGAGCCAGGGTCTACTGTCACATCCTGAGGGGTCTTATTGTCATGGGAAAGAGGAGTGGAGATAGGGAAAGGGAGGCTACCTTTAAGTGGGCATCAGTCCCCCACAGGGGGTGGGCCCAACACTGCATGAGGGGACCTGGGTTGTCCTCCCAGAACTGCTGCCCACGCATCCTGTGGGCCTCACAGTCAGGATGCAGCAAGGCCTCCTCTGCCCAGGGCAGCTCTAAGAGGAGACTAGGCTTCAAGGAGCCATGGGTTCCTGGGGGAAGGGCCGTGGGAAGACAAAGTGGAATGTGTGTGCATCTGGCGTCAGGCCAGCCCAGGAGCCAGGGTCCCAGGCACTTCTCTGCCTATTGCTCTTCCTGGGCAATGTGTTGGCCAAGCTGTCCCTCCCCTCATCCACAGACCCATCCACCTGGGGAACTAGATCCTCCCACTCAGCCACACCCAGCCAGATGCCTTTGGGTTTCTGCAAAGACCAGGGTGCCCAGTAGAAATCTGATGACTGACTTCCACACCTTCCCCTGGCAGCTCCAGAGGAAACCTCTCTTGATGCTGTTTAAACACTTCACAGTCCGCTACCTGCTAATTTGGATGGAAATTGCTTTTGACATGTGCAGTTGGTGGCCAGGAGCTTGGGGTGAGAGAACAGATAAAGCTGAACTAATTCTCATTAACAGAGAGCAAAGACCAGAGATGAGAAATTGGCAGAAATGGGGCATGGTGGCCACCAGGGGAGCGGGGTGAGGGCATCAGAATGAGTTTTACAAAAGCTAGCTTTTGTCTAAGATCCAGAGAAGCGAATGAGAGCTGGCCTGCAAAATACTTCCATAGGATCCAGGAACCAATCCACAGCAGGCACTGTCTTTGCTAGCTGTATGACCTCGGGTGTGTTACTCAGCCTCTCTGTTTCCTTGTTTGTAAAATGGAGATAACACTTATAACTATTGAGGTAAGGATAAAATGTGGGAATATCAGGATAAAGTGTGAAAGAGAACAGCGGCCCCTTCCACTGGCTTCCAGGCCTGCTCAGCTGGGCACCTAAGAAAAGCCAGTAACTCTTGTGTGCATTTTGATCTGTGGTCACTCAATGACTTTCTTTTTCTTTTCTTTTTTTATTTTAATTTTATTTTTTGAGACGGAGTTTTGCTCTTGTTGCCCAGGCTAGGGTGCAGTGGTAAGATCTCGGCTCACTGCAACCACCATCTCCCAGGTTCAAGCAAGTCTCCTGCCTCAGGCTCCCAAGTAGCTGGGATTACAGGTGCCCACCACCACACCCGGCTAATTTTTTGTATTTTTAGTAGAGTCTGGGTTTCACCATGTTGGCCAGACTGGCTTCGAACTTCTGGCCGCAGGTGATCGCCCGCCTCGGCCTCCCAAAGTGCTGGGATTACAGGTGAGCCACTGCGCCCGGCCTCAGTGGCGTTCATACTTTACTGATGATTTTGTAGAAACTGAGTCAACCGGTTTGACATAAGTCCTGGATAGTGGACTAGGACTGGGGCCAAATCTTGAGGAAGGGGATGGCTCTCATGTCAGCCTTCACCCTCAGCTACCACTGGGCTCCCTTGGCCGTGAACCCAGCTTTGAGGAGGAAATGAGAATGTCCATGCTGGACTCTGGCGAATCGGGACCTACGCATCCCTCTATGCTTTGCTGCAAAGCCTCTTACCTGGGAGGACACAAGAATGATGGATGCGAATGGCCTCGGTCCTTCCCCTTCCCCAGCCGCATCCCCTCAGATGCTCCCCTTCTGCCTGGTGATTTTTTGAGGACTTCGTGGTGAAAAGAGGGAGGAGGAGAAGGGCAAGGAGCAACCAGGGTGTGTATGTGAGGCCCAAGAGAAAGCAGAGTGAGTTTTAAGGAGCAGTCACTGGGAAGTAGGTTTCCCTTCACAGAATTCAAGAAATATAAATTAAAAACAAAGTGCATCCCCTAGAAATTGCTTTTGGGCTGTTTTTATTTATTTACTAGAGACAGGGTCGCATTCCGTCGCCCAGGCTGGAGTGTAGTGGTGTGATCTCATCTCATTGCACGCACTCTCCTGGGCTCAAGTGATCCTCCCACCTCAGCCTCCCAAGTAGCTGGGACTACACTGGGACTACAGGCATGCACCATCACACCTGGCTAATTTTTAAATTGTTTTTTTGTAGAGACGGGGTTTTGCCATATTGGCCAGGCTGGTCTCGAACTCCTGGGCTCAAGTGATCTGCCCACCTTCGCCTCCCAAAGTCCTGGGATTACATGCATGAGCCACCACGCCCAGCCTTGGGGCTGTTTGCTTTTGGTCTCAGTGCTGCTCTGAGCCTGGACTACTTGGGGTCAAACTCCTAGAAGTCAGTCAAACAGTGCTTGCTTGGCTACTTGCCTTCATCAGAACCCCTGCAGAAGGCAGGGTGTGCTTGGTTGGGAGGAAACGTACGCAGAGTCAAGAGGAAATTTGTGTAGTCAAGAGGAAACTTAGATGACCCATGTGGTCTAACCCCTGGCAATACTGAAGCTTCTAAGACAGCACCGAGTGTGGGCTCTGGAAAAGGTCTTGTCTTACAAGCAAAACCGTCACAAACATTGAGCACTAACAGTATACACTCTTCTAAGTCCCTCACATGCATGGCTATCCTAAGCATTCCCATTTTCCAGGTAAGCAAACTGAGGCAGCCAGAGGCAAAGAGACCTGCCCCAGGTCACACAGACAATAGTGGTGGAGCCCCAGTGCTTAGCCATGATGCTCCAGGGGCCAGAGACACACGGCCCCTAGTGCAAATGCGCTTACACAGGAGAAAGCAAGCATAGCTGAGTGTGTGCACCGCTGCACCGGCACAGGAGTGTCTCGCACATCCCTGACGAATGAGCAGCCAGCCTCTGCAAGTACCCCAGCAGCCTCCTCCAGGGAGGCCCAGCCTGGCAGAGAGGAAGGCCCGCCTAATATTCAAAGCTCAAGGTGATTGCCCTCCAAAGGTGGCTCCTGACACAGGCATCCTCTGAAGTATCCTCTGGTTGGCCACACGTGTAACATGTGCTATCTCAGTTCCTCTTCGACGAGCTGAGGATTACTCCCCTCATTGGGGGTGATTTTTTTTACAGAGATGTTCAGAGAAGCTAAGCAACCAAACGTGCATTCCATACCCAGTGGGTGGTGGAGCCAGGCTTTGAACCCAGGGCTGAGTCTCAGACCTGTGCTCTTAACCAGTTCCCCAAATGGTCTCTTGTGAAGTGTAAGAAATGCTTTTCAATGACTATATGGCAGGGGTTCCAGGTCGACAAGCACCGGACTCCTATCCTGACCCCTCCCTGCACCTGGTAACCTGGACAGCCCCATCCTCTGTGCAGCTCTAGCTCAGATCTTCAGTGGAGACGGCACCCCTTCCCTGAACCCCATCCCTGCCCATCCCTTCCCACACGGTGGCTGTGAGGATCCTAAGAGGCCAAGGTGGGAGGGCACTGTGCAACTGTCAGAGCACCGCCATGCAGGAGGGCCCCTTCCTCATCGTGACTGTCAGCCGACTTTATTCTATGGACTCACCCCGAATTCTTTCTTGTGCGAGATCCAAGAACCCTCTCATGGGGTCTGGATTGGGACCCCTTTCCTATAACATCTTTGGGTAAGACTCTGACTTCTGTGTCTGTAAGTGAGACTCTCATCCTTTCCCTACAAGGCTGGTGTGACAGTGAAACCAAAGAGGACATCCAGACTCCACACGCAGCCTTCCTCTTCCTGACAGCGCCCCAGCATCCTTGGAACTACAGTCCCAGGCAGCCCCCTAGGACATACAGGATGGGACATCCCAGCCGTCTTTGGAGAAGCAGATGGGCCCCATCCCAGGAGCCACTTGAGGAGGACGGAGCCCCTAGAGGAGGACAGGGACACATCATAGACCGGCAAGGATGCTTCAGGGCCCAGAAGCTGATGCCTGTAATTAAGAAGAACACATTTCCTCCTGTTAGTCATTGGTCACGGGCTGTTTCCACTGTCTGCTTCCAGGCTCCGCACACCTCACACTCTGTCCCTCTCCTGGGCTTTGCTACTGTGGCTCCCTCTGCCTGGGATTCCTCCCTCCTCTCCTCTTGCTGGTTAATACCTAATCATCTTTTGGGGTTCAACCCGGGAGTCCCACCGAAGGGATCCTGTTCCTATGCTCACCGTCTCACACATTCCCCCGCCTGCCAAAGCTGAACTTGGGCCCCAGGCTGCCCTGAATGCTCCACCGACATCAAACCTATTGCTCTGTGTGATGTCTGCCAGTTCCTCGTCTATGTGGCCCCTTGCTGGGAGCTCCTCGCTTGTGGGGTCTGGGATTTGTTCATCTTTGCCTCTCCAAGGCCTGAACAGGGTCTGCACATGGTAGACATTCTATAAATGTTTGCATTGCCATGGCCCTTAGAGGGGCCACAACAGAGGGTTTCCAGAGTGCAGAGGAATCATGATGCCCCAGGGCCTGTGATAAGAAAGCTAAAGTGTGCAGACCACCCCCACGTGAAAACCAACCACAGGTTTCCATGGCTATGATTTCCAGCTGCAAAGACAATGCTTACACCACTATTCCAAACACCTGTCACCTGTTTCTAATGGTAGAAATTCTACAGTTAGAGATTCACTTCTTTGGCTGTGTTTGGCTCCTATTTCAAAGGAAATCCCCTGATATTAAACCTGAGCAATCACTGATACCATGTTTAGATGGAGGGACAAGTGAAGCCATGGATAGGCAGGCCAGGAAACCCTGTGGCTCAGTCATCAGGGTCTTCTGTTCCTCTGAGGGTTTATTTGCATTTTCTTGTGTTTGGATCCCTGGAGTTGTTTGTTGCAAGTGTTCAGAATGACTTAATCCAGGGTTGTCCCATCTCTGAGACTGTTATTTAATGCTCATCTAATTTCTGGCCCATTTCTTTCTATTCCCAACACAACAGCCCCTCAACCCATAGGGGATGGGGAGACAGGCACCCCAAGGGGGAAGAACAGGAGCCTAGAGAAAGGGGTGCACATCGGGAGGCGCTCCTCTGTGGCTCCTGCCAGATCCTTGAGTGTCCAGCCAGGCCAGGGTGGGGAATGGGCAGGCGGCCTTGGTCCACCCCGGAATGGGAGCACGGGCTCTTACCTGGACAGGGCCAGGCCATGCTCATCCAGCTGTGGGTGCAGGTTGGCCAGGAGGATGCCAGCCTCCATGGTCACCTGCTTCTCCTTGTCCACCTGTAAGAGACCAGTGCAGGCCGGGAGGAGCCAGGTGGTTGCCCAGCCCTCACTCCTGCTGCCAGGCTTCTTGGGAGCATAAGTGGGTCTGTCCCAGCCTGGGGTCAGCTCGAGCCACATCCTCTGCAGGAGTCTGAGAATGCTGGAGCTTTAGGAATATTCTGGGGAATGCATTCTGTTCAAAGGTGAAGATGAGGCACAGGGTGGAGGAGAGATTGGCCCAAGTTCACTGGGCTGAGCTGGGTCTAGCATTCCTCCACCCCTGTGCTCCCACCACCACTCAGACTGGGAAGCCAGAATTGCTTTGTGTAGTTGCACAGTCACCAACCAAAGAGGGCGTACTCCTGGAGGGTCTTGACTTTGCTAGATAGACTTCAAATTCTCCACTTATTCTCACCCTGGGAGGTGCGAGGACCTAGGCAAAGACTAAAAGCTGGAAGGAAGAGGGAGGAGACGTAACGTCTGTTTGGTGCCTGCCATGTGGACTAGGATACTATGTCATGAGATCCCCATGGCAGCCCTGGGCTGTGGAAATGGTCTCTTCACTTTACAGGGAGGGGACTGAGGTCTGGGACTTGAAGTCACTTGCCCAAGGTCGCACAAACATCAGTGGCAGAACTGAGATAAGAAGGCACATCTGTCTTACTGCAAAGCACCAGCGCATTCCACGGACCCGGGTCACAGAGCTTAGTGAAATGGATTGCTGGAACCCAATCCTCACTAATGAGCAATCAGAGTTCATTACCACCATGGCTGATGTCTCAGCAGGGACGTTTTCTACAAGTTAGAGACCATCAGCCTGAGCAAATAAGGAAATAGCAGAGAGAATCCCAGAGCCTTGCTGGCAGGCATAGGAGAAGGGGAGATTATCTGGCAAAAATTGCAGCTGAGAGGAGCTGGCCCCAGCAGGTGAGAACGGGAGCCCTAACATGCAGCACACCTGTCTGGCATGCTGACTCGCTGGCAGGCACCTGGGGGCACTCACCAGGTACTGGTTCAATTGCATGGACAGTAACTGAGCACAGAGCTGGCATCAGTCCTGAGTCTGTGCTCAGTCCTGCTGCTGATTGGCTCTGTGACCCCAGGCAAATCGCTCACCCTCTCTGATCCTTAGTTCCTCATCTGTAAAGCCAGCTAAATGCCACTTTGTGCCTTTCTGCATTTGTCATTGTGAGTCTGTCTTTTGGGGCCCTGCTCACTGCTCTTGCTCCTGAGAAGTGGGGAGGGGTCTCTGGCAGGAGAGGCAGGTGAGCAGCATTGAGACAGGCTCCACTTAGGCAGGATGAAGGCCATAAACAAACAGCTGCTCAGGCCTGCCCCCTCCCCCCGCCCCGGGCTCCCTCTCTGAGGGAAGGTGAGAGGGCAGGGTTTAGCTCTCTGAACTCTGACCCCAACCCTAGGGATTCTAGAGCCAAAGGACACCCCCAGCCTCTAACTAGGTGCTTAACACCACAGATCAGGGGAGGCTGTGATGTTGGGGCTGCTGGGGGGGTCTTGATGTGGGGCTGCCAAGGCACCCTGGGCTGGAGGAGGGCGCAGGCCTGTGCAGCTGAAACCTGGGTCCCTGCGTGTGTTCGTTCCCTTGCCAGACCCAGGGGGTGAACAAGGCCAGCACCCCCCACTGTTAGGGAGACAGGACAGGATATTGGTGGCTGTAGCACAGAGGGTAGGGCCCTCGTCCAACATGACTGGTCTCCTCATAAAAAGAGCTTGGGACACACACATGGAGGAAGACCATGACAAAAAGACTCAGGGAGCAGGTGGCTGTCTACAAACCAAGCAGAGAGGCCTCAGAAGGAACCAGCCCTGCCGACGCCTTGATCCCAGCCTTCCAGCCTCCAGAACTGTGAGAACACAAATGTCTCTGTGTGTTACCTGATCTGGGGGACTTTGCTATGGCAGCCGTAGCAGATCCTGTCTGCATGCCGGAGAGCCTGGGGTCAGGGCCTCAGGAGAGAAAAGGGCAAGGCCAGGCCTCTTCCCTTTGCATATGCGCACTTGGGGCTGTCCCTGAGGGAGGGGCAGGGCTTGCGGGGCCCCAGAACTGCCAGCTCCATGGCCCAGGGGCAGACCGCAGCTCCACGGCCCAGGGGTAGACTGCAGACTCCACGGCCCAGGGGTAGACCGCAGACTCCACGGCCCAGGGGCAGACCGCAGACTCCACGGCCCAGGGGTAGACCGCAGACTCCCTGCTGGAAAAGGCAGGACTTGGGGTGCGGAGGCCTTGGGGCTGAGACTGGAGAGAGCAGTTGTTAGGTTGGCAGCTGTCCCTTCTCCACACTCACTGTCCCAAAGTTCTGCAAGGGGCCCAGGGGCTGTGGCCAACACAAGGACTGACTGGCATCAAGTCCTGGGGACAGAGAGGCACCTGGCAAGGGGGGAGGGCGTGCTAGAGGTGTAGCCTAGTATCACCCCAAACCAAGAACTTGCTTCTGCAGACCCTAAAGGAAAGGAGCTGCAGTGAAATTAACCTGAGTAGAGGGTTTATTTGGGTCAAGCTTGCAGATTGCAACCTGGGAGCATAGATTCAAGTTTCCCTGAATAGACGCTCTGATTAGCAGCAGTTACACATGGACTTTTAAAGGCAAAAAAGGGGGACAGGGAATGGACTGATACAAAATTGTTTGTCAGCATTTCTCATTGCTTTACATAAATAACATTGATGAGTTCGCTAATAGCTAGACATTGTGAAGCTATAGGGTATGGGTCCGAGTGTCCAGGGTAGCACTGTTAGGTTAATTTATAGGTACCTGTGGCAGAAGCAAGCAACCTCAAGAGATGGAGACAGAGCTCAAAGCCGGGAGGAGGGCATGATTGCTGCATCGTTTTAATGTCTCTTTGGGCCTGGTCATTAAAAGGATTGTGTTCCTCAAATGAAAGTTCTTTTCTTTTCTAACTCCCCACTTCCTTCTCAAACCCTGTCCTCACAATTTCAGGGCAAGTACATCCTCCTCTCCACCCACAAATTCTGCTTTCAGCTGTAGTTCAGTCCAAGCGCTCCTCTTTTAGTGACTACATTTTGAGCCTAGTGCTTGGGGGTGTGGGTGGGCCTGGTCTATTCCACAGCCCTGGGACCCTTGTGGACTTCCTGCCCTCCTCCCCTGAAACTTCCAGAGCCTGGATCCATGCAGGAGGTTTCCTTTCTTCCCCCGGCATTACCGCCCTTGGATGGAACGCTTCTACCCCCACCCTCAGCCAAGCACATCAATTTTATAAACTGCCTTTCTTGAAAAAAATAAAATTACATGAGAATATGAAACTCAGCAAAAACAGCGTGAATCAGTTCATTGGATCTGTGGTGCCACCGTCCCAGGATTGTGGTCGAGGGGTTATTTATTTCTCGTCTGAAGGACTCAGCCTGTTCTGGGCTTGCTGAGTCTTAACTTTTACAAACATTTCTTGGCAAGGAAAATGAATGTTACTGCCTTAGTGGTCACCGAAGGGCTTGTTTTTAGATCTTTTCCCCTGCCAGACTTGTTAATCATTGAGAATGCCTCCTTAATACACCATTGGTACCTGGGAACGTAACACATTTCTGTGAACACCCGTGTCCTTACTGTGGACATCATGAAGGGTGTTTAACCATTTCTGGTCTGCAGGTCTCCCTTCCTTGCCTCATTCCACCAGCATGTTCTCTTTAAAATACAACGTAGGGCATAACATTCCTTCAGCACATGAGACAAAGTGGACGAGGCTGCCTAAAGTACTTCGGACTTCTTTTTCCATCTGAGTCCAAGATAATTGATAAAGATGATAAACACATATTTATCCTTTAATACATTCAAATGAAACTAAATACCACTGTTTGGGGCTTTCTCAGGAATTCTCTTACTTTGAGTTGCATAAATAAAAAGTTATTTCTGTTGGGCTGGGCGCGGTGGCTCACGCCTGTAATCCCAGCACTTTAGGAGGCCGAGGCAGGTACATCACCTGAGGTCAGGAGTTCGAGACCAGCCTGGCTAACGTGGTGAAATCCTGCCTCTACTAAAAATACAAAAATTAGCTGGGCATGGTGGTGGACACCTGTAATCCCCGCTACTCGGGAGGCTGAGGCAGGAGAATTGCTCGGGAGGTGAAGGTTGCAGTGAGCCGAGATCATGCTGCTGCACTCCAGCCTGGGCAACTGAGTGAGACTCCATCTCAAAAAAAAAAAGAAAAAAAAATTGTTTCTCTCTTTGAAACTCTGATGTAAGCCCAAGTCACATTGGAAGGGCCTTAGAGCACGGGCTATTGGACCTTCTCCTACCAATGAGTAGATAAACACAATGTGATCTATACATACAATGTGATATTTGGCCTTAAATAGAAATAAAATTCCCACACATGCACATGTGACAACATGAATGAACCTTGAGGACATCAGGCTATTGATTTATAGAGATGGAATTTCCCTCTTGTCATCCAGGCTGGAGTGCAATGGCATGATCTTGGTTCACTGCAACTTCCGCCTTTGGGTTCAAGTGATTCTCCTGCCTCAGCCTCCTGAGTAGCAGGGATTACAGGTGCCCGCCACCACACCTAGCCAATTTTTGTATTTTTAGTAGAGATGGGGTTTTGCCATATTAGCTGGGCTGGTCTCGAACCCCTGACCTCAGGTGATCTGCCTGCCTCGGCCTTCCAAAGTGCTGGGATCACAGGTGTGAGCCACCATGGCTGACCAAATTTTAATTATTTCAACTTGAAACGAATGCATTTGTCCATTCATCCATTTATGCATTTACTCTCCAATTTATTCAGCAAACGTCTAATGAGCATTTTCAATATGCCAGGCCAGGGCTGAGTTGGGTTCAAGGACGAATTACTTAAGACAGGCAGCCTCCGATCTCAGGGCCCTCACAGTCTAACAGGGAGACAGACAGTTACACATTGGGGTGCAGGAGTTGATACTCTACAATTTCTCAGGCAAGAAAGTATTTTATCATTTGTGGCCAGATGGATTCCTTTGAACAGTGAGGCATAGTATTTGTCACCCAATTCCTGTTGGAAAAAACCCTTTAAGCCTCTGACCTAGATATTTTAACCACTGTTTGCTTTTAATTTGTGTTGATGGTAATGTGGCTGTGAACGATATGGAAACTGGCGGACAGTCATGTCGAGACCTAAAACTATGGATTCCCTACACCCCAAGAGACAGAAATAGCTATTTGTCCTGCCTAGTCTAATAGACTCACTTTTTAGAAGACGGGTCTCCTGGAAACCTTAGATGTTGCTAATTGACAGCCACTAAGTGGTCCTTCCTTGACAGACTATATGAGTGATCTCAGCCTCCTGGGAGCAGCACAACCCACTGATGGAGGGGGTGAGGGAGAATATGAAGACTGTTGGACCTCTTTTTAAAGCGCCGATTTCTTTTAGCAGAGGTGAATATACTTGTAATCTATTCCCTTTGTAATCATGACATTAAAAAAACATGTTTTTTACTATTCAGCCACAAAAAAAGAATGAAATCTTGTCTCTCGCAGCAACATGGATGGAAATGGAGAGCATTCTGTTAAGTGAAATAAGCCAGGAACAGAAAGTGAAACACCACATGTTCTCACTCATATGCAGAAGCTAAAAAAAAGTTCATTTCCTAGAAGTGAAAAGTGGAACCGAGGATAGGAGGCTGGGAAGGGCCGGGGAAAGAGGTGGGGGATAGGGAGGGATTTGTTAAGGAATGTCAAATTCCAGCTCAGTGGGAGGGTAAGTCCTAGCGTTGTATAGCACTGAGCAATGACCACAGTCAACAATGATACATCGTTTCAAATAGCCAGAAGGAGGTTATTAAATGTCCTCAACACAAAAATGATAAACGTTTGAGATGACAGGTGTAATTACCCTGATCTGATTGCTACACATTATGTGTATCAAAACACCACTATGTACCCCATGAATATGTACAACTAGTATGTTAATTAAAAAATTAAATTCAATCCCAAAATATAACATTTTATAATTAAATCATTTTGAACACACTCCTTGCCATTTGTACTTAAAATGGCATCTGAAAATCTTCCCTGCTTGTTCCAGGGAATGCCCTGATACCACCACTCCAGCAGGTGACGCATAGCCCAAAGAACATAGCCCTGGACATTCCAGTATCTTCTTGAAAAACCTAAAGACCTCCTCTTCCAGTCCACTGTCCTTTATGGCCCTTGATATGGTTTGGATTTGTGTCCCCACCCAAATTGTAATCCATGATGTTGGAAGAGGGGCCTGGTGGGCGGTGACTGGATCATGGGGGCGGATTTCCCCCTTGCTGTTCTCATGATGGTGAGTTCCCACGAGATCTGGCTGTTTATAAAAGTGTGTAGCACCTTCCCCTTCTCTCTCTTCCTCCTGTTCTAGACACGTAGGATGTGCCTGCTTCCCCTTCACCGTCTGCCATGATTGTGTTTCCTGGAGCCTCCCCAGCCATGCTTTCTGTAAAGCCTGCAGAACCGTGAGCCAATTAAATCTCCTTTCTTTATAAAGTAGCCAGTCTCTGGTAGTTCGTTATGGCAATGGGAGAACAGACTGATACAGCCCCTCAACCTTGTATAACTAGTTATATTTTTGTGACAATGCTATGGACTGGAGTTATTCAACTCTTATTTGCTAAAGGAGCAGAATTTCTGAGGCCTTTTTGATGGCTGATGGAGATGACTGGATAGAACATTAGAAGTGAGACTTTTGGGAAGACAGGTTTGCTGTTTGTGCTCCTTCTAGTAAAGGACACTCTTAGGTTTTGATTATTTCCTTTCCCCCAACTGCTCCCTTACAAATGAGCTTGAATACACCCAGTTAGGAAAATTATGTGATCTGGTGTAAGCCTTTCCCCCAGGCCCCATGCTTGCCTTTAAATGAACCGTTTAATTCTCAGATGCAAAAGATTGAGATGGTGGTGGCGTGGCTCAAAATGGAAAGCCCTTATAGGTCTTGTCCTAAGACAAGCTGGAAATCTTATAGCTGATACTTCTATAGCACTTCCTCCATGCCAAGCACTGTTCTAGAACTCTGTGTATATTAACATACTCGATACAACCACCCATGAATTAGGTCCTATTAACATCCCCTTTTTTATAGATGAGGGAACTGGGGCACAGACCTCCTTTTTCAAGGTCACACAGCGAGTATGCAGCAGACCAGAGGCCTAACCTAGGTGATCTGCCTCCAGATTTAGAAAGGATAACTTTTTTTTCATAGAAAAAGCTCAGCCTTAGGAGCCAGAGAGCCTGCTTCTGAATCCAGGCTCTGCCCCCACGTAGCCAAGTAGTCCTGGGCAAGTTATGTGAACCTCAGTTTCCCTTTCTGTCAAACGGAAAGGACTCTCTGGAAGGATCGAAGGTGGTGCATGGAAGACTCCAGGTGCACTAGGGCAGTGAAGAAATGCCAGCAGTCTCCATTTCAAACCTCCCCTGGCTTTCTCCCCATACAGACACTCAGGCCCTTGTGGCCTGGCCAACTCATGCCCGTTAACATGCCGAACTCAGCTTGGAGGGGCCACTTCTTCAGCAAGCTTCCCTTCGCAAGGGCAACGAGGCCGTTGTGCGTGCATCTGTGAGCCCGATAACCATGCAAGGCGGGCAGGGAGAAAGGGCTCGGGACCCAGCTTATGGGCTTGGAGGAGGTGGCGGGGGAACATGCTAGGCAAAGAATGAGTAAGTCGGGCAGAGGGTTAGGGAGGATCAGCACCTGCGAGTGTGCTGCTGGAGGGCAGTTAGGAATTGGAGGGTGATGGGGCCGGGCTTGGGGTGGGCAGGGGCAGTGGGGGAGGCCCTGCAAGGTTCAGAATCCAACCACGTGGCGGCAAGACCCGTGAAGAGGCTGCTGCTCCAGGACTCTGGGGCCAGAAGCAGGGCAGGGGAGAGACCACTGCAGGAGACATATCAGTGAGACAGGCACCTAACTGGATGTGACAGGAGGGAGGAGGCGGCAGAGGGGAAGATGGGCTGGATCTGCCTGAGCCTCATGGCAGCTGCTGCTATTTAACTTTAAACTGATTAAAATTCAATGGAATTTAAAATTCGCTTCCTCAGCCTCACTAGCACATTTCAAATGCTCAAGGTGCACATTTGTGCCTGAGCAAAATCTGCTAGGGAAGCTGGAAGAAAGGCAGGTGGCTACCTGTGGCCAGTGGCTGCTTTAGGGGACAGAGCACAAGAGACCACGGCCATCCCCGTAGAATTGTCTCCTGGTCAGCAAGGCCTAGATCACGCAGCACCTCGGAGCCCAGAACAGGGCTCAAAAGCAGAGAGAAAGGGTTCATCCCAACGCCATGCATTCTCCCTGAACAGTCACTCCACCTCTCCAAGAACAGCGACCAGCAGCATAGTCATCTTAGCTTTATTGAGTAACGCATCCCAATCTCTACTAAGATTCTTCTCAGTGAACGGCTGATTTTTCTGCAAAACTATGGATTGGTCAGTTAAAGAGAAATCACCACCTCGCCACCCCATTCTGTCCCCCCACAGGACACTAAGGGTTCTTAGAGATAAAGGGACGATGCATTCATGCCTGGAGAACTAATCACACCTGATTTCTCTGGGATCTAAAATAATGTCAAGTTTGATTCACTTTATGTAATGAAAATCTTTTTTTTTTTGCAAACCCCTTCAAAGCAATGCTGCCATCCATGACAGATGTATGTAAGGCCACCTCTGTATACTAAGAATGGTGCCCCAGCAGGCGGAAGGATGGCACACCTGCTGAGTGTGGGCGCACGCTGTGTGCTACATCTTTGAGACCACTGGTGGGTTCCGGGCATCAGACTCCAGCCACTTAATGAGGATCTGATTCACCTCGGTGGGCCTGGAGGAAAGGGAGAAGGAAAAAAAAAAAGCCATTCACACTTGTCTGTGCCTACCCACCCAACTCGAAGGCAGAGGTGAGTGACATGAGTGGCTAAGCCAGGCCAAAGCCACCACAATGAAACCAGGAAAGCTTTTATGGAAGGTGAACAGGGGGCCCTGCTTTCCCTGACCCCAGGAGCCCCCAACCTCCTTACTTGTCCATCTGTGTCCAGTGCCCACAGTCCTCAATGTGTCCCCTTTTCAGGTGGGGAATCTGAAAGGAAACCCCATGCAGGAAGGTAAATGGAAGAATGCAGATGGGTGTGTCTCAGGTTAGAGCAACGGGCCATGGACGCCTTCTCTCTGCTCCCCGCAGGCCACCCTGCCCGAACTGTATGACTTAGGAAGGGAATAATGAGTGAACGAAACCCCACATCCGTGCAGGGGAAAGGAAGGCACAGTCACGGTTGCTGCTTGCAAGCGGGGGACAGTGATGTTACTGAAGTGCTTCAACCGCGGTCCCATCCACATGACAAGGTGTATCCTCCGCTGCCATCTTCCCTCTGAGCACCCGTGCCCTCTCCCGGGGGGTACCGATGACCCCTGTGCAGGGCCATTCCCTCACCCAGTCCTCCATGTGCTTGGACATCTGAGGAACGAGCACGAAGTCCTTCTCCGCCGTGACCATCAGGGCCGGAATCAGGATCTGGGGAGAGAACAGGAAACAGGAATGGCTGGCACTCCACAAGGGAAGCCCTCCCTCCTCCCCTGAAAGACCCCTGCCCACCGCCCTGCTATGGTCCTGACATTGTATCTGCCAAACTTTGCACAACAGACTCATGGTTATTACTGGAGATCTTTAAAATGACAGCTTCAGCAGTGCAGAGGCCAACATGGGTCTTGTGTGTGCAGACGTGTGTGAGTGAGAACGTATGCTGAGCTGCGTGTAACTGGGAGAATTGAATCGACCGCACCAAGAGGGAAGACACCCTTGAATGAAGATCAAGATTCCTCTTCTCTGAATTAAACAGACGCTTAAAAGGGGCGGCCAAGGTTCCGGAGAGAATGGGGGCAGTCACAATAGTTATCAATGTGACATGAACAGCAGCAAAATGACTTCCCTTTTAACTGCGGGCAAATGAGTTCGACGCAGGGAGGCATGCACAGGAAGGCCAGGAAACCTCTGTGTTTTTTCATTTGTTCTCGTTCCACCATTACCCTAATTTCCAAGCACCTTTGACCCATCCCTGGTTGAGGAACTTGCACTATTTTCATTTACACACGGAATGATGGGCATCTCTCCGCACCCCTCCCTCCTCCCATAACCAGGAGCCAGGAGAAGGTCAAAAATGATTTTGTGGCTAAAATGAATCCTGAGGCTTCTATGAGGTTTGTAAACTCTAGAATGTTCCAAGCTAAAATGTGAACTGGGTAGGGGGTGGCAGCGGGGCGGGATGGAAGGAGGTGGGGGAGGAGAGAGGAAGATCCGACCGGAAACTGCGTAAGAGAGGCTGGGAGCAGTGGCTCAGGCCTGTCATCCCAGCAGTTTGGAAGGCCGAGGTGGGTGGAATGCCTGAGCTCAGGAGTTTGAGACCACCCTGCCCAACATGCTGAAACCCTGTCTCTACTAAAACACAAAAAATTAGCTGGTTGTGGTGGCGCACTCCTGTAATTCTAGCTGCTTGGAAGGCTGAGGCAGGAGAATCGCTTGAACCCAGGGGCAGAGGTTGCAGTGAGCCGAGATCACGCCACTGCACTCTAGCCTGGGCAACTGAACAAGACTGTCTCCAGAAAAAAAGAAAGTGCAGAAGAGGAGGGTTTCTGACCTTAGCATCATTGGGATTCACCTTCCCAGTGCCTTTGTCAATATTTTCCTCCACGCTTTGAGAGATTTTGTCTGTCCAACTGTAGTTTGGTCATTTTCGTCAGTCATATGATAACGACAAGGAACACTAATGGAGCTACTAGGTTGCCAGTACTGCTTGTAACAGGTCATGTGCCTTCACCCATTTCATCCTTACACAGCTCTATGAGGGAGGCACTGTTCTTGCCACTTCCATATTGCAGAAGAAGCAACAGTGGATCAGAGGGGTTAAGTACCTTTCCCAGAGTCACACAGGGATTAGACTCAGCCCATGTGCTTCCTAGCCTGCTCTTAACCATGATGTTATACACTCTAGTCCCTCAAGACCTAACTTTGGGAGGTCAAGACCTGATCTGTTTACACACCATGGTATCCCGGGGTCTCACAGGAAGCCTGGCACGTAGCAGTGTGTTCACTTACAGAGTGAACCAACAAGGTAACCAGGGCTACTGATGAAGGCCTGGCTACCTGCGCAATCACAATGGGGAATAATTTGATTTCCCTCAGATTTCTAAACATTTTGAATGTAAACTGGGGACCTCTATTACTTCTATTACTCCTTCTGCAGAACCAGAGATTGGAAACCCATCTTCTGCTTGACAAATGAGGAAACTGAGACTCAGAGATTCACTTGTGCGAGGTGACTCAACCAGAGGCTGAAGTCACATCTCTGAGAGCGCCTAACGCTCCTCTGGGGCTGGGAGCTCCAGTATCCACGTCACTTCTGGGAGGTGCCCTGGGCCATCTGCAGCCCTGGCTTGGGGTACCACCAGGGGACCTGGGGATTCCGGATGGATGCTGCAGTTACCTGGACACACCCCACCTCCATCCCCAACGTCACCCTCTACCATCCCAACGGAAATACCAGCAAGAAAGATCTTAATGGGAAACCCCTGAAGGGAGTCACTTCCCAAACCCCAAACGGAAAGGAGGTAGCCAGCAGGTCTGTCCATGACCAGCTCTGGCCAGGTCATATCAGCTCAGGCCAATGGGAACCCATGGGTGGGTTCCAGGGTGCAGAGGAGACCACACTGAACCTGGCACTCACCTTCCGCCCCAAGCTTTTGCAGGCCCACTTCCAGTTCCTTTCCATGTTTCTGTACCAGTTTAGAGGACCTCTGGGGAGAGATCAGAAAGTAAAAAGAAAGAGGCGGTAAGTAGACGGCTCTGCTACAGACACCAACAGAAACCTGCTCTGCACAGCCAGTCATCCTGGGAAGAGCAAAGCCTCCTGCAGGGGCAAGAGAATAGAGCCCAGGACCCATGCCGTGCTGTCGGGCGCAGTTGCCAGGCTCTAGCAGCAAGGCGTTGTGCAAGGACACAGGACTCCACTGAGTGAACTGGCAGCCTCTGGGTGGACTTCTGGGACACACAGAAGCTGGCCCTACAGGACTGTCCAGGGAATGTCATCACGTCGCCTTGGAGGCTGGGGAGGTTCTGACCTTGGTTGAGCAGAATCACCATCCAGAGGCCACTCGCCTGTCCCAGGGAGCCCACGTGAGAGGGACATTGGGAGGTGGAGCAAAGATGCCCCCTCCTAATATGACATCGAGAACTAGGGCAAATGCACCAAAATGTATGCACTTTCTGAGTTTATGTGGATTTTTATGTCTTTCTGAAGAAAGAGCCCAGAGTTGCCATCTGATTCTCCGAGGAACCATGACTAAAAAGTAGTCAAAAATCTCTGCCCTGTGGGGGCTCCGCAAGCATAAGGAAGAACAAGCTGAGTGTCCCAAACTAGAGCAGGCTGAGCACCATAAAGTAGTGAGCCTCCTGACACTGGAGGCATTCAAGCAGAGGCGGCCTGGCACGCAGAGGCCGGCCTGGCACCCATGAGGGCTGTGGTGGAGAACTGGGCCTCACCCTCCACCCTGAGGGCGGAAGATCACTATCTGTCGATCGTCTGTCATCTGTGTCTGGGCCCTGCGCTCTCTTTACCTGAAACCAGACTTCTTGAACTGCTGCACATAGAACTGGATTTCCTCCTCGGTGACCATCCTGCTGAGGCTGGGCTCTTCTGGGCTCCCTGCAAAAAGTCCTCCTGCAAAAAAAAGCCACTTGTTGAGTTTCCCGTCCCCGAGCCAGGGGTCTGCGTTTTAAGGCCTCTAACGGAGACTGGGTACCTCACTGCCTCTCACAGACCATCTGAACCTGCGCAAGGCCTTGTGAGCGCCTCCATCTTTTGTTCCCTTATCCTTTGCCACAGTGAGCCCATCTCCTCGAAAGCTCCAAGCTGTGATCTCACGGTCACACTGCAGGCTGACGTTCCCTCCCACCTAGCCACGACTTCACTGGCTATTATCACAGCTCCTGGACCAACCACAGTCGCCGGCTTTTTCAGGCACACAGCAGCCGTATCCCAGACCCTGCCAGCCCCCAGCTCCTGCTCTCCCCCCGTCTGAACCTTTCCCAGCCAGCTTAACTGTGGCCCTTTGGAGACATTGCCAAAGATTCTTGGAATTTTCCTAAGGGCTTGCTCTGTTCTTCCTCTTAGGCAGGAAGAGAACCCAGGCCAGGAGGCTGGATCCTGTCGCCTCCCGCGTGCTACACAGACTCTCTGTGGTATCCCACTGTAGACCCCTATCTTGTCTTCAAGGTGCTGCACAGTCCCCCCAGAGGATGGCCTGTGATGACCCCTGGCAGCCCAGGGACCACTGCAATTTCACAGGGCACAGCCTCAGTGCTGGTGCCTGAACAGGGCCAGTCGGCATTTTCAGATTCACGAAGACCCAGAGGCAGAGCAGCTGGCCATTCCAGGCTTTTGTGAGACACATCAAAGGGGTATGTGACCAGGGTGTCACCCTGTGATGAAACCACCCTAAGCCTCCCCGCTAGGTGGGTGCCCCAGGCTCATTGTACCTCAGGGCCCCTCTGCGAGCATCCCAGCTGCTCTGCCTCCCCTGAGACCATGGGCTCACCAAGGGTGGCCATGCTGCTTCGTGTGTCTGGGCATCTGAGCATGCAGCCCTGGCCTCATACCCAGCGTGTGCTCACAGCATTTGAGGAATGAATGAATGGGTGAATGAATGAGTGACAGACGATGTGAAGGAACAAGGGAATGTGGGTGTGGGGGAGGGAAGGGAAATGTTCTTTGAGCAGTGACAACAGCATGGCCTGCAGGGCCAGAGGAGTTTAACCCCGGCTCAGCCACTTTGGATAAGTTACTTAACCCTCTGAGAACTGTTTTCCTCTTCAGAAACTAAAAATAGTAGCATTTTTCAGAAAGCTTCGAGGATCATAAATAATTTATCTAAAAGGGGTTAGTCCAGAGTTTTATACAGATGGTCAGCACGTGCCCAGACAAGTGACAGTGGTCATCATTATTCATAAAAATACAAGTGAATGATGTCAAGGCCACAGTGCTGCAGCGAAAATACGGTCTTGTGGGAAGACTGCTGGATCTAGGGGCCATGGGGATGAGCTCCAATCAAATCTCAACTCTGACCCTTCACTCATATCCAACCCAGGAGGGAGACAAGGATGGGCTCCATGTGGGGGAATTGGAAACATGGCGCCTGGATGGAGAGGGGCCAGTGGACTGCAATGGAGGAGACCTGGGCAGGGGACTGACCCCGCTCCACCTGCATGCACCGGGTAAGCCCCATAGAGGTAAGATCTCAATCCTGGGGTCCTTATCAGCAGAGGGTGGATTTTGCCCTGGACAAGCTCTAAGACTCCTCCAAGCTCTTACTGTTTAAGATCTTGAAGCCACAGCTCCCTAAAGGGTAGGAACTCCAGGCTGTGTGCTCAGGCCTGGGGTTAGAGTCAGCCTTATGCAGGCCAAGGGGACCCTGGTTGGGCAACTTTAAGTTCAGAGATGGAGGGCTCAGGGCTTCTGCCCATAGCAGTTAGAGGCAGAAACATCCATTTAACAATTAGCTGGTTCCGGATGTGGCTCCCCCAAACATGTCTCTTACCCATTTCACAGACTTTATGCATGGATAAAACACTCTGTAGGAAGAAAAGAGAAGAGTTACAAATGATGTCATGGGTGATGCAAAGGAAATATGCTCATCTGAAAACCCTGTTACGACAAATGACCTCTGAGTACCATGCAGACTGTAACAAACACATGGAACTCCCAAGAGAGCCAGGGACCCCCTCACAGGAGTCAAATAAAGAGGGAGCTCACAACCAAAGCTCTGGGCTGAGACTGCCCCAGGGCCCTTGCAGACCTTGGTAATGTGAAGACCTAGGTTTATCAACTAATAGGAACAAGAAAAGAGATCTTAGGCCTATGATGAGAAGTTGGAGATGTGATATTCCATGCCCCTCCACGGTAAATCCAGTAAATCTGGGGGTCTCTGACATGCTATACCTTCAGTGAAAAAATTGATGAGAAAAAAAATCCCCTCATGATGATAAAGATGTTAAAGGAATTCATCTGTTTCAGCTTGGTACTAAGAGGAAACCAAAAGACACCCCCTTAGGAATTCATAGCTCTAGGCCTGACTTCCCAACTGCTTGGATTTGAGTTTGCATTCTCTGCATGATCTGGAAACCCCCAAAGTGTGAAGTAAACAAGAACAACAATAACAATAACAACAAAGCGAGCCTGGGCTGGTAATGCCCCCAGGATGCCTGGCAGAAGAAACCCTTAACCACTCAAGGAGTCATTTCCTCAAGCCCAACTGAAGCAGACAGGTACAGATTAAGTACTGCTGAAGATGAATTTATAAACCAAATTTACAAAACCCACACGCACCCAACAAGGCCCCACAGCAAAAGGCAGCAAATGCAGCAAACAGTGAAATATGACTCTCCCAAAACATCAAATAATAGAGCTTGCAAGAGGGAGAAAGAGACAGAGAGAGAAAAAAAAAAAAAAAAAGAATTAGAAATGAATATACTTTAAATAATTGAAGACATAAAAGGAACTTAAAAATATGAATACAAGACTCTATCAAAAGAGATCAGAATGATTTGAAAAAGAACCAAATAAAACTTCCACAAATTAAAAAAAACTATTTATTGAAATTAATATTTCAAACATGGGTTAAACTGCAGATCAGACACTGCAGTGTCCAGGATAATTCATTGGCTTAGACAATTAATATACAGGGGGTTAGACCCGAGGCTGACTCACAAGCAAAGACAGAATTTTCTAAAAGAAAACACCCTAAAATTCTATACTCAGATAAATGATTCTTTAAGATTAAAATTAAGACATCTTCAGGCACCACAATCTGAATTTACTACCAACAGACTCTTATTGAGAGAACTACTAAAGGGCATGCTTCAGGAAGAAAGAAACTGAACTCAATGCAAATGAGTGAGATGCAAGAAGTGATTAGTAAAGAAAGTGGAAAATATGGGACAGTTTGAGCAGGAATTGACTGTATATAAAACAACAATAGTGATGATGACTCCTAACATGTAAGACAGGGGGGTGCAGGTTACAGAGTTAAAGGTTTTTAAACTCCTCTGCTTCAAGAAGTGAGTTGGGGACATCAATTAATTTTGGACTTGGGTAAACCAATTATGCAAGTTAAAATGGTAATGGTAATAGCATAATTTCTAAGCTATCATTATTATAATCATTCTCTGACCTTGTGTGTCACTGGGGATATAAATTTTCCCATTAAGGACGGACCAGGAGAGTGGGGACCTCAATTACCCTGACTACAGAAACGAAAGAAAAGGAGGCCAGATTGCTACTCCTGGTCCCTGCCACACACTAGGTACCCTACTTCCTTCACAACTGCCCCCTCCTGTTCTTCTGCCCCCATCCCCACCCCTTACCTCGTCGCTTGCTCTGAAGAGGCTTTTGAAAGTCCGACTCAGGTTCTGTTCCAGTTCAGCCTCAGCCACTCCCTAAAACAATCAAGAAAGCAAAATGAAGGACCCCCTAGAAACTGTGGAAACTGTTCCCCTCCTTCATCTGACTGAAAGCAAGGAGTCCCTACCTGTGCCCCATCTACCCCAAGTCTCATCAGAATAGCATCCATTTGAATTTTCATCTTAAAACATTTTTTAAAAGGTTAACATAAAATACAAGATGCTAACTGTAGTTCCCCACGTGAGGCAGGTTTATAGATGCCGCTTTCTTTGTGTTTTTCAATATTCTTAAAATGAGAAGGTACTACTTATAATAATCTCTTGAAAGGAATTGGGAGGGGGCTGGTAGAGGAACGGGTTGGAGGCTGACTGGTGGTAAGAAGAAGAGAGGGGCTCCAAGGATTCTGAGAAACCAAGCAGAAAAGCCAAAAACTATAAGCCAAATGCTCTTCCATCCAGGCATCTAAATTTCACTATATTGAGGCCACGAGTTTAAGACCAGCCTGGGAAACCCCATCTTTACAAAGAAATTTAAAGAATTTTTTTTTGTTCCAGAAACTTCAAAACCAACTCCTTTGATTTGGGTCTTAATTGTTACAGACCATTAGATTGCCAATGGATTATATTCCACAAACAGGACAGCGAGGTTTCCACTGTTAAAGAGCTGGGACACGTAGCCTTTCTGGTGACAAATGACCAGGTCCTCCCAGTTCTTGGGAGCGGTATGGCATTGAATTACCCAGTCAACACACAGTTCTCTGGCTGTTTCCAGGTCTCTGGTTTGTGTGGGGGGGGAATTCTCTGACCTGAACTTGCTTCATCAGTTCCACAGACACTGAGCTCCTTCTCTGGCAAACTGGACCAAGAGATGCCAATGTACAAAATACTCCTCAAAACCTTCTTGGTGGACCAGAGGATGGGGGAGGGGCTTGGATGAAGACTAAAGTGAAGTGTCCAGGTCACTGAATGTCATGTGCTGAGGACTGGAGAGGAGATTCCTACTGGAGACTCAGGGTGTGGAGTCCTTCTCTCCTGCTTCCCCTCTCCTTCCTACCCCAATCCCCCGCAGGAACACTTCAGCAAAGCAGACACCAAGAACAGGGGCATGGCTGGAAGGTGATGAGAGATCCATCCATGGATCCTACTCTCCTAGTAGGGGTAGCCTGGTTCATGGCTTTTTGGAGCATAAGAGGACAATTTTAATTCAATCTGTCTTTTCTGGAAGGTGAAAGACCGTGAACCTGAAAGCTATTTCAGATGCAGTTTAGGAGAAAACAGCTGTCCTGGAGGCAGAGATCCACTAGGGGGAACCATTCAGAAATAATAAAAATCTTGGCTGGGCGCAGTGGTTCACGCTGTAATCCCAGTGCTTTGGGGGGCTGAGGCAGGCAGATCACCTGAGGTCAGGAGTTCGAGACTGGCCTGGCCAATATGGTAAAACCCCGTCTCTACCAAAAATACAAAATTGGCTGGGCATGGTGGTGCACGCCTGTAATCCCAGCTACTCAGAGGCTGAGGCAGGAGAATCACTTGAACCCGGGAGGCAGAGGTCACAGTAAGCCAAGATCTCACCATTGCACTCCAGCCTGGACAAAAAGAGCAAAACTCCGTCTCAAAAAACTAAAACTAAACTAAACTAAACTAAAATATTTCTGCAACACAGCTGCTGCTGAGGGATTAGTGCTACAGGAAGGAACTGAGTTAAGTGTGGTGATGCCAACTGACTCTCCTCTCCTTCCTTCTAACCACCCACCTGCACACACCCAAACACCAGCTGAACTGGTCTGCAGGTGTTTTCTGAGCGGGCTTCCTCCTTGCTGGCCTCCCTGGTTTAACACATTGTGACCTTCACCAACAGCATGGACTTCTATCAGTTTGGCCTTCGACACCAGACCCAAACGCTGCCTTCTCTATGAGGTTCCACCTTTCCCACCATCAAGGAGTAACTCTGCTTTTCTTGGATCCTGCAGAGCCTTGAGTGTGCTCTCCTGAGATCCTCTTAGGGGCAGGGACTCATCCTGTTCTCAGCAGCATCTGTGGCTACCCTTGAGATAGAGTCAGAGGAGAGGAAGATCCTAAAGCCACATCCACAAAGCATTCGTTCCAGCGACCTGCAGTCCTCAGTGCTTGCACATGTCGAGAGGTTACTTTTTTTAGTTTTATTTTTTTTAGATGGAGTCTTGCTCTGTTGCCCAGGCTGGAGTGCAGTGGTGCAATCTCAGCTCACTGCCAAGATGGGTTCAAGAGATTCTCTTGCCTCAGCCTCCCAAGTAGCTCGGATTACAGGGGCCCATTACCACGCCCAGTTAATTTTTTGTATTTTTAGTAGAGACAGGGTTTCACCATGCTGGTCAGGTTAGTCTCGAACTTCTGACCTCAAGTGATCCACCTGCCTCAGCCTCCCAAAGTGCTGGGATTACAGGCGTGAGCCACCACGCCCGGTGAGATATTACTCTTTTTTGTTCTGCTCATCACTCCTCATGAGAGCTCTGGATCTGTGCAGTGGCAGCACAGAAGAAACGGAGACGTTGATCATCTGGCGGTGCTGGATCTAGGGTTGGAGATTTTCTGATGAAAGTCATGTCTGCCTGTTAATGACAGTTCCCTCCGTTTTGTAAGATTCAATTATAATGGTGTCAATGGCGGCCTTCTGCAACATGATGATGAATGCCACAGCGGGAAATAGCCATGGGAAGAAGCACATTTAAGTGATGGATGGAAGCCCAGGTCAGCTCTGTGTGTGTGGCTGTCGGTCATCATTCCTATTTACTGAGAGCAGTCCTCATCACAGACACAGCTGCTGTTCATGAGCTCACGGGTGCATTTCAGTGTTTGAAGGAACCCATGGAAGCCTGGATAGGGCTTTGCCTCAAATGACCCTTAAAAGGGCAAATGATGTCAAAAAGTCAGTAAAGAAAATCCAAGAGAGGCTGTGTGGGGTGGCACAAGCCTGTAATCCCAGCACTTTGGGAGGTCCAGGCAGGAGGACTGCTTGAGACCAGGATTCGAGACCAGCCTGAGCAACAATAGAGACCCTGTCTCTACAAGAAATATTTCAAAAATCAGCTGGGCATGGTGGTGCATGCCTGTAGTCCCAGCTACTAGGGAGAGTGAGACAGGAGGACTGATTGAGCCCAGGAAGTCAAGAATGCAGTGAGCTATGATTGTGCCACTGCACTTCAACATGGGCAACAGAATGAGACCCTGTCTCTTAAAAAAAGTCAGAGAGAAAAAAGGTAAATAAATCTGTTCACTCACATAAAAGTGCAGCAGAGCAATGGAAAGAACAGGATGAAGCTGTGAGCCAGAAAGGAGAGAAGATGACAAGAAGATAACATTTGTCCTCTGCTTATGAACTTAGCTGAGACCTTCCGACTCTCTTTAATCTACAAAGGTAAGACTATATCTTTAAATCCTACAGACCAATGACAAATTTCCTGTCTGCCCTGGATAGGGGCTCCTCCTTTTGTGTTCCTGTGCACTTAAGTTAAAGGATGGACTTTAGAATCCAATAAACACGGTTTCAAGCCCAAGTACTGATAGTTACGAGCTGGGGAACTTCTTTCCCTACAGCCTTAGTTTCCTCATCTGTAAAATGGGGATTTTGTAAGGATTAAATGAGATAATGCCCATTTCTTACAATGCCTGACACACAGAAGGCATGCCAATAAATATTAATATCATTATCTCCATTATTATTATTATTTGTTTAGAGACAGGGTCTTGCTGTGTTGCCCAGGCTGGAGTGCAGCAGTGCAATCACGGCTTACTGCAACCTCAAACTCCCAGACTCAAGCGACCCTGCTGCTTCAGTATGCTGAGGAGCTGGGATTAGATGTGTGCACCACTATGCCTGGGTAACTTTTAAAAAATTTTTGTAGAGATGGGGTCTGGCTATGTTGCCCAGGCTGGTCTCAAACTCCTGGCCAAGTGATCCTCCTACCTTGGCCTCCCAAAATGCTGGAATTATAGGCGTGAGTCACTGCACCTAGCTGATTTTTAAAAATTTTAAATTAATTTCTAATTAGGGCTCTTTAAATGATATCATCTTGGCTTTAGATTGGGCCCTAGATCTAATGACCCGTGTCCTTATGAGAGAAAGAGGGAAACTGAGACATACAGAGACACAGAAGGGAGGATGACACACGAAGACGGAGGCAGGGACGGGAGGGATGCGTCTACAAGCTGAGGAACACCAGGAATTGCCAGCAACTGCCAGGGGCTGGGAGACAGGCATGAAACGGACTCTCTCTCGGGAGCCCCCAGAAGGGACCAACCCTGCCAAGACCCTGATTTTGGACATCTAGCCTCAAGAACTGTCGAGAATTCACTTCTGTGGTTCTAACTCACCCAGCTTGTGGTACTTTGCTATGGCAGCCCCGGGAGTGGGAATACAAAAGGAGGAGCCCCTATCCAGAGCAGACAGGAAATTTGTCATTGGTCTGTAGGATATAAAGATACGGTCTTACCTTTTGTAAATTAAAAAGAGTCAGAAGGTCTCAGCTAAGCACGTAAGCAGAGGACAAATTTTAACGTCTGTTATTTTCCTCCCATTTCTGGCCCCCAGCTTACACTAAAGCATGTCTCCAGGGAGTATCTTGATGTGGGGGCTGAGGGGAGAGGGTGAGGAGGGAAAGGGGCCAGGGTCTTCATTACCCTGGGCTTAGGGGGGCCAGGCACCATCCCCAGGAGCAACAGGCAGCAGGTGTGCCAACCACAGGGTGGGGTCTGGAGGGTCCCAGGATCCAAGGTGCCCTGAACTTCCCTCATCCCCTCAATTTACTTTCCACGTGCATATTCAGCTCACTGTCAGGGGAGCCCCCAGAAATGCAGGGCGCCACAAAGAAGATGGAGTTTTGTCTAGACTTTCCACTCAGCGCTGGTAGGGGCGGCGCTGTCAGTCACCTAATTTGCTAGGGAGGTGCCTCCTGTGCTCAGCCCTCCTAACAGGGAGCACTCCCCTCCACCATCCCAGGAGTTTCTCCTCTTTAATCTTCTCTTGTGTCCTTTCCAAGGTAGAGAACAGGTCTGCTGAGAAGCTGCACTTAATTGTGGTTGTTGTTTCGTGGGTGAGACAACGGAGGCAGCTGTTGAAGCCCAACTGCAGGTGCACCAAGCCCCTGCTCAGCGCTCCCGCCCTTTACAATTAATGCCAAAGGACGCCACCCAGGAGGGGAAGTGAAGCCTCCACTGGTCAGCGGGCTGGGCCAGCGATTCTGTTTCATGCTCCGTCTACCTTGCTAAAAATGACTCCAATTCCTCTGGAAGTCTGCGCCAGTGTTCTCCAAGACAGGCCAGGAGAAACAGTGGGGTGGTTGTCCCTGAGGTCAAAAACGCCAGTGGCTGGAAGCATCCGAAATCTCGGCAGACAGCAAATGGCTGACTTTTGATTCTCTGCGGTGTGGCTGGCCAGATGAGAGAGAGGTGGACAGCAAAGACACGGGGGGCTCTACAGGGACCCAGGGCACTGGGGGCCGCCTGCCACGTGCTGATGGTGCCAGCTCTTTCTGTCCATAGCAGCACTGAGCTGGGCAGCCCATTTCACAGAGGAAGACACTCAGCTCAGGGGCCTTAAGCACCCCGTTGAAGGTCAGGCAGATTATAAATGAGAACAGTGGACTCCAAACCCCTCCATATTTGGTTCTTTTCACCACAACCTAACACAACACTGCCAATTTAAGACAATGAAAATAACCCTGCCAAGGGTTTCCTCCATAAAGGGCATAAAAATTAAAGTAACGGCCAGGCATGGTGGCTCATGCCTGTAATCCCAGTGCTTTGGGAGGCTGAGGCGGGCAAATCACCTGAGGTTGGGAGTTCGAGACCAGCCTGACCAACATGGAGAAATCCTGTCTCTACTAAAAATACAAAACTAGCTGGGCGTGGTGGTGCATCCCTGTAATCCCAGCTACTTGGGAGGCTGAGACAGGAGAATCACTTGAACCCGGGAGGTGGAGGTTGTGGTGAGCTCTGAGATCATGCCATTGCACTCCAGCCTGGGCAACAAGAGTGAAACTCCATCTCAAAAAAAAAAAAAAAAAAAAAAAAGT
>NC_045440.1:25776322-25788346 GCF_002776525.5 Piliocolobus tephrosceles | reverse complement strand
CTCAAAAAAAAAAAAAAAAAAAAAAAAGTTAACAATAATTAAAGCTTGGTGTGTAAGGTAGCAAACAGTGGCACTTTCTTTTAAACTATATTATTTGGCTGTAAAAAACAATCACAATAATGTCCCTTAACAGAGGATTACATACTCCATAGTCTACCTGTTACAAAACCCCATGCAGTCATTAAAAAGAACGAGATAAATCTGTACATGCTGACAAAAAAAATCTGTGCAATATGTATTAAATGAAAAAGCAGCATGATTCCATTTATATGAAAAATTATATGTGTGTGTGTGCTCATACACACATATATTTGCTTAAAAATATTCAAAAATGGTTTTAAAATATTTCAAAAAATGTCTGGGAAATACCAGACTATTAGTAGTAGCTACTAGTAGGTTGTCAGTGGGCAAAGGGGGATTCAGCTTTTTCCTTTACACAACTCAGGACTTTTTTTTTAATAGTAAGCATGAATTACTTCATAATTTCAAAACAAAAACAAAACCTAAACAATAAACTCTGTAACTAATCACCAGCTGTCCCCATGGCCTGAAGGAGCTACTATGTTCTAGAGATTAAGAAAGACTCAACATTTAGGGTGGCATGCGGCTCTCACACCTGTAATCTCAGCAGTTTGGGAGGCTGAGGTGGGAGGATCACTTGACACCAGGACTTGGAGACCAGCCTGGGCAACACAGCAGGAAAAAAAAAAAAAGAGAGAGAGAGAGAGACTCAGGGTTTGAGGGGAAACAAAATAATTTGTGGATGATTTTCAGCCAGGTAAAACTCTGCCTGTAATTTTTCTTTTCCCACATTTTCTCTCTGATCCTTAGTTTCTCATCTGGTTAAATACTTAAACAAAAGGGCTGTTTTATTTTTTTTCCTTTTTTTTTTTTTTTTTTTTTTTTTGCTCAGGTTGGAGTGCAGTAGCGCAATCTCGGCTCACTGCAACCTCCATCTCCCAGGTTCAAGAGATTCTCCTGCCTCAGCCTCCCAAGCAACTGGGATTATAGGCATGCACCACCACGCCTAGCTAACTTTTGTATTTTTAGTAGAGGCGGGGATTCACCATGTCGGCCAGGCTGGTCTTGAACTCGTGACCTCAGGTGATCTGTCTGCCTGCTGAGATTACAGATGTGAGTCACTATGCCCAGCCCAAAAGGGCATTTCTTTTGCCTGAAATCTGCCTCTAGCTTGCTATATGGTTCCAGACACATACATAGGTGCCTGCCACCGAGTCTTCCTCAAAGAAATACAAATACACACGTGCGGTTTAAGGAGGGAGAGAGCAGGGTTCACAGGATATCCTAGGCACGTTCTGGTATGGGGGGCTGAGGGGGTGTAAGTATCCCCCAGGCCAAGTGAGGACTTTGGGAATCCTTAGAATTAAAACATGGAACAGCTCAGCTGAAATGACCCAGCCGATTCCACTGGCCTTCGCTGTCAGAGCTGCCTGGTCTTCATGCTTTCTCACTATACACATGGAAAGCTGTCAACTCTTCTCTGAGAAGGAAAGAAAAACAAGCCTTTTTTGTTTCCAGCAGACTTGGTAGATTCCCAGGCCAAGATTCAGCACATTGGCTAAGGGTTCAAAGAGCTATATCGGAGCTGACTCTAAACTTGGAGTTAATCTAAGCCTCACCCTGCAGTGCTCAGCAGAGTTGAGCCAGAAGTGGGGAAGACAGGGCTGGATGCAGTGGCTCACCCAGCACTTTGGGAAGCTGAGGAGGGTGGATCACCTGAGGTCAGGAGTTCAAGACCAACCTGGTCAACATGGTGAAACCCTGTCTCTATTAAAAATGCAAAAATTAGACAGGCATGGTGGTGGGTGCCTGTAATCCCAGCTACTCGGGAGGCTGAGGCAGGAGAATCGCTTGAACCCGGGAGTTGGAGGTTGCAGTGAGCCGAGATCGTGCCACTGCACTCCAGCCTGGGTGATACAGTGAGACTCTGCCTCAAAAAATAATAATAATAATAAAATAAGTAGGGGAGACAGGTGTACCCACGGTACACACAGAAGGAGTCTTCCTTAGGCTGCCTGGGTCTGGAGCAGCCTCAGTGCTCCTAGGGAGAAGGAGGAGATGTCAGAAATGCCTCCCTCTGGCCAGGGAGGGAGTGGGTTAGGAGGTGGCAGGAAGGAGTAATTCCTAGCACCCACTATGCATCCAAGAGCTGTTCTCCACGTTATTGGCTTTATTTGCTGGAATCAGCTTAAGTTTGACCTGGAGTCAGCTTAAGTTTGAAGCTATTACCTGTTTGAAAACCACCCAAAACCAAGCTTTTGCAGATGAGGAAACCAAGGGTCAGAGATGGGAAGTACCTTTGCCTACTCGTTCCTTAGGGAGTAGGTACCAGGCAGGCTGGCAGGAACCCCTGTGAGTGATTTCTCCTCCAGTCCCAGTTCTGTGCCTGTTGAGTGGTTCCAGTGGCTGGATGCAGCCCAACCTGGTTGCTGGGTATCTTTCTGTGGCCAGATCACTAATTTGAATATCTAACATTTCCCTGCCAAGGCACTTTGTTCTTAAGAACAAAACCATCCCCAAAACTCTCATTGCAGATTTTAAACCCAGCTGCTACAACAGAATAGAGGTACTGATTTTTCCACAATAACTGTTAACAACCTTTGAAACAAAAAACTGTGCCTTGACGAGGGCTGTAATTACTAAGCATCTTTCTCCTAAGGTCACTTTTGCCATCAGGATTTTGAACTTATCCCGATTTGTCCCTCCTCTCTCTGCTTGACTCCCCAGAGCACACAGAACAAAGCCCAAGCTCCCCTCCAGCACAGCTTAGTTGGAGGCATGGGCTTGGGAGTCAAACAAGCCTAGGTCGATATCCTGACCCAGTCATGTACCTGGTCTTGGGCCAGTTGGAGTTAAGCCCTCTGAGCCTCTGTTTGCTTGGCTGAGAAGATAGGAGAGGATTCTTTGTGTTTCTGTGAAGATTAGAACCATGTGGCATATGAGAGCTCAAAACCAGCTGTAGCTGTAACCCACTGACAGATGACTGGATTAAGAGAAGGTGGTCTATACACACCATGGAATAGTATTCAGCCTTAAAAAGGCAGGCAGTTCTGGCCCCTGCTACAACATGGGTGAACCTTGAAGGCATGATGCTAAGTGAAAAAAACTAGTCACAAAAGGACAAATACTGCATGCTTCCACTTATATGAGGTTCCTAGAGGAGTCAAAATCATACAACAGAAAGTAGAATTGTGGCTACCAGGGCTGGGAGGAGGGGAGATGAGGAGTTAGTGTTTAATGGGTGAAGAGCTTCAGTTGGGAAGATGAAAAAGTTCTGGAAGTGGATGTGGTGATGGCTGCACAACAATGTACATGTGCTTAATGCCACAGAGCTGCACACTTACAAACAGGTAACATGGTCAGTTTTACATTACATGTATTTTACCACAATTAAAAGTATTTTAGGCCACGTGCAGTAGCTCACACCTGTAATCCCAGCACTTTGGGAGGCCAAGGCATGTGGATCACCTGAACCCAGGCGTTTGAAACCAGCCTGGTTAACATGGTGAAACCCCATCTCTATATTTTCACGCCTGTAATCCCAGCACTTTGGGAGGCCGAGGCGGATCACGAGGTCAGGAGCTCAAGACCAGTCTGGCCAGTATGGTGAAACCCTGTTTCTACTGAAAATACAAAATAAATAAATAACAACAACCAAAAACAAAAAACTAGCCAGGCGTGGTGGCATGCACCTTAGTCCCAGCTACTCAGGAGGCTGAGGCAGGAGAATTGCTTGAACCTAGGAGGTGGAGGTTGCAGTGAACCGAAATTACACCACTGTACTCCAGCCTGGGCAACAGAGGGAGACTCTGTCTAAAATAAAATAAAATAAAATAAAATAAAATAAAATAAAATAAAAATAAAAAATACACACACAAAAAGTTAGCCAGGTATGGTGGCATGCACCTGTAGTCTCAGCTACTCAGGAGGCTGATATGGGAGGATCATCTGGGCCTGGAGAGGTCGAGGCTGCAGTGAGCTATGATCACACCACTGCACTCTAGCCTGAGTGACACAGCGAGACCCTGTCTCAAAAAAAAAAAAAATTTTTTTTTTAATGGGCTAAATACCGTACGAGGACACAAGGAGAAGAGGACTACCCACAAACCAAGGAGAGAGGCCTCAAGAGAAACCAACTCGACAAATACCCTGATCTTGAACTTCCAGCCTCTAAAACTGTAAGACTATGAATTTCTGTTGTTGAAGCTGCCCAGTCTGTTGAGCTACCTAGCCTTTGTTATAGCAGCCCCAGTAAAGTAATATGCCCTCTACACCACACACCATACCCATAGTCTCACCACTGAGACTGTCTCACACTAATGAAGGACATGGTGCTTTCATTCAGGCCAAAGGAAGCTCGTGGATTCCCACACACCAGGGCTGTGGCACAGCAGGGCACAGGCCTCCCCGTAGGATGTGGCCACGTGGGATGTGACATGTTGAGGTCTCTTCAAAATGCTGCTGGGAGCTTTTGGTGAATGAGTCCAGTTATTGCCTGAATCGCAAAGCTCCTTTCACACAGATGCTGTCTCATTAATGAAAATAATTGTTGGAGAAGAGTTACTCATTGAATCACAAATGGGATGTTGTGGTCTTGCTGGAAATGGTCCCTTCCAAGAGGATAAGAGGTGGAGGCTGGGAGAGGAACGTGGGAGACACTCTCACATTCCTGATTAATTAATTACTTCCATTCCTCTGTCTCTGGAGTGTGCAGGAAACGTCTCTTATTCTCTCTGGATAATTCCCGCAAGTGGATACCCACAGAAGAGGGCAGCTGCAGCAGGGGCACCAGGCCAGGTGACGTTGACTCCTGATGCTGCTCTCAGTGAATTCCAGTTAACGGTGGCAGGGATGCCCCAATACACATATCAGCCACGTCCGGGGGCATCTCTGAAAGGCATCTTCGTGGCACGTATATTAATACCAAGAAACTTCTCAGATTCTTCAGAGCACACGTGGGGCCTGCTGCAGGACTCTTTGACCCTGGTGCCATAATCACCAGCCTTTCAGCCAGAGAACCAGGAGGGGTGGCTCTGCCTGAGCACTGAGCCCCCAAACTCTGCAACTGCAGAGACACCGGAGAAGCCATCCCCCCAGGGTACAACATCCCCGGGCCCTTCACCACCCAAACACACACGGAAATGTGCCATTGCCTGGGAAGGACCAGCTGGGCACGGCAGCCGGTTTCACCTGAGCCCATTTGTAAAACTGTTTCTGACTAATGCCACATAAAATTAAAGGGGACACAGATAAAGCAAACAAGAAGGAGACAGGCAGGGGAAAGGCAAACACGAATGCTCCCGTTGTTGCCCTTGGTGCCACACTTACTGGTTCTTGGAAATAGAGCTGGTAATCAAATACTGGGTTGGCTTTGATACTCTCCAAAGGGTGCACGTTGGGATTTGCCGGTATGAAGGGAGTATTCAAACTGGCCACCGCCCTACAGAAATAAGAGGCAGCAAGACATAGCCCTGTAAGAAGGCAGTCTTATAAGAGCCAGAAAGGACTTTGAAGTTCAAAACTGAAGCTCAGAGTGGGAACATTCTATGCACAAGGTCATACACTAGCAGTGAATGGGAGAATGGGATCAGAACATTAGAACTCAGGATTTTCGATTCCTAGTTCAGTGCTTTTTTTTTTCCCCCACTAAACTGCAGTAGTTCTCACCAACTTGCCTTAGACACATAGGAACATGCACACACACACACACACACACACACACACACACACACACAGTACACACACTACACATACTATAGCAACCCTGAGTAGAATATGGAGACATGAATCTCTCTCTAGTTTTAAAATATGCATTCATTTTTTTCCTCCCTTTATTCACTCATTGTGTCTCTTCTGGATTGAGCATAATTCTATGGTATATACTAGAGGAGAGAAATGTAAAATGAATAAAAATATTGTTTTTTCTCAAGGAGCTCATTATAATTTAATAAGGAAAAACAGAAAAACACACAATGACCTTATGAGATGACTATGACATGAGCCATAGAACAGCACAAAATGGCATGGGAGTTGGAAGGAGATAAGAAATTCCTGAACTGGGTGTCATGGAGGACCCTGTGGAAAAGGGAGCATTTGAACTTGGTTTTTCAGAATGGGGAGAGTTGGGGAGGGGAACAAGGCCTGGGAGGGGAACAACATGAGGTAGCCTAAGCAAATTCTCGAAGGGGGCAAAGCTTGCAGCTGTGTTCAATGGAGCACAGAGTCAGAATGGCTAGAAGCCAAGCATGGAGTGGGATATGTTGGAAAATAACAACAGAAAGGCAGTAGGGAGCCTAGATATGAAGGGCCCTGAGTCTGAATTTAATGCTGTAAGAACCAAGAAAACCATGAGGGCTTCTCGGAAGAAGGGAGGGTGGATTCGAGTTGCAGTCAGGATGATTAATCCAGCCCTTAGAGACCACGTGGACACAGAGGGAGAGGTCAGGAAGATTAATCAAGCACTGATAGACCATATGGACACAGAGAGGTTAGAAGCCAGGAATCCAGCCAGTAGACCACTGACTTATCACCTGAAGATGGAATAGGATGCTAACAAAAGGAATAGAAAACATGGACAGGCGTAGTTGTCTCATGCCTGTAATCCCAGCACTTTGGGTGGATCACTTGAGGCCAGGAGTTCTAGACCAGCCTGGCCAACGTGGTGAAGCCTCGTCTCTACTAAAAATACAAAATTTAGCCAGGCATGTTGGTGCACGCCTGTGGTCCCAGCTACTCGGGAGGCTGAGGCAGGAGAATCACTTGAACCCAGGAGGCAGAGCTTGTAGCTACACTCCAGCCTGGGCAACAGAGTGAGACTCTGTCTCAAAAAAAAAGGAATAGAAAAGGGGATGAATTTGAGGGGCAAATACAGCTCATTGCTATCTTTCCTTTTGTTCACTTTAACCAGTATGTCGTGCAGTCTGTAGGGTCACTTTTTGGTGAACCCAATTCTTAAGAATCAAGCTCTTATTTCCACTTTGAATGAGAGAGGGGACAGAGAAAGAGAGAGGGAGAAGCTAGAATATACTACGTACCCACAGGAAATTTTTAAAAAACATTTAAAAAGCTGGAGAGATGAACACAACAATAGCACGAAAACTTTAACAATATTTTAGGAAACATTTGATTCTTTTTATTCTTTGATATAATCCTATCATTTGAGCCAGGAGTGAAGCAGAACAAAGTTTCCTGGTAGTTCCAATCTCGGAAACTTAGCCAAATACAAAATAACTGGGTTAGTTAGGGAAATTCAGATGGCAGCTGAGGATGATGTTTCTTTAACTTGCTAAGATCAGAGGCTGAAATGGGAAGTCAGACAGGTTTAACTGCAGCTCACCAGCTCAAACGGCCCAAGAGACTACAGAGTCTCTGGGCCCAAAACCTGCCATCTGATAGCTCTCACTCAAGCCATGAAATGCTGGTCTAAGAATGATTATGAATGAAATGGTGGGGACCATGACATGCTGGGCTCACTGGACAATTGCACAGCATTTTCTGGTTGTGGAGTCAGGCAGGAGTTACCATCACCACTTTGTGGTTGAGAAAGCCCAAGCCTAAGAAGCGCAGTGATGTGTCACACAGCCGATCAGGGCAGACTGAAGGCCACACTTTCTGATTCTCAGTCCAGAACTGAAGACACACCTGTTGTACCCCTCAAGCTCAGCCATTATCCTCCTGCACTCCCACTGGCCACTCGGGCCCTGAATTACCTGTCCCATTGCCTGTAAGTGGAACAGGTGCTGCTTCCTAACACATTAGCTCATTAGGCCTTTTTTTTTTCTGAAACGGAGTTTCACTCTTGTCGCCCAGGCTGGAGTGTGGCACTCACTAACCACCTGAACACACACGGAAATGTGCCATTGCCTGGGAAGGACCAGCGGGGCACGGCAGTCAGTTTCACCTGAGCCCATTTGTAAAACTGTTTCTGACTAACGCCATACAAAATTAAAGGGGACACAGATAAAGCAAACGAGAAGGAGATAGGCAGGGGAAAGGCAAACATGAATGCTCCCGTTGTCGCCCTTGGTGCCACACTTACTAGTTCTTGGAAGTAGAGCTGGTAATCAAATACCGGGTTGGCTTTGATACTCTCCAAAGGGGACACGATGGGATTTATTATTATTATTCTTATTATTGTTAATATTATTATTATTATTTGAGACAGAGTCTCACTGTATCACCCAGGCTGGAGTACAGTGGCACGATCTCGGCTCACTGCACCCTCCACCTCCTGGGTTCAAGCGATTCTCCTGCCTCAGCCTCCAGAGTAGCTGGGATTACAGGTACCCACCACCATGCCCGGCTACTTTTTGTATTTTTAGTAGAGACGGGGTTTCACCATGTTGACCAGGTTGGTTTCGAACTCCTGACCTCAGGTGATCCACCCACCTCAGCTTCCCAAAGTGCTGGGATTACAGGCGTGAGCTACCACGCCCGGCTAGGCCCTCTTTTCAATGTGTCACCAGACACTAAAGAGTGAAGACATCACCTTCCCAGATTACCTACTTGTTTTTGAGAAGTTTTCTAGGGTTAAAGGTCTGAGGAACAATTCTCACAGGAGCCCAAGTCCAGCCTTCCCCAAATCCTTATTGCCTAAAGCCCAATTACCTCACTCTCTCGGGGTAGAAGAGAGCCATGTACCACACCAGCATACCTCCCCAGTCATGGCCAATGAACACTGCTTGAGAGAGGCCCTAGAGAAGGAAAAAGAAGGGAGACAAACGTGAGGAGGTTTCTGGAGTGGGGTGCTGAGAGGTTCAGCCCTCAGCCAGCCCCTTGACACCAGAGCCTCCTCCTCCTCCAACCCACAGCAGCTCTCCAAATGCCCACTCTTCAAACCTCTCCTCCCTCCACCAGCCACAGACCCTCAACACAAATAGCCAGCCTTTTACATCTGCTTAGGAGACCGAGGCCACAGGCCATGGGTTCCTTGTCCCTCTCTACCTTCTCTCAAATCAAATTTTCCTTCATCTTTTCTCCTTTTTCCTCTCTTCTATCTTAAAAGAACTATAACTTACCTCTTCATGTTAAAAGTACGTCTTTTATCAAATGATTATGCTTCTACTTCCCAAAACCCTACTGTTTTTGGAAGCTCTCCTCCCTTAAACAACCATTAAAAGTCCCAAAGCATCTTTAATCTCTCTTTTTTTGCTGCCGGTACTGACAATGACAACATCAACTCCTTTTCATGGAGCAGCTATAGCCACATGTCGCTTAACAAGGGAGACACATTCTCAGAAATGTCAGGTGGTTTCGTCATACAAACATCACAGAGCAAAACCTAGATAGCAGAGCCTATCCACACCTCCCTCCACACTGACTCCACTGGTAGCCACCACAGAGTCACTCTCTTAACAATAAGGGACACCCTTCTAGACAGAAGACTGTACAGAGTCAGGACTGGATGGCCACTCTGGGCCATGCCCTGTTCCCTGTCCCCGTCACACACAAGAGTTCCAAACCTAATCCCAGGAAACTGAGAATCTGCAGAGGGCAGGGACCATGATATCCTCACAGTCTCTTTCCTGCCGTGTCAGGCACAGCACCCTGCTGGTGAATCAGAGGTCAGCGTCCTAGATCCTCTCTGACTCCCACATCCAATTAAGAGGCCCTAAGTCCCACAGCTCCACAGTCCTTCCCTGTCCTCCACTGCTGCTGTCCTGGCTGAGCCTGACCCCTCCGCCGTCCATTCTGCCCCCCTGACCTCACCTGGGGAAGGGGAGGCTGTTATACCATGCAGTCTTGGAAGCGTACTCTGCAAAAGCACATTCTCAGCTCACCACTGCTGATTTGCTTTCATTTGGTATCATTGAGTTTGACATTCCTGACAATGTCAAAAGCAAGCAGTAGGTTCTAGGAGTTTCAGAAGGGATGAAAGTTTAGAGAGATGGGAAATATTAGCCTATGGGGTGTTTTCCAAACTTCTCTACCTGATACTCAAGGCTGTCCTCCCTGGTCCCATTCCCTGGAACCTGCCCTTCATTAAAGGACAAAGAAACGAGCTAATCTCCTCCTTGCTCTTTGCCATCTGTTTCTGTGATTTTCTCTGCCCATGTCCACTCTGCCCTCAACTGCCCCCAAATGTGCCCTCCCTGCCTGTGCACCTCTGCTCGAGGCTGACGCCTTTTCTTTAATTATCCAGGTCCCAAAGGAATTCTCCAAAGATAATCAGTTCAAAATAATGACTTACCAGTTTATCCAGGAAGGTTACCATCTCCTAAGAAAGAAGACACACACAGGCAAAATCAGCAACTGCACCCGCCTGCCTCAGCCTTTATGATGGGCTGAACTGTGTCCTCCCCAAAACTGCTGTGTTGAAGTCCTAAACCCCAGGGCCTCAGAATGGGATTGTTGAAGATACAGCCTTTAAAGGGGTGATTAAGGTAAAATGAGATTATCTGGATGGGCCCTAATCCAATGTGTCTGGAGTCCTTATAAGAAGAGGAGATTAGGCCGGGCACAGTGGCTCAAGGCTGTAATCCCAGCACTTTGGGAGGCCGAGGTGGGCGGATCACAAGGTCAAGAGATCGAGACCATCCTGGCCAACATGGTGAAACCTCACCTCTACTAAAAATACAAAAATTAGCTGGGCGTGGTGGTGCAAGCCTATAGTCCCAGATACTCGGGACGCTGAGGCAGGAGAATCACTTGAACCTGGGAGGCAGAGGTTGCAGTGAGCCGAGATCGCACCAGCCTGGACACTCCATCTCAAAAACAAACAAACAAACAAAAAAACCCCAAAAATTAGCCAGGCATGGTGGCAGGCACCTGTAATCCCAGCTCCTCAGGAGGCTGAGGCAGAAGAATCGCTTGAATCAGGAGGAGGAGGTTGCAGTGAGCCGAGATTGTGCCACCATACTCTAACCTGGGTGACAGATCAAGACTCTGTCTCAAAAAAAAAAAGAAGAAGAAGAAGAGGAAGAGATTAGGCTGGGCGCAGTGGCTCACACCTCTAATCCTAGCACTTTGGGAGGCCGAGGCAGGAGGACCCCTTGAGCCCAGAAGTTGGAGACCAGCCTGGGAAATATAGGGAGACCCTGTCTCATATTTAAAAAAAAAAGAAAGAAACGAAAAGAGAAGAGGAGGAGATTAGGACACAGACACCCACAAAGGGACGAACATATAAGGACACAGGAAGAAGGCAGTATCTACAACCCCAGGAGAGGCCTCAGGAGAACCAACTCTGCTGACACCTTGATTTTGGACTTCCAGCCTCCAAAACTGTGAGAAAACAAACATCTATTGTTGAAGCTGCCTGGTCTGTGACACTTTGTTACAGCAGCCAGGCTGAGCAGTGCAGCCATCCATCATTCAGCAGCCTTCATGACATCACCCTTCCCTTCCTTCCTAGCATCCTCTCAGGAACCAAGCTGACTCCAAACACGCACAGTGAATTATTCAGTGTACACCAATACATATCCCTAACTATCCCATCACCATTGTAAGACAGCAAGCCTGGGCTCTTCCCTGGAGGGGGATGGAAGACAGCTGCCCTGTAGAGCTTGACCCCATGCTACTGCAGGGGAGCAGTGAGAGGCTTGTTCCATCCCGGGGACAACACATTCCTGCCCCCACCACCCACTGTCCTGACACAGAAACTGGCTTCTTTTGCTGAGCATCATCTTTTGAGGGTTCATTCCTGCTGAAGCTTGCACCAGCACGTCATTCCTCTGTACAGCCGAACAGTGTCCCACTGTAGGGATGGGCCACATTTTATTTATCCATTCATCAGCTGATGGACATGTGGGTTGTCTCCATTTCTGGCTGTTAGGAATAATGCTGCTGTGAACATTTGTATCTGGGTTTTTTTTTTGTGGACATATGTCATTGATTTTCTTGGGTAAATACCTAGCTGTGGATGTACTCATGATTTTCAAAGTTGGAACAGGAGGATGGGAGCACCATCTTGTTTGTTTTTGGTAAAAGGACTTTCTTCAAGAGACCAGTTCTCCTAAGTGACCCAATGTGCCTGTCTCAAGAATGGATTTTGATGGAAATAAGCAA
>NC_045440.1:25763208-25776312 GCF_002776525.5 Piliocolobus tephrosceles | reverse complement strand
CACATGAAGCTGGGGGGCACACATGAGAGGGAGGAGCCCCCCCCCCCAGGGCTGTGACTCAGAGATGGAGGCTTTTGTAATCCCCGTGTCACCAGCAGCATTACTAGTTCCCCAGCTAATCTGAGGACTGTTTCCTCCCCTGGGCTCCCCCAGCCTTTGCTTTTGCTCCTGAGCTGCATGGAGGTTTGGGACCCAGTCTCTCCTCACCTTGGCCTTGGCCTCCCCTGCCAGTACTGAAGTGAGGGGCCCCTCTACAGGATGGTGCTTACACCCATCTTAGAGCAGGAACTCCATGCCGGTCACCAGTCTGCAGAGGTCTGGCCTAGGTCTGGCCAACGTCTTTACCAGAACAAAGTGACTTTATTCAATGCTCTAGATGGTGAGGCAATCGAACGCAGTACTGCAGGCTTCCAAAATGGCTCTACTGGCTGTTGACCTCAGGCAATTACCTTTAACTTCCCCTGACTCAGTCTTCTCTTCTGTCAATTGCTTGAAGGAAGACCTGGCACACAGTCAATGCTGCATACATGTTGGCTGTCATTCGGAAATACTGTTCTACTTTCAGTAGGAATTTACACCCAGAGGCTGTGAAATGATGCTTCCCTAAAATTTGAATGGATACCCCAGCTTTGGGTTTATAGCAACAAAAAAAGCAGGATGGGGAAGATGTTACCCAAGATTCTTCTTACCTTACATAACACTTCCATGCAATATTCTTCTATTTCTGCAATTAAAAATAAAAGAAACATATTTAATCCACGTTACTTAAAATATATCAACACACCAAAAGGGCCGTTTTGCAAAGAAAACCCAACACCAAACAACAACAACAACAACAACAACAAACCCACAAAAACTTATTCAAGCCTTAGACTGAGGTAGACCCAAGTGTTTATTTTTGCTTTTGTTGCCTGCGCTTTTGATGTCATATCCCTCCGTGAAATCACTGCCAAGACCAATGTCAAGCTTTCCCCTTGTGTTTTCTTCTAGAAGCTGTACAGTTTCAGGTCATACATCTAAGCCTTTCATCCATTTTGAGTTGATTTTTGTGTGTGGTGTAAGATAAAGGTCCAATTTCATTCTTTTTCATGTTTCCCCACCACCATTTGTTTGAAGAGAGTGTCCTTTCTCTACTGTGTATTCTTGGTACCCTTATCAAAGATCAGCTGACCACATATATGTGGATCGACTGCTGGGCTTTCTATTCTGTTCCACTGAACTACGTCTGTCTTTATGTTTGTATCGCACTGTTTGTATCATACTATAGACTTGTAGTATAGTTTGAAATCAGGAAGTGTGCTTCAAATGCCTCCAGCTTTTTTATTCTTTCTAGAGGTCACTTTGTCTATTTGCGGTCTTTTGTGGGTCCATAAGAACTGCAGAATTGCTGTCTCTATCTTTGTAAAAAATGCCATTGAGATTTTGACAGGGATTGCATTGCATCTGTAGATTGCTTTGGGTCATATGAGTACCCAAATCAATGGGTAGTATGATTTTTAAAAATAATAGCAATTTTAACAATAACAGTATTTTAACAATAGCAATTCTAGAAAGCAAAAAGAAAACGAACAAAAATAGAGAAAATCCAAGAGAAAAAATGTCAAAGAAATAATTCATGAAAAGTTACAAGAACTGAAAGATAAATGTACCCAGCAAAGTAGGTCTCTACTACAAATCCAAAAATTAGCCGGTGTGGTGGCACACATGTGTTGTCCCAGCTACTTGGGAGGCTGAGGCAGGAGAATCACTTGAACCTGGGAGGTAGAGGTTGCAGTGAGCCAAAATCACGCCATTGCACTCCAGCCTGGGTGACAGAGTGAGACTCCATCTCAAAAAAAAAAAAAAAAGAAAAAAGAAAGGAAATTGTGGTGCCATCTGTAACATGGAGGAAGCTTCAGGACATTATGCTACGTGAAAGAAGCCAGGCACAAAAGCACAAATGCTGTATGATTCCACTTATATGAGGTCTTTAGAGGAGTTAGATTCATAGAGACAAAAAGTAGAAAGGGAGTTGCCAGGGGCTGGGAAGAGGAAGAAGTGAGGACTGAATACAGCCTTTCAGCTTTGCAAGATGAAGAATGTTCTGGAGATGGATGGTACATTCTATGTCCGCCATCCCCCATGATCAGTGGGAGATCCCTTGGAGCATGGGCCTTTGGGGCTGCTGTATTCATTCAGAGTGTGGGGGCAGGGGCATCTGAGGCCCAAAGTGCAGAGACACAGGGCACTGTAGGAGAGGAAAGAGGTGAAGTCAGACTCTCTTAAGGGGAAGGTTACTCTGATCTGGGACCAGGGAAAGCACTGAGGCCTGGAGCGCTCAGGCAGGTAGAAGGCAAGATCAGCACGAGACAGCTGCAAGAAAGCGCACCCACCAGGAGGAGCAGACGACTCTCCATAGCCTTTCATGTCCATAGCTATGACCCGGTAACCTGCCTGGGCCAGAGCAGGGATCTAGAAAACAAACAGGCACACTCCAGCACGGTCCCATCAGTCCTAGGTGGATACTCCCTCTTTGCTTCCCTCCATCCCCTTCTTCCTGTAAATGGCTCAAACGAAAGAGCCACAAGGCACTACCTAGTATCTTTGCCATGGGGCTGCAATGAGCCCATTTATACAGGGCTGCTGTGGGTGGTGGCGGGGCTTGTGCACGGGAGAAATGCCACATCTAAAAGAGCATCTTTCCTGGCAAAGCTCTTGCAGCTTTCTATACTCATTACAGAGAGCTGCCAGCAGGGGGCATGGAGTGTCTTAAAGAAGTCTGCCCTTTCCTAATCTGCAAAGGTGCCTCGTGGCCTAGCACAGCCCTGAGGTCTGGAGTCACCCTCCTGCCCCGACCTGGTCACACTTTGGAGACAATGCTCCACTGTAAGGTTTCAGCTTCCCCACAACAGTCCACATCAGGCCACACCATCTAGACTCCCTCCACCTCACCCTGACCGGCTGCACCTTCCCCAGCTTTCCTCACCTGGTACCTCCAAGAATACCAGCTCTCGGGAAATCCATGGCAGAGGCACACAGCAGGGCCGGAGCCCAGCTCCACAAAATGCAGACGGACCCCGGGCTGTGGAAGGGAAAGAGGAGCAGGCAGCGACCAAGCACCAGGCCCAGTGGACCCAGGCCCCACAGCGTCTACAGAACGCCAGGACCATTTCAGTCCATTGCTGGATTGCGCATGACCCAGATATCTCAGTGAAAGACCCCAGTGTTAGATGAAAATGGCTGAGAAGAGGCCCTGGTCAACCGTCTCAATAAAAACAGGTGGCTCTCACCATAACCTAAGAACTCTGCAAAGATTATGATGTTGGAAAACAAAAGAACACACTTCTCTTTCCTCTCTACAAGGGCCCCATAGTCTCAGAATTTCTGGTGCTGTTGTGATGTGTTTTCAGTATATTAAACAGGGGGCTGAAATTGTGCAGAGCATAATATTCATGGTCATGTGCAGAATACCGCTGCAAGATTTTTCCTTAGTTCAGCTAAAGACGGGGTCCTTGTCCCACGGTCATGAAAATATAGGCTTGCAGACAATTTGAAGCGTGAGGAAACAGCAGGGTTTTATTGGGTGAAAAGGTGAAAAAGGGGGAACAGGGACTCCGCAAAGCCAGACTTCCCCGCCAGAGCACTTCCCGCCTCACTGCTGGCATCCCAGTTTCCACTCAGCAAGAGGAGGGGCCAGGCTCCTCCCTGCTGCAAAGGGCGAGAACTTCCTGAGGTTCCGCCCCAGTGCACAGGCTGTTTGGAATTTCTCTGGGGACCCCCTCCACCTGGCTATCTCAATACCATGAGTGTTTCATTAAGAGCTGTTTACTTCTTAAATAGGAAATCTGTTCAAGCTTTGCCACACCCACAGTCTTTCTGGGGGCTATGGGTGTGGCAGAGACTATGAGGGCTTGACAAGGTCTGTGTTCCCATCTTCTTCCAGGCACATGGTGGCATCTTACAGAGCACCTCCCCCTCCTGCAGTACAACTGAGCTCTGGCCAGTGTCTGCCAGAGGAAATGTGACTCTGATTGTTCTCCTGCATTTCCTTTCGGATAGTGGAGATATGTAATTGGGGTAAGAACAGGGCACTTTGATTATTTGGTTCATTTGGCTGGATCCCACCAAAATAGTCAAGGCTGGTTAGTGGCTGTAACAAACACCCTGCATCCAGGAGGTTTGATCCAGAAGGTGCTGCATCCAGGGCTCACAGGAACCTCCTGTGCGTGGCCTCTCTCCCTTTGCCTATCTCTGCCTGAACGACAGGGGCCTTGAGGAAGGTGGAAGCAGCAGAGAGAAGGAGCCTGGTTGTTTGAATGGCTGCGTGGACAGAGCCCACCGCACTGCACTGTGCTGTAGGCGAGAAACACACTTGGTGTGAAGTCACTGAAAGGGACAGGGTGTTTGCAACAGCCACTAACCAGCCCTGACTATTATGGTGGGGTCCAGCCAAATGAACCAAATAATCAAAGTGCCCTGTTCTTACCCCAATTACATATCTCCACTATCGTAAAGGAAATGCAGGAGAACAATCAGAGCCACATTGTAGAAATTCACGGGGAACAATTCCACTTGGCTGTATCTCAGATGACTCCAAGCTGTGCCCCACACTGGAAGTTTCTTTTTTGGACAGCGCAGGGACATGGTCTCACTTTGTTGCCCAGGCTGGAGGGCAGGGGCATGATCATAGCTCACTGCAGCCTCAAACTCCTGGGCTCTAGTGATCCTCCCACCTCAGTCACCCAAGTAGCTGAGACCACAGATGCGTACCACCACCCCAGCTAATTTTTACATTTTTTGTAGAGATGGGGGTCTCACTATGTTGCCCAGGCTGGTCTCAAACTCCTGGTATTAAGTGATCCTCCTGCCCTGGGCTTCCAAAGTGCTGGGATTACAGGTATGAGCCACCACACCTGGCCCCACACGAAGTTTCATTCATAATTCCCAACAAGCTATTTTGCTCAAGAAAACATTAGGTGGGCATCTGGCAGTCCCTCTCACAAACTAGAGTGTTTATCAGAATTTGTTCCATAGTCTTTCCTTCAGCGCTGGGCAAAAGTTGACTTTCAATTTGATCTACCTTACACTGAGAAATGTTTCACATTCTAGGATCAAATGATCCTAGTTCGCCTGTGTTCTAGCACAGATCCCAACTAAACAGCTCACTCTTGAGCTTTATCATCTCAATAGGAAGCTGTGGACACTGAGGCTCACAGCTTCATATTGACTCAGCTGAGAAGCCCTGCAAACACATGTCCTTTCTCATCTCATTTCTTTTCTGTGTTAAGAAAAATGTCCATAAAGCCAGAATACAAAAAGATCGATTATCAACCCAGTTTAGGATTCAGTGGCTATCAATGCACCAGCCCCCTGAGAGTCTCGCGCAGCTGGGACTCCCCAGAAATTCACTGCCTGCTCTTAAATATGGGGTGGGGGAAAGACAAGGCGGGGTAAAGCAATTCTGATCACACTCCCTCCTTCAAAGTCAAATAAAGAATCTCTTGAAACTGGCTGGATATGCAAACCCTAAGGAAATGACAAGAATAACCCTGTCCACGGTTACAACCCAGCCCCCAACTCTGGGCAAAAAGCCCCTCACTCCTTTTTAGCACCAGAGAGATAAGACCTGAAGGCCCTGATTAAACATTCACCCCTTCAAGAGAACCCAGATTTACAGAAGGGACGTCAGTGATGCTGAGCAGTAGCTTTAAGTCCCAGAAAAGCCTTTTCTTACTATGCAAACCCACTCGTGCTTGGATACCCACTTCACGTTTATGGTGGCTGCCTCCACCCTCGCAGAACCCATTCTGAGCACAGATCCCATTCTGAGCAGACACCTCATCCTCGCTGTAACCAAACCACCCAGGCTGTGAATGTAAAATCCCTGGGGCCACGGAAGATCGTCCGTTCATCTCAGAATTTCTCTCTGAGGTTCTCCTCCAGGACACCAAGGGTCCCCAAGGTCTCCAAGGCCAGCACAGCTATAGCCTCCAGCTCTCCTGTTTGTCAGCTGCAGTTTATGGAGCACGTGGCTGTTGGATACTATGCCCCGTGGTCTGCATATAACATTTCATTTAATTTTCACAGAAACAGCATGGAGAGACATCATTGCCATTTCATTATAAAGGTGTGGATACTGATGCTCACAAGGATAAGATGTGTGTCCAAGGCTGCAATCTCAGTTAAATGGCAAAACCTAGATTCCAGCTGGGTCTACCTGGCTGCACAGTAGCTGTCTGGCCTTTTTTGTTGATGAGTTGGACCCACAGAGTTAGGTCCTTTCGTATTTAAATGAGGCCAATGACAAATGAGGAAAAATCCCAAAGTGAATCCATGAGGATATACTAAACCCCTGCTCTGTGTCAGAAAGCCAAGTTAGATCTCCCAGCCAGGTCATAAGCCAGGGCCCTCTGCATGTGGCCTTGGCCTTACGATAACCCTTTAAAACAAAAAGAACATTTTAATGACCCTTTCCCTCTCTTTGCCCTCAATGTGGGCTCCCTGAGGACAGGTCTGTCTTGATCATCACTGCACCCCTTGTATCTGGCCTGTGCCCGACAGAGGACGTGCTTGATAAATGCCTGTTGAATGAAAACATGTTCTCCCCCAACACAGGCCAGCTGTGTGTGTGCTTTAGCCCCCCAGGCTTCCCAAGCCCCCTAGCCTGCTGTTCTGCGGGGGTTTGGCCACATCAGTCACACTGCTTTACAGAATCCGAGGCAGCGTCTGTCTTTCATTGATATCTGAGGAATGAGATTTGCAGGAAATATCATTTCCTTATAAATAGCGGATGTTCAGTCACCCTCGATATTTAACAAATGTCACTGCTGGTCACTTTTTCTTTTTTTTTTCTTGAGACAGGGTCTCACTCCATCACCCAGGCTGGAATACAGTGGTGTGATCATGGCTCACTACAACCTCCACCTCCCAGGCTTAGGTTCAGGTGATCTTCCCAGCTCAGTCTCCTGGGTGGCTCTGCTGGTTGTTTTAGGTGACCTGGTGGGACAGCACTCAGCTGACTGAAAGACAAAACTGACTCACCTTTATTGTCACGTACCCATGGCTCATGTCACTTGGATTGCAACAGGTCGGCAGAGGGGCCGGGGTATTGAGAAGCTGTAAGCAGGAAAGGTATAGTGAGAGAGACTGCCGCAGCCTCCTGCCAGGGGAGGCCTCAGAGATCACCTTTGCCATTCCATCCTGAGCCCTGCTGGCCACTGACCAGCCCATCTCCCTCTCCTGCCAGCACAGCCAGACTCCATTATCCCTCCTGCCTTCAGGTTAGGTGGAGCCCCAGGAATGAGTTCTGGCCAATGGATGCAGATGGAAGAGTGCAGCCTGGCACATTAAAACCCCCACACAATTCTCTACATTCCTAACTCCCCATCTTCCGGCTGGGTGTCCAGTGTGACCTCAAAAACCACATGTAGAAGACAGTGCATCCTCCATCACCCTGATCCCCAAATGAGTGTGAGACAAAGCCCCTGGCCACTGCCCACTGAACTTCATATAAGCAAGAAGCAAAAATCACTTGCTTTAAGCCAGAGAGTTTGGACTTTAATTAATATTATTCGCTTCTGTGGCAGCTCCTCAGATGGTCGCCCAGGCTCATGTGGGACATCATACAAAGCTCACAGAGCAGTCACTCCATTACCGCTCCCCTCTGTCGAAAGGTCTCTCCTTTAAGTTGGCCAAAATCAAACTTTCTGGGCCTTTGTATTAGTTTGCTCCGGCTGCCATGACTAAATACCAGTGTATGTGGTTTCAAGAACAGATATTTATTTCCTCACAGTTCTGGAGGCTGGAAGTCCAAGATCAAGGTGCTGGTGGGGCTGGTTTCTCCTGAGGCCTCTCTCCTTGGCTGGCAGACGGCCGTCTTCTCCTTGTGTCTTCACATGGACTTTCCCTTGTGTCCTCATGCTCGTGGCACCTCTCTGTGTGTGTCCTAATCTCTGCCTCTTCTCCCTTTTTTGGGGGTCTCTGCTCTGTCATCCAGGCTGGCATGCACTGATGTGATCACAGTTCACTGCAGCCCTGACCTCCTTGGCTCAAGGGATCCTCGCACCTCAGCCTCCTAAGTATCTGGAACTATAGGTGTGCACCACTATGGTCAGCTATTTTTTTTTTTTTTTAAAGACAGGATCTTACTATGTCGCCCAGGCTGACCTCAAACTCCTGGCCTCAAGTGCTGGGAATGCAGGAGTGAGCTACAGCTCCTGTCCTTAATCTCTGCTTTTTCTAAAGAGACCAGTCAGATGAGATTAGAGCTCAGCCTTGTGACCTCATTTTAACTTCATTACCTCCTTGAATGCCCTTTTTTCAGACCCAGTCACATCCTGAGGTATTAGCGGTTAGGACTTCACTATATTAATTTTGGGGGACACAGTCTAGCCCCTAATAGCCTTCCACCAGCAGGTCCCAGGCCTATTCTCAGGAGTCCTTGAAGGCTTAGACTAACCCATCTCAGTAAATAGGAAATTCCTGAACAAGCAGTCCTTATGGTGGCTATTGTACCTTACTGGAATCAGTTTCCCTGAGGCAGAAATAACAAGGAGCCTGCTACTGAGCACATGTGTGTGAATATCACCTTACGCGTGAACTCTGCTGCTGGACACGCTGTGAATCCTACTGCTGGAATGGTCACTTTTAGTCCTAAAGGTGTAACCCAAGAAAAAATTCATTCTCCTCAGTGACTCAGTTTTGTTACCTCTAAAATGGGGACATAAGCTAAGAAATCCACCTTCTTTATAACCATAGGAGACTCTGCCTGGGCGTCTGCAGAGGGGGACACAGGAGATGAGTCTCCCCACCTCTGTGGCATCTGGAGAAGACCTGGGGGCAGGGAGGTACTCAGCGTAATGTGGGAGGGCATCCTGGTGTCCCCTGATGGTCATGAGTCCACGGTCAGGGGGAGCCAAGGCCCATGAGCAGGGCCGGTTCCCCTTAGGGCCCCTCCTGCCATGTGTCCTCAGTTTCCTAGATCACACACCAGGGGATGCCTCTGCTTTTGGGGGTGGGAAAAGTGGGGGGTTCTTACTTTAATGATCCTCTTGTATGTTTGTGCAATTTACAAAGCCTGTTCATGACTGATGCCCACTGCCTTCCTCTGAGAGAGAGACATAGGCTCCCCTGTTTAAAAAGGGGGTGATTTTTCTGTGGGGATATAAAAGGGTATAGCTGCTGTGAAAAACAGCACAGCATTTCCTCAAAAATTCAAAAATAGAATTTTGGCCAGGCACAGTGGCTCACGCCTGTAATCCTCATGCTTTGGGAGGCTGAGGCGGGTGGATCACGTGAGGTCAGGAGTTCAAGACCAGCCTGACCATATTGGGGAAACAAAAATTAGCCAGAAATTGCTTGATCCCGGGAGGCGGAGGTTGCAGTGAGCCAATATTGTGCCACTGCACTCCAGCCTGGCCAACAGAGCAAGACTCCATCTGAAAAAAGAAATAATAATGATAAATAAAAGAAAAATAGAATTTCTATATGTCCAGCAATTCCAATCCTAGGTATACACCCAGAAGCATTGAAAACAGGGTCTCAAAGAGATACATGCACACCCACGTTCATAGCAGCACTATTCCCAATAGCCAGGAGGCAAAAGCAAGTCAGGCGTCCTTGAAAAGCTGAGTGGATAAACCCAATGTGGTCTATCCATACAGTGGAGTAGTTAGTATTCTATCCTAAAAAGGAAGGAAATTCAGACCCATGCCACAACATGGGTGAACCTTGGAGACATTATGCTAAATGAAGTAAGCCAGTTACAAAAAGACAAATATTGTGATTCTACTTACATTAGGTCCCTACAGGAATCCAATTCACAGAGAAAAAAAGCAGGATGGTGGGTGCCAGGGGCCAGGGCAGGGGGAATGGAGAGTTGGTGTTTGATGGTGCAGAGTTTCATGTGCGGAAGATGAAAAAGTTCTGGAGGTGAATGGTGGTGATGACTGCACAACAATGTACGTGTTCTTAACATCACTGAACTGTCCACACACACACACACACACACACACACACACACACACAAAGGTGGCAAATTTTATATTATATGTATTTTTCCACAATGAAAAAAATAGAAGGGGGATGATGTTCATTTTTCCTTCTATCTTCCTCTTCCTCCTACCCTGACACAAAGAGAAGTGAGACATGGTTTACTTTCCCAGTTTCACAAGACAGGTATCTGTGGCTCACGTATGCTGAGGGGACAGACCTGGCAAGTGACACAGGCACATGGGTTCCCTGACCCCAAGTCTGATGCACTTTCTTCTCTCCTGCCTGGGAATTGCAGGTCTGTAGAAGGACAAATGAACAAAGCTTGGGCAAGATGCTTTAAGGTAATGGAGTCATTGGGTGTACATTTTAATTTATTCATTAAAGACCAAAAAAATCAATCTTGTCATGGGCTGAACTGTATCACTCTCAAAATTCACATGTTAAAGTCTTAGTGCCCAATACTTGTTTGTTTGTTTGTTTGTTTTTGGAGACAGAGTCTCGCTCTTGTTATCCAGGCTGGAGTGCAGTGGCACAATCTTGAATCATTGCAACCTCCACCTCCTGGGTTCAAGCTATTCTCGTGCCTCAGACTCCAGAGTAGCTGGGATTACAGGTGCCCACCACTATGCTTGGCTAAATTTTTATATTTTTAGTAGAGACGGGGTGTAGCCATGTTGCCAGGTTGGTCTCAAACTCCAGACATCAACTGATCTGCCCACCTCGGCCTCCCAAAGTGCTGTGATTACAGGAGTGAGCCACGGCGCCCAGCCTTAGCCCCAAATACTTTAGAATGCAACTATATTTGGAGATGAGGCCTTTACAGAACTAAGGTTAAAGGAGGTCATTAGGGTGGGCCCTAGTGCAATCTGACTGGTATCCTCATAAAAAGAGGAAGTTAGGAAGCAGAAAGACACAGTGAAAAACCAAGTGAGGACACAGGGAGAATGCGGCCATTTGCAAACCAAGGAGAGAGGCCTCAGGAGAAACCAACCCTGCTGGCACCTTGATCTTGGACTTCCAGCCTCCAGAACAGTGAGTGAATACGTGTCTATTGTTGAAGCCACACGGTCTGTAGTACTTTGTTATGGCAGCCCGAGCAAACTAACTCAGTTCCCTTTGAGGCAATGGCTGTGCATCCTTGGATGTGTGGCAGGCTCAGCTGAGTGCCAGCTCTCTCCTGCCTCTTCCTCCCTGTGCTCACAGGACGAGGGTGCTGCACTTCTGCAGGAGGCTGTGGACTAGGTGAGATCAGTGATTTTAGGTCAACCCAAACAAAGAAAGGTGCCTCAGACCTGGAGGAGCACGCTAATCCCCAGGCAACCCCAGGGACATCATGACGGCTGTCCCATCCACCTCAGGGAGGGACAGGCTTTTCTTAAGAGGCTTCCTTCTGAGCTGGGTGGAACTAAAAGGCTGCACCTGAGTGCCAGCAGCAAGCTTGGGCATGCCAGGTAGAGGCCCTGAAGCTTAGGGTAAATGTTCTCCACACTTACTCTCAAAAGTGAAGTCAGGATGGCCTTGAACATCCCACTCTTGCTGCCAGTTATCTGGCCCTGGCACTAACACTAGTACAAATTCTTGTCTCCCTGTTCACCGACTGCAGAGAAAGAGACAAGATGCTCCTTAGGGACATCATGCTGACTGCACGGCGAGTGACGGACTTCCAACCAGCGGCACCTGGGAGTCATACATGGACTCCATGGACAGCAGTTTCTCTGCTCGTGGTTTTCTCCTAAGTCCAGAAACCACAGACGATTGCAGGAAGCTTGGCTCGCTCAGAAGTCAAATTACCTGGATTCCGGTCACTTTTTCCAGTTCCCTCAGGGCTGTGTCAGTGTCCTGGACCAGGATGGTGACCATTCCCAAGTCACAGGCTGGCTTCAGATTAGCCCCCACGTCATCCAAGAAGACGACCTAAGCCCAAAACAACATGGGAGAATCCCAGAAAGAAACTCACCAGAATGCAAACAGGGGCTATTTTATGATGAGATTAAAAACTCTTTTTCTTTTGTAACCATCTACTGCAAAAATGGAAAGCATTTAATGACATCACATATGCATGAAAACACAGGTACATATGACCCCACACAGACCTACTGGCTTCAGCCACTTCTGAAATTGCAAGAGGATTAGGAGAGGATACACACTTATCAAGGTGACATTAAAATTTATCTGGGAAAATGAACAGGCATCAGCAGACCAAAAAACGTGTCTGGAAAAGAACTGTAGTGAGGGCTTAGAGTCAAACAATTGATGAAGTTACAAAAGGCAGAACTTTGGCACTAGAAAAGAAACAGACATATCTATGAAATAGACTCAAATACAAATAAGAATTTAGTTTCTAAGAAAAGTGTCATGTCCAATTGGTAAGGAAAATTGTTTAATGGCCTTGGTATCACTGGTTAACTGTTCGGGGGAATAAAATGGATCCTTACATTACATCTTACCCCCAGATAGATTTTTAATGAATCAAAAATTTATATGTAGTAAGAAAGTGCTAGGCTTGGTGGCTCACACCTGTAATCCCAGCACTTTGGGAGACTGGAAGGATTGGTTGAAACCAGGAGTTCAAGACTAGCATAGACAATATAGTGAGATCCCTCGTTACAACAAAAAGTAAAAAATTAGCCATGCATGGTGGCATGAACCTGTGGTCACAGCCTCTTGGGAGGCTGAGGCAGGAGGATCATTTGAGCTCAGGAGTTTGCGGCTGCAGTGAGCTATGATCGCACCACTGCACTCCAGCCTAGGTGACAGGGTGAGACTCTGTCTTTAAGAAAAAATAAATTAATTAGTTAAACAATAAATATAAAGAAAAATCCTGGAAGTCACAGAAAGCATGGGTGCATGCATTTACCATCTTGGACCAGGGAAGTCTAGAATTCTAAGCAGCTCATCCAACTCAGAAGCCATCGATAGGAAGACTGATATATTCCTGTGCAGGCATAGATTCAGAGCCCTGCTCTGAGGCTGACTGCAGGCACTGAGAAGAGCAGAAGCAAAGTCCAGGAGGAGAAAGGGGAGGTCCCAGGATGGAGCATGGCGAGGACTCCAAGGTTTGCTCTGATCAGCTTGTGGGGAGGTGGGGGGTTGGAAATGTGAGGGAAAGAATTTAATCTCCATCCAATCACC
>NC_045440.1:25553559-25763198 GCF_002776525.5 Piliocolobus tephrosceles | reverse complement strand
GGGGGTTGGAAATGTGAGGGAAAGAATTTAATCTCCATCCAATCACCTTTTGCAGATTAAAGTAGGGACACCCAAAGAGAAGAGAGCTTTAGGATAGGTGATCTCCGGAGACAGGCTCAGGGCACAGGGTGTCTGGTGGCAGACCGTGGCTATACCGGAGCCCAAATCCACTCACCTTTTGTGGGGATGAACCTGACTACTAGTCTTGTGGCCTTGCAAGTCTCCTAGGATCTCCATTTCTTTGTAAGTAAACTGAGGCAACTGGGCTAAAACAGCTTTTACTGATGCCTATTTTGACCAAAGTTCTATAAGAGCTATACAATGGAGCCAAATGCCCACCTCTGAGAGAATTTTCTAGATCAAAGATTGGGTAACAGTCTTTTAGGAGAAGCCATGGTCTGGGAGAAGTGGACTCAGAGCTGTCCTGCCAGGCCCCAGATGTATCCCACCTGCTCACTCCTCAGTTTTTCTCTGGTTGCAATATCTCTGAACATCCTTCTCCACCGCAAGGAAGTGTCTCCGTACCTCACTGGGGCTGGCCTTCAGGGTGTCCAGTAGAAACCTGTAGATCTGAGGTTCAGGTTTGACCATTCCCACCTGACACGACTCTATCAGGAAGTCAAAGTGCGTCTTCAGCTCACACATCAGCTGGGCCAGGCCATCTCTCTCAGCACGGTCATCCAGCCAGGTGTTGGTGAGGATGGCAGTTGTGAATCCTGAGCAAAAAGCCACCAGTAGATGGACCAGCTATAGACCTTTGCCCTGAGATGCTCCAGATGCCCCCAGGGGACCCCAATGATGGGCCAAGCAGGTTGTGCTCACTTTTATCAATCTCTTATGCCCGGCTTTCAACCGACAAATTGGAAAATAATCATCTTGACCCATGAACACCTCTGACACAGACACAAGCGTGAGCTGCGTTCATTCAAGACCTTCAGAAGCCCAGATGGAGACACTACCCTCCTTCCTCCTTGACAACAGTGGAGCAGCACTCTTACAGTCATCAGCTCGTTTGATCTCTACCACCTCAGGGGTGGACAGGGCCGAGCTTCCCCTCCCAGATTCACAGATCAGCAAACAAGCTCAGGCAAGTTAGGAGCCGCCCAGAGCCACACGGCAAAGGTCCAGCGTTCTTTCTAGTCCATGCTACTGAAAACTCTGCTTGACTAAATTCCAGAATACCTGCCTTGGCAATCAGGGACTAGGTTCCTATTTCAAAACTAGAGAACTGTACATAGAGACAGGATTATCTGGTTTTATCTGCCTAACCAGCGAGGGTGAGAACTAGGCAATGCTGGAAAGAAGACACTGAAGAGTTGATGGTGAGACTCTTCCCACGCAATAGGAGGAAGGAATTGCAGACACAGGATGGCTCAGCCACAATCAGGTAAGTCTACTGATAAGAGGGTGGAACGGTTTCAAGTATGCCTATGACAAGAGTCAGGTGCTCACACCAAGTCAATGCCTATGGATGAACTTGACCTCATGTCTTAGACTATGTGATATAATCTGAGCCCATGTCAGCCAACTCATAGCTCGGATACTCTGATACCCAGAGGCGGAGAAAATCACAGTTGCTAAAAAGGCCTTGTTTTTTAATCACTGTGACAGAAGATTGTGTCATTTGGATCATTACTAAAGTGCCATTGAAGGGGAGAATGATGCTCATGAGGCAGTCATGGGCATCAGTTGCTTTATTAAGTAAAATTCTGCCATTTTTCCAGCTATTCTAATAGTGCTGCTTTTGCCATTGGATAAAACTTGCTCTGGGGCTATGTTTAAAGAGGCTTTCCATCATGGCTCAGAAGATCTGTGATCTTAAAACTCACTTCTATGGATTCTGACCTAATGCTCCCAAGGGTTCTGTGTGGTCAGGTCTGAGAATGGCCAGTATCAGATCCTTACCTTTCTTCCTGAGCATGAGAGCTGCCTGGAGCATGGGGCGGTTGATCTTTCTGGCTGAAATCGCCTTGCCAAAGATTTCATTTACAGAGAAATTCTTGGGGAGGCAGACTTCAGAGGTCTCGGAGCACTTCCTGCAGTTTTCTTCCATGAGTGGTATCCACTGTCAAAGTGAAGTGAGGGGACAATTTGTACAGCCATTCAGAAAAGCTATGGCAGGATCTACTATATCTAAACATATGCATTCCCTGTGACCAAGCAATTCCATTCCTGGACACATACCCACTGGAAATGCCAACATATATTCTCCAAAAGACATGGCCAAAAATGTTCATAGCTGTACTCTTCCTAGGAGTCCCAAACCAGAAACCACCCAAACGCCCACTAACAACAGAATGGATAGACTGTATTATATTCACCCACAGTCACAGCAGTGCTATCCCTAAGAGCCCATCTCAGATGCTATACTCTTAGCCCATCTCGGCCGCTATAACGAAAGACCAGAGTGTGGGTGGCTCATAAACAGCAGAAATTTATTTCTCACAGTTCTGAAGGCTGGGAAGTCCAAGATCAAGGCTCCAGCAGATTTGGTGTCTGGTTAGGGCCTGCCTTCTCTTTCACAGATGGCACCTTCTTGCTGTCTTCACATGGTAGAAGTGGCTCGATAGCTCTCTGGGATCTCTTTTATAAGTGCACTGATCTCACACCTGAGGGTTCCACCCTCATGACCCAACTATATCCTGAAGGCCCCACCTCTTAATAACATTACCTTGGGGGTTAGGATTTCAACATAGGGATTTTGGGGGGGACATAAACACTTGGATCATAGCAAGCCCCAAACCGGAAACTACCCAAATGTACAGTTATGGGCTAAACTGTGTCCTCTAGAAATTCCTGTGTTGAAGTCCTAACTCCCAGAGCCTCATGATGTGACTATATTTGGAAACCAGGCCTTTAAAGAGGTATTTAAGGTAAAATGAAGTCATTACGATGAATCTTAATCCAGTATGACTGGTGCCCACATAAGAAAGAGGAGATGAGGACATAGACACACACAGAGGGATGACCATGTGAGGACATAGGGAGAAGACAGCCAATAACTTGCTTTTTTCCCCTCTTTCTCTGCTTTCTACCATGTGAGGATACAGTAAGAAGGTGGCCATCTGCAAACCAAGAAGAGAGCCCTCACCAGACACTGAACCTGCCAGTGCCTTCATCTTGGACCTCCCAGCTTCCAGAACTGTGAGCTATACATGTTTGTTGTTTAAGCCACACAGTCTATGGCATGTTTGCTGTAGGCAGCAGCTGAAGGTGCTATATAAGACACAAATACAATCGTATTAGCCAACTAATACACTCACTAATAGCAGAATGGACTGTGATATCTATACATCATCATAGCAGCACTATTTGTAATAGTCCCAAACTGAAAACTACCCAGGCCCCCATCAATAGAAGAATGGATAGATTAGGGTATATGAATGTGATGGAATGCCATGCAGCAATGAGAATAAAATGATCTATGGCAGCATGCAACAACTATGAGTCTCACTCATACAATGTTGAGCAAAAGATGCCAGACACAAAAGAGCTGATCTGCACCATTCCATTTACATAAAGTCCAAAACAGGTAAAATGTTCTGTTGGGATAGAAGTCAGAAAGGTACTACTCTTGGAGGGATGGTGTCCAGAGTGGGGATATGTGTTGCCTATAGCGCTGAGAATGTTTTGTTTCTTGATCTGGGTGCTGGTGATAGCAGTATACTCAGTGTGTGGAAAGTCATCAAGCTGTACGCTACGTGTACTTTTCTATCTGTATAGTATACACACATGAAAAGTTAAAAGATGACATTCATTCCCAAGATAAGACTTTTTTTTTAAAGACAAGTCAAGTGTAAATAGACTGTAGCATGAAATAATTTAGTCTTCCAGGCTTCTTCCCTCTAGCCATGCCAGTTTTCTAGAAGTTACACACAGACTATCAGAAACCACTAAAGGAGTCTGAATGAAACACAGGATTTTCATAGCAATTACTAGAAATTCACTCTAAATTCTGTATGTTCATTGAAAATATAGGCTGGGCATGGTGGCTCATACCTGTAATCCTAGCATTTTGGAACACCAAGGTGAGCAGATTGTTTGAAACCAGGAGTTCAAGACCAGTCTGGGTAACATGATGAAATCCCATTTCTAGCAATAATAATAATAATACAAAACACAGCTGGGCATGGTGATGTGTGCCTGTAGTCCCAGCTACTTGGGAGGCTGAGGTGGGAGGATCATCTGAGCACAGAAGGTAAAGGCTGCAGTGAGCCATGATCGTGCCACTGCACTCCAGCTTAGGCAATAGAGTAACACCCTGTCTCAGAAAAAGAAGAAAGAAGGAGAAGAAAATACATAGCATTTCCCTCTTTCTTACCTTCCAACAATATTACTGAGGTTTTTTATGGATTAAATAAAAAGTCACTAATTCAATAATGTTCTTCCCAATAGTTTCATCACAGTTTTCATTCACCAGTTGCCACAATATATTAGCATGTATGTTTTAAGGTGACTGCAATATTCCCATTAATACTATTAATACAACATTTGCCTTCATAGAAAAGGTGGGTGTTTGCTATTATGATGGGCCCTAAGTTCGGGGAGATAGGCACATAGGCAGAGAACGTCCACCCAAAGGGCTCTGTGTGGTGATATCCCCTCACCTGGGAAAGTGTGATCTCTCCTCTCATGAGCCGAGTAGTAGCACCCTCCGGGCCCCCTTTATGGAAAGCATCATTCAGAAGGCCTCTGGAAAACACAAAGAACATCAGGAACGTTCTGTGGATTTCGTCATGGCAGCACATGGAAACAGACGCTGTTCATATTCATTGAGAAGCAGCCACTAGAAAGGCATACTGCCAGGAACCGGAAAATGCAAACACAGTTCAAATTGGGATCTTTGTCCGCAAGGACCCAATCAGCTGAGGACATGAGACCACACAGTAAATCACAATATGTTCCACGGAGAAGCTGCTCATGGGAAACCACCTGATAGCAGCTTCAACCAGAGGTGCTTCCTACTTTACCATTTAAGGGTCAGAACAAGAGTGGGCACGTGGCCACTACTGTCCTCGTGTGCACCAGGCATGGTCTCGAAGAACTTTCTCATGAGTTCACCTTCTTCAAAAAGAATGGAATATGTTTTTTCTGGTTTCGAGTCTGCCTGTCTAGTTTCTATTTTATCTTAATCTCATCTTCTAACCTTTAAAAAGTTTCCTGTATTAGTCTGTTCTCACACTGCTATAAAGAAGTACCTCAGATCAGGTAATTTACAAAGAAAAAAGATTTAATTGGTTCATGGTTCTGAAGGCTGTAGAGGAAGCATGGCTGGGGAGGCCTCAGGGAACTCACAATCATGGTGGAAGGTGAAGGGGAAGCAAGGCATGTCTTACATGGTTGGAGCAGGAGGAAGAGAGAGAGGGGAGAAGTGCTACACACTTTTATAAACTAGATCTCATGAGAACTCACTCACCATCACGAGAACAGCAAGGAGGAAATCCACCCACATGATCGAATCACCTCCCACCAACTCCCTCCTCCAACATTAGGGATTACAGCTGGATATGAGATTTGGGTGGGGACACAAATTCAAACCATATCACTGTGTTAAGTTGTGTGCCCTCATCCCAAATACATACATTGAAGTTCTAACTTCCAATACCTCAGGATGTAACTGTATTTGGAGAGTGGGTCTTTAAGAGGTAATTTAAGTTAAATAAGATCATACAGATGGGCTCTAATCCAACAACAGGACTGATGCCCTTATAAGAAGATTAGGACACAGACACACACAGAGGGTCAACCATGTGAGGACACAGGGAGAAGAACACTATTAACAAGCCAAGGAGAGAGGCCTCAGAAGGAACCAACCCTGCTGACATCTTGATCTTGGACTTCCAGCCTCCAGAGCTGTGAGAGAAAACATTTCTATTGTTGCCATGCAGTCTATGTTTGCTGTTACAGCAGCCCCAGTAAATAAATACACTGAGTAACAGAACAAATGTACTTATGTGTAGAAATGCATTTGTTCTGTTACTCATGTCTGTAAAGTAATTTTAACTGGCTTGCCAATTCCAGATGAATTCCAGTTGAACTGCTAAGCCAGTTAAAATTACCAGTCCTGAGTAACAGAACAAATATCCCCATCCTGGGAGCTTTATTTTTGATAATAGTTAAGTATATCTTTTATCAGACACCTTCTTGCAGGTAATAGTGGTCAGCTCTGGACCAACTATTAAGGAGACGTATACCTAATATCTGTGGCCTTGCTCAACTTTTCAATGTCAGCAACGGTTTGCCCAAACCTTTGCCAATAGTTTTTGGTTTTTTAAAACAGCTTTCTTACGGTATAATTACTGCTATGGTTTGAACACTTGTCTCCTCTGAAACTCATGTTGAAATTTAATCCCCAATGTGGCAATATTGAGAGGTGGGCCTTTAAGAAGTGATTGGATCATGAGGGTTCCACCTTCATGGATGGATTAATTCATCCATGGGACAACAGGTTAATGAGTTAATGGGTTATCATGGGATTGGGACTAGTGTCTTCACAAGAAGTAGAAGTGAGGCCTGAGCTAGCACATTGAGCCTCCCTCACCATATGATGCCCTGTGCTACCTGGAGACTCTGCAGAGAGTCCCTACCAGCAAGAATGCCCTCACTAGATGCAACCCCTCAACCTTGGAATTCTCAGCCTCCATAACTGTAAGAAATAAATTCCTTTTCTTTGTAAATTACCCAGTTTCAGGTATCATGTTGTAAGCAACAGAAAATGGACTAAGACAATTACATAGCATTAAATTTATATATTATGATGATTCAATGATTTGCAGTAAATTTACAGTTGTGTAAGCATCACCACATTCCAATTTTAGAACATTTCCACCTCCTCCAAAAGACTCCTGGTTCCTTTCAATATCTGCTCCTCAGTATTAAGAAGCAATCCAATATTCAACTTAACGATCCTATTGAGCATCTTAGGTATGCGAGGGATTGTACTATGTGCTGTGATGCAAAAGTGGAAAAATATGATGCTATTCATAGGAAGCTCACCGAAGAACAAGGGAGGCAAGGTATAAACAAATAACTACAACACACTAGGTGAGTGGGAAAACAAGGGGAAAATTATTCCTTCTCCCTGTAGAATGGCAGATGATAAAATAAGAGGAACTAGGGAAAGAATATAACTACACAGCAAGAAGATACCACTGAATCTATAAAACAAGGGCAGGTTGTCGTTAAGAAAAAAAGCAACTTGACACAACAAGAACATTCTTGGTATTGGAAAACATGAATTCCTAATTTTAAGGATGCTTAATGAAGGCAGTGAACAGTAAAATGGCTTTCATAGAAAATGAAATTGTTGAATCAAAGGACAAGGAATGCTCTCTTTGGCCTTTGTTACAAGCAGGCTTTAAAAAAAAGGGAACTAGGAATAGGTGGATGGAAAGTTATCTGACAGGAATTCTCGCTGGTTTACAGAAACAATAATGGTTAGTGATTGGCTAGGTGGCAGGCCACGTTTCCATTAGCAACCACAACAGTCAGTTTCCTTGAATCCTTTACTATAATTTTGATGAATGCATAAGTTAAACAAAGAATTGGAGAAACTAGTGCCTGAGTATGAGGGGTAGGTTGTGAAAAGAAACCCATTAAGATCCCACCAGGGTTTTTTCAGACCCCAAAGTCTGACTGAATAATAATAGCATTCTTACACATACACCTCCCATCAGGGTCCACTAAGATTAAGAAACTGTCCAAGACTCTCGGGAAAGCTTTCTAGACCCTACACCCTAAAGATTAGATAGAGATTGAATGAAACACTCCTGCTTGTAGGTACAATCCCACACATAGCATGGAGCTTAAAACTAGAAAAAACTTGCAACTTTGAGTCTGGTGAGTTACTCCAACCTTCTCCCATAACAGGTTGCAGAAATAAACTCCCTTCTTTCCCAGTCTGTCTGCATCTTGTTATTGGACCATGGGAACAAGCAGCTGGACCTCATTCTGTTCAGGAACAGCTACACATTTGTGGAAGTTGATCATCTGAATTGATTCTATAGTCAACTAAAACAGAGTGGAGAAGCCAAGGGGAAAAAACATCCAAGGTTCAAAACATTGTTCCAAGAATGTAATTCTGAGAAAAGAGAAAGGAAGAAACCAGTCAGGCAGACAGTTAGGGTGAGTCCTCCGTTAAATTATTTCAAACAAAAGTACAGCCAGTGAAATAAAGTTGTAAGCACAGGTAACGGAACTTGCCTAAGACATACCCACAGCCACACAGATAAGGAAGGTTATACAGGGGACTTGGCCAGATATCCCTGCAATGGAAAATTCCATCCCCTGACACATGCACAGTAAGGGCAACAAAGCAAAATGGAGTAACTCAAGCTAAGAGCTCGCAGCTGTACTAGGAGGATGGGGTGGAACTACCAGAAATGCACACCTTATGCAAATGAGGTGCCCAGCCCCACATGGATTTCTTACAAAAGCCTCTGTATCCAAACTGTGAATCAGCAACCCATTTTTCCAGGACCCCTCTCCGTGGCAGAGAGCTTTCTTCTTTCGCTCATTAAACTTCTTTCCTTTATTAAACTTTGGCTCCAACCTCATCCCTGGTGTCCACGTTCCTTAACTTTGGTTGTCAGACAAAGGACTCAGGGTACCACCTCAGCTAACAAGAAGATTGCTACATTGTGATGCACTGGTGAGACTGTAACAATTCTCTGCAAGCCCAACTGCTGGTACTGCTTGTTGTAACTGGAAACCAGTTTTAACCCTAGCTTCTCAGATAATTTGCTACAACTCTAGGACCAATTTTGCCCACGGCTGTTGCTCACCAATCAGAGCTTGGCAGCTCCCCAAACTCTTAGAGTGCCAATGAACTTTCTCAAAGAGCAATTCACCATTTCTCCTTTTTCATAGAACCTCTAACTTTGTCTTTGTTCTTGGGACATATCAAAGACCACCAGATCTGCGTGTGCGCCCCAAATTGCAACTCTTTCTTCCCAAATAAAACATTAAATTTAGAGATTAATCTCTACATCTCTATTTTGACTTTGACACACTGTTGAATTATAGGGTGTGAGTTACGGTGTCCAGTGTATGGCATTTTATGGCTACGTGGCTTCAGTTAGTCTAGAGCCCACCTAGCCAATGACTTCAATAAGTAATTAGCTAAAGGCAGAGAGTGAGCTGTGTAAACAGGCAAACTAAATATGGCCTGAGAAGGACTCTGTATTTCTATATTTGAGCCCTTGTAGACGAACTGCAACCTAGCTTAATAGGTAGACAAGACTGAAACCCTAACTTAGGAGTAGCACCTGTAACAAAAGCTGAATCTTGGCCAATCCGAGTGGCTGTACTTCAACCATTCATACACTGCTGAGTGTTCAAACTGTGTTCAAATAAGGCAAATGCTGAGCTGTAACTAATCCGGCTATTCTGTACCTCACTTCCAATTTCTGTAGGTCATTCCCGTTTTTTGTCTGTAAATCTTCTACCACCTGGCTGCATGGAAGTCTCTGTGAATCTGCTGTGATTCTGGGGGCTGCCCAATTCACAAATCATTCATTGTGAGACGTGAGGCCAGCTGGACTTCTGGGGACTGGGGGAACTTTCCTGTCTTACAAGAGGATTGTAAAATGCACCAATCAGCACTCTGTAGAATGCACCAATCACCGCTCTGTAAAACGCACCAATCAGTGCTCTGTACAATGCACCAATCAGCAGGATTCTAAAAGTAGCAGGGAAGATTGAAAAAAGGGCACTCTGATAGGACAGAAAGGGACATGGGAGGAGACAATAAGAGAATAAAAGCTGGCCACCCCAGCCAGCAGTGGCAACCTGCTCGGGTCCCCTTCTACACTGTGGAAGTTCTGTCCTTTTGCTCTTCACAATAAACCTTGCTACCGCTCACTCTTTGGGTCTGTGCCATCTTTTAGAGCAGTAACACTCACTGCAAATGCCCGCGGCTTCATTCTTGAGGTCAGCGAGATCACGAACCCACCAGCAGGAATCAACTCCGGATATATCTTGGTGGCTCGTCCAGGATATTACCATGCAGTGAGTACCATCAGATCCCTTTTGCTTGCTATTCTGTCCTATTTTTCCTTAGAATTTGGGGGCTAAACACTGGGCACCTGTCATTCAGTTAAAAGCAAGTAGTGTGGCTGTCAGACTAAAGACACGGGTGTCAGGCTTTCTAGGAAAGGCAAGGATGCAGGTTTTCGAGAACGCATTGGTAAGGGCCACTAAATTCAACCTTCACTAAATCCGACCTTCCTCGGTCCTCTTTGTGGTCTGGAAGGAAAACAAGTGTTTCTGCTGCTGCTTCAGTGAGTGCAACTATTTGGAAAAGCAGGACTCAGAGACCATTGCAGGTTCTTGGGTAGGGTGGGGATGGGGAGCAGACCAAAACTGCAGGCGGTATTTTACTTTCAGATGAGAAACACTCAGGCATCAACAAGCTCACCCTTGAAATACATCCTAAGCCATTGGGACTAATTTGACCCACAAACTCTGAAAAAGCAGCAGCTTATTTTTTTTTCTGCACCATGGCCTGGCCCCAATATTCTCTCTCTGATGGGGAAAATTGTTCACCTGAGGGAAGTATAAATTACAATACTATCCTGGGGCTTGACCTTTTCTGTAAGAAGGAAGGCAAATGGAGTTAAATACCTTATGTCCAGGTTTTCTGTTCATTAAAGGATAATCCACAACTATGCAAAACTTGCAATTTACATTCCACAGGAGGTCCTCTCAGCTTACCTCCATATCCTAGCCTCCCTACAGCTCCTCTTCCTGTTAATGATGAGCCTCCTCTAATCTCCCCCACCCAGAAGGAAACAAGCAAAGAAATCTCCAAGGGACCATAAAACCCCCGGGGCTATTGGTTATGTCCTCTTCAAGCTGTAGGGGGAGGGGAATTTGGCCCAACCTGGGTACATGTCCCCTTCTCCCTCTCTGATTTAAAGCAGATCAAAGTAGACCTGGGCAAGTTTTCAGATGATCCTGATAGGTATACAGATGTCCTACATGGACTAGGGCAAACCTCTGACCTCATTTGGAGAGATGTCATGCTATTGTTAGATCAAACCCTGCCCTTTAAAGAAAAGAATGCAGCTCTAGCTGCAGCCTGAGAGTTTGAAGATACCTGGTATTTTAGTCAAGTAAATGATAGAATGACAGCTGAAGAAAGGGACAAATTCCCTATCGGTCAGCAAGCCGTCCCCAGTATGGATCCCCACTGGGACCTAGACTCAGATCATGGGGACTGGAGTTGCAAACATCTGTTAACCTGTGTTCTAAGAGGACTAAGGAGAATTAGGAAAAAGCCTATGAATTATTAAATGATGTCCACCATAACTCAAGGAAAGGAAGCAAATCCTACCTTCCTTGAGTGGCTATGGGAGGCCTTAAGAAAATATACTCCCGTCACCCGACCCCCTCGAGGGTCAATTGATCCTAAAAGATAAGTTTATTGCCCAATCAGCCGCAGATATCAGGAGAAAACTCCAAAAACTATCCTTGGGCCCTGAACAAAATTTGGAGGCATTATTAAACTGGCACCCTCAGTGTTCTATAATAGGGACCAAGAGGAACAGGCCGAAAAGGAAAAGCGAGATAAGAGAAAGGCTGCAGCCTTCGTCATGGCCCTCAGACACAAAAACCTTAGTTGTTCAGAGAAGACAGAAAATGGAGCAGGCCAATCACCCAGTAGGGCTTGTTATCTGTGTGGTTTGCAAGGACACTTTAAAAAATATTGTCCAACAAGAAACAAGCTGTTCCCTCAGCCATGTCCACTATGCCAAGGCAATCACTGGAAGGCACACTGCCCCAGAGGACAAAGGTTCTCAGGGGCAGAAGCCCCCAACCAGATGATCCAACAACAGGACTGAGGGTGCCCGGGGCAAGCACCAGCTCATGTCATCACCCTCACTGAGCCCTGGGTAAGTTTAACCATTGAGGGCCAGGAAATTGACTTCCTCCTGGACACAGGTGCAGCCTTCTCAGTGGTAATCTCCTGCCCCGGATGGCTGTCCTCAAGGTCCTTTACCATCCAAGGAATCATGGGACAGCCTGTAACCAAGTATTTCTCCGACCTTCTCAGTTGTAATTGGGAGACTTTTCTCCTTTCACACGCCTTTCTTGTTATACCTGAAAGTCCCACACCCTTATTAGGGAGGGACATATTAACCAAAGCTAGATGTATTATCTATATAAATATGGGGAACAAGTTACCCATTTGTTGTCCCCTACATGAGGAGGGAATCAATCCTGAAGTCTGGGCATTGGAAGGACAATTCGGAAGGGCAAAAAATGCCTGCCCAGTCCAAATCAGGTTAAAAGACCCCACCACTTTTCCTTATCAAAGGCAATATCCCTTAAGGCATGAAGCTCATAAAGGATTACAGGATATTTTTAGACATTTAAAAGTTCAAGGCTTAGTAAGAAAACGCCGCAGTCCCTGCAACACGCCAATTCTAGGAGTACAGAAACCAAATGTTCAGTGGAGACTAGTACAAGATCTCAGACTCATCAATGAGGCAGTAATTCCTCTATATACAGGTGTACCCAACCCCTATACCCTGCTCTCTCAAATACCAGAGGACGCAGAATGGTTCATTGTTCTGGACCTCAAAGATGCCTTCTTCTGTATTCCCCTGCAATCTGACTCCCAGTTTCTCTTTGCCTTTGAAGATTCCACAGATCACACATCCCAACTTACATGGACAGTCTTGCCTCAAGGGTTTAGGGACAGTCCTCATCTGTTTGGTCAGCCACTGGCCCAAGATCTAGGCCACTTCTCAAGTTGAAGCACTCTGGTCCTTCAGTATGTGGATGATTTACTTACGGTTACCAGTTTGGAAGCCTCATGCCAGCAGGCTACTCTAGATCTCTTGAACTTTCTAGCTAATCAAGGGTACACGGCATCTAAATTGAAGGCCCAGCTCTGCCTACAACAAATCAAATATCTAGGCCTAATCTTAGCCAGAGGAACCAGCGCTCTCAGCAAAGAGCGAACACAGCCTATACTGCCTTGTCCTTGCCCTAAGACATTAAAACAGTTGCGGGGGTTCCTTGGGATCACCAGCTTTTGCCGACTATGGATTCCCGGATACAGCGAGATAGCCAGGTCACTCTTTAATCAAGGAGACCCAGAGGGCAAGTACTCATCTACTAGAATGGGAACCAGAGGCAGAAACAGCCTTCAAAACCTTAAAACAGGCCCTAGTACAAGCTCCAGATTTAAACCTTCCCAAAAGACAAGACTTCTCTTTATATATCACAGAGAGAGTGGGAATAGCTCTTGGAGTCCTTACTCAGACTCATGGGACAACCCCACAACCAGTGGCATACGTAAGTAAGGAAATTGATGTAGTGGCAAAAGGCTGACCTCACTGTTTACAGGTAGTTGCAGTGGTGGCCATCTTAGTGTCAGAAGCTATGAAAATAATACAAAGAAAGGATCTCACCGTCTGGACTACTCATGATGTAAATGGCATACTAGGTGCCAAAGCAAATTTATCGCTATCAGACAACTGCCTGCTTAGATACCAGGTGCTACTCCTTGAGGGACTGGTGCTTCAAATATGCACGTGTGACCTTGAACCCTGCTACTTTTCTCCCAGAGGATGGGGAACCAATCAAGCACGACTGCCAACAAATTGTAGCCCAGACTTATGCCAGCCAAGAGGATCTCTTAGAAGTCCCCTTAGCTAACCCTGACCCTAACCTATATACTGATGGAAGTCCATTTGTGGAGAATGAGATACGAAGGGCAGGTTATGCCATAGTTAGTGATGTAACAGTACTTGAAAGTAAGCCTCTTCCCCCAGGGACCAGTGCCCAGTTAGCAGAACTCGTGGCACTTACCCGAGCCTTAGAACTGGGAAAGGAAAAAAAATAAATGTGCATACAGATAGCAAGTATGCTTATCAAATCCTACATGCCCATGCAGCAATATGGAAAGAAAGGGAGTTCCTAACTTCTGGGAGAACGCCCATTAAATACCACAAGGAAATCATGGAGTTATTGCACATAGTGCAAAAACCCAAGGAGGTGGCAGTCTTACACTGCCAAAGCCATCAAAAAGGTGAAGGAGGAAAGGCAGAAGGAAACAGGCAGACGCTGAGGCCAAAATTGCTGCCAGGTGGAATCTCCCATTAGAAATACCTAGGAAGGACCCTTGGTATGGAACAAGGCTCTCCAAAAGATTAAGCCCCATTATTCCCCAACCAAAACAGAATGAGGACTTTCACGGGCGCATAGTGTTCTCCCCTCTAGGTGGTTAACGACAGAAGAGGGAAAGGTACTCATACCCGAAGCCAGCCAGTGGAAAATACTTACGAACTTCCACCAAACGTTTCATATGGGTATTGAGAACACTCATCAAATGGTCAAATCCCTATTTACAGGGCCAAATCTCCTCCAGACCGTCCAACAAGTAGTCAAAACCTGTGAGGTGTGCCAAAGGAATAATCCCTTGGTCCATCATAAGGGCCCTCGAGGACTGGCAGTTAGACTTCACCCATATGCCTAAGTCAAGGGGATTTCAATACTTGTTGGTCTGTGTTGACACCTTTACAAATTGGATAGAAGCCTTCCCCTGAAAGACAGAGAAGGCTCAAGAAGTGGTTAAAGTCCTAATTCATGAAATAATTCCTAGATTTGGGCTTCCCCAAAGCTTACAAAGCGACAATGGTCTAGCTTTTAAAGCCACGGTAAATCAGGGAATTTCCAGGGTGCTAGGGAGACAATATCACCTTCACTGTGCCAGGAGGCCACAATCTTTAGGAAGAGCCCACACAAGACCCTGTAACCATGAATACCGTCTTAACTTTCCAAGCCCCTTTATGCATCCAATGCAACCTGTTATCAGGCCTGCCCCTGGGGCACCTGCTATCCCATCAGTGTAATTACACCCTATAACTTCAAGCCCCAACTGATCATAGTAACTCCCGTGTAACCCAAACAGCTCCATTCAGATGGCTTGTCTGCTTCTTAGGGCCCCCCAAAATCATGACCTCCTCCCTGCTTAACAAACAGTTCAGGTTTTGTAATGGCAAACATACTCCCTGCATGACCATTCACCCCTGGACCCCCTGCAGCAGTGCCCCCACCACTACTGAACGCCTTCGTAACCCTCTTTCAATTACTCTCTTGAATGGTTCCTGGTAGATAACAAAACGTTTTTTTCTCCAATGGGAAAACAGAACACAGGGAGCCACTCAGTTTGCTCCCAACACCCCTCTCCAGCCACTCACGGGAGCTACCTTGGCAAGTACTCTAGGAGTGTAGGAAAATGAAAACAACAAACTCACCCACCTTTTTAACATACACAACCAGTGTCTACTCAGCCAAGGCACATTCTTATGTGGAACTTCAACCTATATCTGCCTCCCCACCAACTGGACAGGCACCTGCACCTTAGTCTTCCTAAGTCCCAACACTAACATTGCCCCGGGAAATCAGACCCTATCAGTACCCCTCAAAAAGCTCAAGTCTGTCAGCACAGGGCCATACAACTAATACCCCTACTTATAGGGCTAGGAATGGCCACTGCTACAGGAACCAGTATAGCCAGTTTAACGACTTCATTATCCTACTACCACACACTCTGAAAGGATTCCTCAGGCAGTTTGCAAGAAATAAATCTATCCTTACTCTACAATCCCAAATACACTCTTTAGCAGCAGTGACTCTCCAAAACCGCTGAGGCCTAGACCTCCTCACTGCTGAGAAAGTAGGACTTTGCACCTTCTTAGGGGAAGAGTGTTGTTTTCACACTAACCAGTCCGGGATAGTACAAGACACCCCCTGGCATTTACAGGAAAAGGCTTCTGAAATCAGACAAGGCCTTTCAAACTCTTATACCAACCTCTGGAGTTGGGTGACATGGCTTCTCCCCTTTCTAGGTCCCCTGACAGCCATCTTGCTATTACTCGCCTTCAGTCCCTATATTTTTAACCTCCTTGTCAAATTTGTTTCTTCCAGGATCGAGGCCATCAAGCTACAGATGGTCTTACAAACGGAATCCCAAATGACCTCAACTCACAACTTCTACCAAGGACCCTGGACTGACTCACTGGCCCTTTGACTGGCCTAGAGAGTTCCCCTCTGCAGGACACTACAACTGCAGGGCCCCTTCTTTGCCCCTAGCCAGCAGGAAGTAGCTACAGCAGTCATCACCCAGTTCCCAATAGCAGGTGGCATGTCCTATAAGGAGGGGGAATTGAGAGGTGAGACCAGCTGGACTTCCTTGGTCGAGTGGGGACTTGGGGAAATTTCCTGTCTTACAAGAGGATTATAAAATGCACCAATCAGCGCTCTGTAAAATGCACCAATCAGTGCTCTGTAAAACGCACCAATCAGCAGGATTCTAAAAGTAGCTCATCACAGGGAGGATTGAAAAAAGGGCACTCTGATAGGACACAAATGGAACATGGGAGGGGAGAATAAGGGAATAAAAGCTGGCCACCCTAGCCAGTAGCGGCAGCCTGCTCAGGTCCCCTTCCATGCTGTGGAAGCTTTGTCCTTTCCCTCTTCACAATAAACCTTGCTACCACTCACTCTTTGGATCCATGCCATCTTTAAAAGCTGTAACACTCACCACAAAGGTCCATGGCTCCATTCCTGAAGTCAGCAAGACCACGAACCCACCGGTAAGAACCAACTCTGGACACAACTACAGCCTCGAACTCCTGGGCTCAAGCAATCCTCCTGCCTTATCCTCCCAAGTAGCTGGGGCTACATGCATGCACTAATATCTAGTTAATTTTATTTTTATTTTTGGAAACACATGGTCTTGCTATTTTGCCCAGGCTGGTCTTGAACTCTCAGCCTCAAGTGATCCTCCTGCCTTAGCCTCCCAAAGCACAGAGATTACAGGCCTTTCCCTCAAGCTACTTGCCATCTCATCTTCCTTACTATATTAAAAGCAAAGGCTCCAGACATGGACTGCTGAGGTTGGATTTCTGGCTCTGCTCTTTAACAGCTATGCGATCTGGAAAGCTGGTTTCTTTCTGTGCCTCAGTTTCCTCATATGTAAAAGGAGAATATGAACAATGGCTTCCATGCCTGATCTTCTTTTTTCACTTTATAAATAAGTGTACATCTTTCTGAATGTAGGAATAATACATTGTTAATTTAAAAGTTGGAAACTACAAAAAAAAAAGAGAGAGAGAAAGAAAATCATTACATTATTCCTCATCCCATTTAATGTACTTTGGCCTATTCTTCCACGCATTTTTCTGCATGTACCTTTTTTCCATAGTTGAAACCATATTGTATAAACAGCTTCAGATTCTGGTGGGCTGTTTTTTTCATGTAGTAGAACAGGTATTTTCCCAAGTCCCTGAACTCTCACTCTGCTCACCCCATCTACCATTTCCCAGTGATGTGGCTTTAGGCGGTTGCTGCAGTTTGCTATTACACAACAAGTAAACCTGCAACCGACGTCTGGGCAGAGAACTTTCTTCTTTCCTGAATCTCAGCGCGCATGTTTAAGCGCCACACCATTAGACAGGACGCAGCAGCAGTAGAAAGCTCCGTAAGTAACTCCTCTCCCTTTTGGAAAAGTTCACAGAAAGCAATTTTGGAGTCCTTAGCAAGGTTTAATTATGAACGTTTAGAAAGACAACGGATCGCCTCATCCGCACTGGGACTTCAGGGACAGGTCTTCAGTTTCATGATTCGCATGAATCGCAGGGCTCCGGCACAGCAGCCATTTGAAAGCAGGGCTGCAAGCCCGGCCTGCCTCCTGAGGCCCCGAACCACTGCGGCGGTGGCGCTGGGCCCCCTTACCTGGGCAGCGCCAGTGCCTCCTCCGTGCGGCCGAGGACGCCGAAGACCGCTGGCAACGCCAGCACCCCGTCAAGGTCGAACACCGCCGCGCGCAGCGCCATGGCGGCGGCTCTGCAGCCTCGCACCGGGACACGCAGCTAACCCGGGTCCGGAGCGCAGGACCCGCCCAACTTGGCCGGGCTCTGCCCCGCCCCTGCCCTGGCCCCTCCCCCTCCCCCTCCCCCTCCCCCTCCCCACGCCGCCTTAACCTGGCTCCGCCCCCTGCCCGGGTTAAGGCTGGACTCTGTCTGGCCGAGAAAGAGGCAAAGGAGGGGCAAAGGAAAGGGAGTCAGAGGGAGAGGTAGAAGGGGACCGGGAGGGCGGGGACCCCAGGCTAGAATCTCGCCTCCGGATGTAATGCCTTCTACTGTCTCAAAAGAAAGTCCAAAGTCTCATATGCCCCCTCCCCACGCCCCTGCAGTAACTGCTTGAAGAGGCAAACCCAGGCCCGGGCCTTCCCGGACGGGCTGACATCTCCCTGCGAAGTTGCCGGACTTGGAATGCCTGGAAAAGAGGCCACAGACCGCGTGTGTGTGTGTGTGTGTGTGTCTATGTGTCAGCACATCCAGTGGCTTTTCTAGACTCAGAACATAAGACCGTGTGTGTGTATGTGTGTGTGTGTATGTGTGTGTGTGTCGGCATATCCAGTGACTTCTAGATTCAGAACATAAGACCGTGTTGGGGCGGCAGGCAGGGGGCATATCCAGTGACTTTCCTAGCACGCTCTTCTTTGCCAAGGCAAATGTGTTTCTGGAATAAAATATGATGTTCCAGCTATGGTGTGCCAGGCCAGAATACTTCGATTTCAACCTCTTGTGGAATGAGGCTTAGGACTAACTGTATGCTATTATTTTCCTTTTGTACGTGCTACTTGTAATAATTCTGTCTAATAATGTGCGAGGTTTGTTTTTAATCACCGATTTCCACACTATTGGTCATTTATGTTCCTAGAAAAACTAGAACTTTGGCTGGGAGTCCTCGAGCTGTTGCAGTGCGGCTCCATGAATTAAAAACCATGTCTTTGGTGAAGACCAAACAGAGTGAGTGAGGTCTCCAACGTTGGAGAATTTACTCTTGAATGTGTCTCTGTGGATTTATCCAAGATACCCTCCACCACGGAGCTTCAGGAACCTTGTGAGAGGTTGTCAGATACCTCACTGTAACTGGAAGGTCTACAACAGTCTCTAGATCTAGCAATCAACAACAGGATTGACCAGAGCTGTGGGTTTCCTCTGGGCTGTTTGCTCTTGGCAAGCTATGCTGTTGCTTCCTTCTCTAGTTTGGTAACCTCTTCTAGGCTCCTGCCTGGAGCAGTTATTAGTGTGTTCTGAGATTCTTGTCAAAGAAGCAGAGTGTCCAACACTGCCAAATGTTACAGGAAGAACTGAAAAAAAAAAACTGTCCAATTTTGAATTTGGATGACACTGGATGTTTCAGAACACTTTTTGTGGGCCCTTTGTGGTAGGTGCTAGATTACTTTGGATTTGAAGACTTAAAGATTGGCAGAGAACGGAATACAGTAAGCTAGTTCTCATGAAGTTAGTTGATCTCAAAGGTATAATTGAATTTAAAAAATAGAAAGCAAATTGCAGCCTGACCTATATTGTATGAAACCTCTTAAATCTCCGGATTGGGCATGGTGGCACACACCTGTAATCCCAGCACTTTGGGAGGCTGAGGTGGGAGAATTGCTTGAGGCAGGAGTTAGAGACAAGCCTGGGCAACAAGGCAAGACCTCCTTTCTATAAAACATAAAAATAAAATATTAGCTACGCATGGTGATGAATGCCAGTAGTCTCTGCTATTCAGGAGGCTGAGGTGGGAAGATCAGTTTAGCCCAGGAAGTGAAGGCTGCAGAGAGCCATGATTGTGCCACTGCACTCCAGCCTGGGTGACAGAGCGAGACTCTACCTCTAAAAAAAAGAAAAAAATATCAAATCTCCAGCTTAGAGTTTCCTTTGGGCTCCAGACTTGCCAATTTCTTACTCAACATCTTACTCAATGTCAATCCAACTTCTTACTCAGTATCTTCTCTTGAGCGTCTAACAGGCATCTCAAATTTATCATGCCTAAAACAGAACTCTTGCTCCATTTCTACCTCCCACGCCTGTTCCTCCTAGTGTGTTCCCTATCTTACAAACTGGCATCCCCATTGACTCAGTGGCTCAGTCCCGAGACCACGGAGTTGCTTCCAGATCCCTGGCTCCCAGCCAAACCATATGTTCGTGTTTCTGATTGAGGCAGAGATAGTGGCTTCTAGTTCTATGGTGGTGTTTTCTGCGAGTCCTTCCTAAAGGCGCAGTCTGGAGCTCACTCCTCCATTCTGTTCAAAGATTTTGTAGGCTTGTAGTCTCTCATCTTAAATCCCTTTCTTCTCTTTCTATTTAAAATAGCTACAGTGATTTCTGTAGCCTGCATCTGAATTCTGCATCTAGCACAGTATTGCTTATGAATACATAAGTATATTCATACAAGCAGTAAAGTGTAGAGGAACAACATACTTACGGAACTAGATTTCATAAAGCCCCCTTTTGAGACGAAAAATTTAAAAACATAGAAATATGAGTTTTACTTTCCTCTTTGGTTAAGAGAAAGCCATGAAGCTATCACATGAACTTTTATTTATTCAGGAGCGGTTAACCTGTAAATAGTTCTGGTGTGGAATGTTTTATAATGCCTTGTGAGTTACAGAACTTTCTGGATGAATTGCTTACGCAAAGATTAAAGATCTTGATTGCATTTCACTGCACTTTGCCCTTTTTCATGGGTCATGCTTCTCCTGTGTTTTCTGCTACTAAGGTAGAGAGATAAGCGCTTACTGGGTGGCTTTTTGAAATGTAAATCCTAACCCCTGTGTCTTCTAATTTTAATATTTATGAAATATGTTTTGGGTGATAGCATGAATCATAAAAGATGGCTAATGTAGTAGTGAAAATTTATAAATTACACCTGATTTCAATCACTAAATTCATAATGAACGTACAGTGACCTCATTAAGGTTTATTTTGGGTTTCCTGCCATTCCTATGCCTTCTCTCACTTCCTGCTAGTCCTTGATTGTCCACCCTATTTTATAAAATCTGTTTAACCACTAGGATTTGAGAGGGAAGAATTTACACTGCTGCTTCTCTCTACTGTAGATACTTTAATCGAATTCAAAGTAAAGCTACCTCTGGCAGTTTTCTAAAACTACAAACCACTTGAAGTTTTGTCCTTTTTTCAATGCAGTAAATGAACGAGTGTCTTTAATTCCATCAACAAATATGTATCAATCATCTTCTATGTGCCAGGCACTGTTCTAGGCACTTGGAATCAATTGTTAAATAGATCAGACAAATATAGGGGCCGTCAAGAATCTTCCATTTTAGTGGAATAATGAATTCAAATAGTAGTGGCTCGTGGCTTCTGGGGCAGTGAAAAGAATGAGATTGGGAATAGTGGTGGTGGCTACTTGCCATTTTTCTTATTTGTCATTTTCTGGCTTCCCAACATCTAACATTTTCTTACATACGGAAAATTCCAGCTGGGCATGGTGGCTCACGCCTGTAATCCCAGCACTTTGGGAGACTGAGGCAGATGGGTCACCCAAGGTCAAGAGTTGGAGACCAGCCTGGCCAACATGGGGAAACCGCATCTCTACTAAAAACACAAAAATTATCTGGGCGTGGTGGCACACACCTGTAATCCCAGCTACTTGGGAGGCTGAGGCAGGAGAATTGCTTGAACCCAGGAGGCGGAAGTTGCAGTAAGCCAAGATCATGCCACTACACTCCAACCTGGGAAACAGAGCAAAATTCTGTCTCAGAAAAGAAAGCAAAAGAAAAGAAGAGAAGAGAAAGAGAGAAAGAAAGAGAGAGATAAAGAGAGAGAGGAAGGAAGGAAGAAAGGAAGGAAGGAAGGAAGGAAGGAAGGAAGGAAGGAAGGAAGGAAGGAAGGAAGGAAAGAAAGAAAGAAAGGTAAGGTAGAGAAAAGAGAAAATTCCACCTGGCAGTAATGAAGTTCTGCTTCAGAGATACACAACATCCTTTGAACATCTTCTATTTTGATAGTTCTCACTGTTTGAGAGCTACTACTGTTTTGAGTTCTACCCTCTCACAGTAGAATCCACCAACAACATGTTGTCCAGGCGCCCTTAATGCTGGCCAGGTGCACGGGCTCTGCCAATTGGGGCGCACACTCGTCAGGGATTTGGAGATGGAGATGGGCAGCCCAAAGCCGCAGCTGTGTGCGCAGGAACTTTCTTTCAGCAAAGGCAGAAGCAGCAGCCTCTAGTTTTTCTGGGAAGGCTGTGATGGAGCTTCTCAACTCTGGTCCTGAGTGTACTTGGTGCCCACGCTGGGGCACAGTGGTAGCTTTGTTAAAATTGCACCCAGGGTGGCCTGCGGTCACTGTGCTGTTCTTGGCTATATAGTTTCCAAAACTGCATTTCTTGTCCTCCCTGAGATTCTGTGAGCTGTTAATGTCCTATAATAAGCCCCTTTCTGCTTATATGACCGAGAGGAAGCTCTGTGGTTGTAATAAAAACCCCATAACGCATGCCCGCCGCCTTATGAATGTTGGTAGAAGGAAGAACCGCATCGACTGTAGAATTTGGAAATGCCATGTGCCCACTCCCCAGCCTGCCTGGAAGTGAGGACGAAGGCCTGTGAGTTCGACTCAGCAACTCAGGCGCGCCACCCAGCTACAGCAGTGGTGTCTTCACAAGTCCATTTCTGTGCTATGAACTTGGCAATGGCCTTGCTTTTGTTTTCCAGGCTTAGTTCTCCAAGCTCCCAAGGGCCCTCATCGATATCCTGCCCTCAAATTCTGTGCTTACGTCAGTCAGAGTAGACACTTCTCACTCTTCTCCAACTCCAAAAACTCTTCTACTGTGCCATCTGGAGCTTTCTGGAACTTGGGAATATCATCAGCAAAATTCACCATTTCCTCAACCTCTTTTCCATTCTCCTCCCCTTCTGCTGTACCTCAAACCTAGCTCTGCCCTGAGGAACCTGCTTCCACTTCAGTTTTTTTTTTTTTTTTTGAGATGGAGTATCAGTGTGTTACCCAGGCTGGAGTGTGCTGGCATGATCCTAGCTCACTGTTGAGAGCAGCAGAAGGCAACCAAACGCCCGGGCAGATAGGGGCGGGTCCCTGGTGAAGCCCCACTTCCAAGCCAAAGACAGTTTAAAGCCTCAACACCAAACTACAAGTTAAATCCCCAGACCAGATTTGTCTTCCTGTTAGGCACACTTTCCTCTGACTGTTCCCACCCTGCACCTATTAGACATATACCTACCCTTTCCTAATTTGTTTTCTACACTGTCATGCCCACCTTTGAGTGGTGTCTTCACTTTAACCTTTTTTGTATACTCACAAACCAATCAGCATGCGCTCCCCATTTTGAGTCCATAAAAGGCCCCAGACCCAGCCACACGAGGAACTTTCTCACCTTTGGGTAGGGGGACCACCCCCATGTCCCCTCTCTGCTGAAAGCTGTTTCATCACTAAATAAGATTCTTCTCCACCCTTCTCACCCCTCAATGTCCAGCATATCCTCATTCTTTTTGGGTGCAGTACAGGAGCTTGGGAACCACCAAACATGGGTACAAGCTATAACACAGGCAAGCTGGGGCACGCCAGCTTAACCAAGCGGGGCCTGGGTCAGATGTCGCTGGCCAGAAGTCCCCAGCTTGCAAAGTGATTGAGAAGAAAAATCCTACATCACTGTAACCTCAAACTCCTGAACTTAAGCGATCCTCCCACCGTAGCCTCCTGAATAGCTCAGACTACAAGCATATGTCATTGTGCTTGGTTAATTTTTAAATTTTTTGTAGAGATGGGGTCTTGCTGTGTTGCTCAGGCTGGTTTCAAACTCCTGGCTTCAAGCTCCTGCCTCAGCTTCCTAAAGTGTTGGGATGACAAGTGTGAACCACCATGCCTGACCCCCATGGCACGCCTGGCCCCCACTGCAGTCTTTGCAAATGCTCAGTGTTCTCTCCCCTCCTCCCCTGTGCCACTGGGCAAGGACAGGCAGCTATGCTTCTTGGTCCTCATCACAGCTCTTGAATTGTCCCTGAAGACCCACTAATTCTACTATTCTTCTCTAATCTGTTTTCTCTCCTAATCTCCTAGAAGACTATGTAAGCTTCCTTCTCTGCTTGCATCTCCAATACTCTCTCCCTTATCCTTACTCTCGGCCAATACTTTTCTTCCTATTTCTTTGAGAAAATTGGAACAATCAGAAAACCGACTGGATCGCAGCCCCCTGTCAACCCACCTACCTGCATCCAGGCAGATTCTCTGCTGCCACAATGTCCAGGCCCTACCACTCTTAGCCAAGGCCAGCTTTCTACTGAGGCATTAGATTTGGTGCGCCTGTAGGCAAGAGGACAATCCCCCATCTCCCACATTGTTGGTTATCTCCTCTACGAGATCATCTCATTCTCATACCAACAAAAATAACATATTGAGCCCACATTTCCCTCCAGTTACCATCGTATTTCTCTCTTTTAAAGGGAAAGTCTGTGAGAGAATTGTTTCTGCTTTTTATCACTTAGCCTTCTTGGCCCATTCGCCCCTGAACTCATTGAAATCATGCTTTTGTCTTTACTCCTTGCTGAAAGTCGTCTTGCCAACGTCCCAGAAAAACCTCTACATGGCTAAATCCACAGGACAATGGAAGTCCTCATGACACCTGGCCTATCAGCAGCCTTTGGCCCAGCTGCTCCTCTCTCTTCCTTAGCAGGCTGTCTTTCCTGGCTTCTGAGATCCTTTCCTCCTCTCCCCCGGGCTGCACCTGCCTGATTTCCTTTGCAGGCTCATCATTGTACTGATCTCTAAATAAAAAGTTGGTCCTTGGATCTCTTCTTCTTATCTACAGTCACCCTTTTGGTGATCTTGGCCAGTCTCTTCTTCCTAAATGAGTTCTTTTGTAGTCTTCCTCATGCGTGTCCTCTGGCCACAGTCAACTGCAGGCAGATCACGTGGGTCTCTGGTTTCCATGTCAAGAGGGCCTCAGAAAGCAGACAGCCTGACCAACATGGAGAAATCCCGTCTCTACTAAAAATACAAAATTAGCCGGACATTGTGGCACATGCCTGTAATCCCAGCGACTCGGGAGGCTGAGGCAGGAGAATCACTTGAACTCGGGAGGTGGAGGTTGTGCTGAGCCAAGATTGCACCATGGCACTCCAGCCTGGGCAATAAGAGCGAAACTCCGTCTCAACAGCAGCAGCAACAACAACAACAAAAGAATTGGGAAGGTTTCCATGATAAATGCCATGGAGCCTTCCTTATCAACGAAAAATGTTTCTCTTTCTCTGCCTCATAAGCCCGTTCCTGCCTAAGCTGAAAATCCTGTCACATCCTTGCCTGAAGGATACACCACACACCCCAGGTAAACCCATTTTCTTCACGGTCCACCCCTCCCTGCCTCCGGACTTGAACTAGAGTCAGATCCCCACATGTCCTGGCAGGTGGGGCATGGGAAAACCTGAGAAGAAACATAAAACACACCCCAAGTCTGAAAGATGCTGCTTGTTTGTGGTCACAATCTGGTGAACATACACAGGACTGGACTCTTGAGGTCCTAGATCAAGGACAGAAAGCTGAAGTAGAGTTTGGCTAACAGGGCTGTGCTTTCTTAAGATTTGGGTTCAGTCTACAAAGTCGAACAGCTGAAGAAAGTATTCACAGTTTGCTCAACTGGTAGTCCATGCAAAGTGAAGATGAGATACCAGAAATTAGTTCAATGTAATGGAAGACTTGGAGGAACAGGAATATTGGAATGGATTGGTTAATATATGATCTGCTCGCCTTCCTCCTGATATGGAAGGACTCATCAGAGACTTCTTTTTCCAAGACGTTGAGAGGTACATTGGTGAGGAATAACCATCGTCTCAATTACTGGAAAGTGCAGGAAGTGGTTTGGACCTTAGGTCCCAAGGTTAGAGTTAGGGAAACTTCTCAGTACATGGCTGTATTAGTCCATCCTCACACTGCTGTAAATACCTGAGACTGGGTAATTTATATAGAAAAGAGGCTTAATTGGCTCACAGTTTGCAGGCTGTACAGGAAGCGTGACTGGGGAGGCCTCAGGAAACTTACAGTTATGGCAGAAAGCAAAGGGAAAGCAGGCACGTCTTCACATTGCTAGAGCAGAAGGAAGAAGAGAGAAGCGGGAGATTAAACACTCTTTTAAACACCAGATCTTGTGAGAACTCATTCATACCATGAGAACAGCAAGGGAGAAATCCACCCTCATGATCCAATCACCTCCCACCACACCCCACCTCCAACATTGGGGATTACAATTTGACATGACATTTGGGCGACAACGCAAATCCAAACCTATCAATGGCACACGTCTTTCATCCATCTGCTGAAGGAGGAAGCAAGAGGAAGCTGTGTAGTGCCCCCTACCTGACAAAACCATAAATGCAATTCATACAATGTCTCCAGAGGATTCCCAAGAATTAGGGCCACCAGCAAACACTGTAAGGATGCAGAAGTGGTAATTTTGATGATCACCAAATGCTACCTTAGGTAGATGGGTCTCAGACTGTCAGTGGTTCATTGTAAACTTAAGTGATTCCGATTACAGAAGTTGTTCCCAATGCAGCCCGAATGCTCATTTTCCCAGCAGCAGTGGCAAACCCTGGTTTCTAGATGTCCCAGAGCCCAGAGGTTCAAATTATTCACTTGGTGGCAAGTTGATTGTAGTGAATGCCTTACATACTTGAGAAGGCAGCAATCTGGCTTTTATGGAATACTGTAGATGCTTATTCTGGAGAATGGCTGGAGAGGAAAGCAATACATCCCAACCCTAACCTCATGACGTGTTACTACAATGAGCACTGTACCTGTCTGTATTTTCTTACTGACTTTGCTAGTTTATTTCATTTTCTGCCCACCCCATTACTTTCTATGTGTGTGTTTTGGGTGAACATTATCATTTACTCCATAGAAAACAGAATTTCAAGATGGCTCCAGTGTCAGGACTAGAGCAAGAATAGAATTAGAGCAGGAGGCTGGACTTGGAGCTGGATGGTCACTGGTGAGACTTGGAATTCTATCCCTATGGAATTAGGGTGGGGTTAGGGGGAGCCTTTTTGCTTGTGTGAGGAATGGTTACATTCTGTTAGGTTCTGTATTTGTCTGTTTGGCATCCACTATGTGCAGAGCCAAACTAACAGCCAGCATTGTTTATATCTCCCCTGCAACCAGCTTTTGCAGGTGCACTAAAGTTATAGTACAAGCCCTCTGCCTAATCTTGACTCAGTATCTCCAACAACCCTGTTTGTCTAACTCTCACACACTGAGCCAATATTCCTCCTGCCCCAAATCACCTCAGAGCCAGGTACTGGGCAATCACAGACCACCCCTATAGCCCAGAGCCCACCAAGATTATTCAAACTATCTCATTGCAAGCTGCTTCCTTGCACTGTGCTGGCTTTCACGGGAAACCTCATGAGGGCTCGGGGCCAGGCTTCCCGCTTTGTGCCCTCCACCTCCTGACAGTCCCTGGTGCTGTTCTGTGTGGCCCTGTGGGGATGTGCCACCCCTCCTGTTTCTAGAGATCTGTGAGTATAAACTCCTTCCTTTATGGCAGTCACTTATGTGTCTGCATATCTTACCATACCTGATTAAACATTTTTTTTCAAGGTGTGATGATGGAAATTTGAGTGTGCACTGATATTAGCAACCAAAGAGCTAGATTTCGGGTGTGGGACGGGGGAGGGCTTTCCAGCATTGAAACAACTTTCAAATATTTCAGGAATGTCCCCCCTCTTGAAGTGGGCAGAGCCCACCCTCCATGTAGACGCTCAAAACCCCAGATTCCTGCTTCCTTGGCCTTCCTGGCATCTGGTTTGGGAGCAGATGCATCTGTTTAATCAGATGCATCTGTTTCGACTTTTGTATGCAGAGCTAGTGACACAAAGGAGCAGGGCTGGAGGAGAATTAACTGTGGCAGCAGCGGCAGCAGCAGGGACGGCTGCTTCCAGGGACAGCGGTGACAGCGGCACCCGTGATGGTGCCAGGTTCTCATGCAGCTCTGTAGCAGCAGGATCCACCGCGCTGGCCGGGAGGCAAAGGCTTCCCTCTTCTTCCTGCTCTCCAAGCAGCCCCTCCAGCTTTCTAGGTGCTTCTGTGGACCACCCGTTTTCCCTCAATAAAACCATTCTCCACTTAAAGTAATTGGTAGGTTTTATTGCTTGCAACGAAGAATCCTGGTGGATATGATCTGTGATTTTCTTTTCTTTTCTTCCCTCCCTCCCTCCCTCCCTCCTTCCTTCCTTCCTTCCTTCCCTCCTTCCTTCCTCCAGTCTCCAGATGGAAAATGTATACATCTAACTTTATATATGTAAATATGGTGAAATATTAACATTTATTAATTATGAATAGTGGAAATATGAGTGTTTATGGTTTTTTGGTATTTTGTGTCTTTTAATTCTCTCAAAAGATGATGCTAACAATCACATGCACATGTGTACACACAATGCATGTGTGTGTTTGTGTTTATTTGTGCTAATTGACTCCTCGTAGTAAACCTATGAGGCAGGAGCCATTGTTCACATCTTCTTTTTACATCTGAGGAAACTGAGGCGTAGGAGGCTGAAAAGGCCTGTCCAGGATTATGCAGCTGTTTAAGAGCAGAGCCAGAAATTCAATCTCAGCAGTTTGTGGCCGGGTCAGGTCCAGGGCCTTTGCTTTTAACAAAATAAGGGAGAAGAGCTAGCAAGTAGCTTGAGGGAAAGGCCGAAACCAAATAGCGTTTTTAGGATTGGAGATAGGCTTAGTTAGGCGCTGAAGGGAATGAACAAGTGGGGAGGAGAGGGAGGGTCTGAGAAAACCTGGGCTGTTAATAGATGGGGTGATGTCAAGATCACAGGGGGCCAGGACTCTCCATGCACGGAGGGAGACAGGAGTCCTGATCTGATGCTGGAGGAAAGGAGGCTTCTCCGGAAAATCAAAGGCAAGGTCACCTGCAAGGAGGCTGAGGGGGTGACAGGGAAGCAGCCACACTAGGTGGCCACGCGAGTGACCGGTGGTCCTCTAGGGTGGTGGGGGGAGGGGTCTCACAGGGGAGGAGGACAAGGAGAGAACCGTGGGCTGACTGGCCAGCAGCTCTGTCCTTACTCCAATTTTTCCGATGCTATTTACTGACTTAGAAGGTAAATACTTTCCAAGGTTCTTCAAGTTCTTTACAGCAGGGCTTGTTCCAAGGCTGGAATTTGTGAAGTGGATTCCTCATTTCAAAACTCTACTGCTATATTGACAGACAGACCCAGGACCCAGGACCCGGAACCTGTCTTTGCATTCAGGGGCCCCAGGCAGTGATCCTGACTCAATAACATATTGAGCCCACATTTCCCTCCAGTTACCTTCATATTTCTCTCTTTTAAAGGGAAAGCCTGTGAGAGAATTGTTTCTACTTTTTATCACTTAGCCTTCTTGGCCCATTCGCTCCTGAACTCATTGAAATCATATTTTTGTCTTTACTCCTTGCTGAAAGTCATCTTGCCAACATCCCCCAAAAAACTCTACATGGCTAAATCCACAGGACAATGGAAGTCCTCGTGGCGCCTGATCTATCAGCAGTCTTTGGCCCAGCTGCTCCTCTCTCTTCCTTAGCAGGCTGTCTCCAGGGGTCCGGAGAGCAGGGAAGGGAGCATCGTGGTGACTGGACAGAGGGAGGGCAGAGCTGCCACTGTCCCCACCGGACACAGGCTGGAGAGTCACAGGCTCCTCCTTCTTCCCCTCCAGAGAGGCTGTGTGTGTGTGTGTGTGTGTGTGTGAGAAAGAGAGAGAGCGCGGCGTGAGCCTGTGTGCTTGTGTGCTGAGTGCTGAGCCCTCATCCCCTCCTGGGGCCAAGCTTGGGTTTCACCTGCAGAATCGCTTGTGCTGGGCTGCCTGGGCTGTCCTCAGTGGCGCCTGCATGAAGCCGCTCTGGCTGCCAGAGCTGGACAGCCCCAGGAAAACCCACCTCTCTGCAGAGCTTGCCCAGCCGTCCCTGAGAAGCCAACTGCCTCTCACGTAAGTCCTCCGCTCGACGGGGTGTCTCTAAACCCTCACTCTTCAGCCTCTGTTTGACCATGAAATGAAGTGACTGAGCTCTATTCTGTACCTGCCACTCTATTTCTGGGGTGACTTTGTCAGCTGCCCAGAATGTCCAAGCCAGGCTGGTTCTCTGCATCCTTTGAATGACCTGTCTTCTTCTGTAACCACAGGTAAGAAAGGTGCCCAAGGCTTATGTTGGGGGTGGCATGCATGTGGAGAGACTGTGGATGTGGGGTCAAAGAAATACCAGCAGTTTCTGGGTACTCAGGAGGGGGTTATGTCTGAATGCTGGATGTCACTTGCTCCTAGAAATATTTTAGTCTCCTGGTTGTCCCTGCTGGGGCTGTCCACAGCCAGGTGACGATGAACACCTCCTGGCTAGGATGGCTAGCCCAGTCTCAGGAATAGTGGCTTTATTATACTGTATCTGCTCCTATGTCTTTATTACTGCTCTCTGTTCTTTTGTTCATTTATTTATTCATTCAGTAAATCGTCCATGTGCTTTAAAAGGGCTAAAAGACACCAATGCTATTTACTCACTTAGAAGGCAAATACCTTCCAAGGTTCTTCAAGTTCTTTACAGCTGGGCTTGTTCCAAGGCTGGCGTTTGTGAAGTGGATTCCTCCATCAGCTGGTGTGGTAGTTCAGATGACCTTCCAGATCCCACCCAACCTTGAGATGTTAAACTTCTGTGATTGAGCAAAGCAGATATAAAAGCTAGAAATATACTCTCTAGCCCGTAAGCACCTCTAGTGAATTTATTTGGAAGAAGAAACAGTACCAGTTTCTCTAATGGAGGGGCTTCTTTGGGAGTATAGTGTTGCCAGTTGTGAACAAGCTGAGACCCATATGCTTGGGGAGGTTCTGGACAGCAGGAAGGAACCAGATGGGTTGGAAGCAGCCTTTCAGGAGAAGGAAGTATTAGTAAAAAGAGGAGAATGTGGGCTGGTGGGTGGGAAGTTGAAAACAGCAGTAGTAGAACCATGGGCAGGGAAGTGAGCTCAAATCACCTTGACTTCCACAGAACCAGGATTCAAGCAGGCTAGAGATGCTGCAGTGAGCGTGGGGGTGGGGTGGGGGTGGCTGGCACTGGTGTACATGAGCAGCAACACAAGCCCAATGGGGACACTGATGTCCGAGCACTTTACATATGCAATCTCTTTTACATAGGCTTCTCTGTATACCCCATTCACCTAGACCCACTTTACAACTAGGGACCTCATTCCACTCTCTCCTCTTCCCCAAATCTGCCAATCCATCCACTTAGAGGGTCTTTTTCTTTTGACATCTTCCTAACCAGAGGTGGAAGTTCCCTCTAATTACTGTCAATCACCTGGAACAATTCCTCCTTTGGTTTCCAGTGATAAATTAAATGAATTGATATAGTGGGCTCATCACAGGGGGTGCAGATTTGAGGCATCTTGCTGGGAATACATCCTCTAGAGTCACTGCATCTTATTTGCACATTTTTCTGTGGGGTCCAGGGTGGCTCTCCTTGGATCTCTACATGATGCAATTTTAGTATGCCTGGATTCCTATTCTCACTAATGGAGAAAAAAAAAAAATCTCCTTTTTAAAAAATGCACTTGGTTAAAAGGTGAAATACATGATAGCTTTGGAACTTGCAACTATGATATTGGTTGGCTGGATAAGAAAGTGCATCTGCACTAGAGGAACCTCCTAGAATCTGGGATCCAGGTGGGCCTAGCTTTGGGGTGAGGTGTCTGTTCCGTCTCCTCACTTGTCCTCAACAGACCTCAGTCCTGATGGTGGCTTAACAATGACAGACACGGTGCTAGGGTCTACAGAACACAGGTGAGTACTGGCTGAGTTGCTTATATGAAATTGCCCCCCTAGTTAACACCACATTATAATTTATCACATTCTAGTTTCAAAGCTAAAGATCTTAGCTTGAATCTCAGCTTCATCACTTTTTATCTACATGGCTTTGGTCAACTTCTCTGAATATCAGTTTTTTCTTTTTTTACTTAGATGAAAGGGATAATAATATCTCTTCCCCACAACCCCCTAGGGGTCATGTGAGGCCCAAATAGGTCAAAGCTGCAAAAGTACTTTGTAAATCTGAAAAAAACATAAATGCATGGTGTTCTTAGGAAGACGTTTCAGGAATTAACATCAGGGGGGATTCTGAAATCCTCATTCCCTGCACCAAATCAGCCCTGTGTTCTAATATCTAGCAAAAACTTCATGCCTGTATGAAAGTGGACATAAGCAATGGAATTTCACAACTCTTCTTTATTTTAACTAGCAAATGAAACTTCTAGACGGCACTAGGCCACATGTAAATGGGGGAGGGCATGAGATCTTTGAGGATCTTAAATCCTCCAGGGTAGAAAGGATGAAAGAGACAAGAGACAAGGAAGCAGAAAGGCAGCTTTGTGATTATCAGGTGTTTGAATGATTGTGGAGAGCAGAGAAGAAAAACCTCACCTCCTCTGCAGTTTCCCCTGGGTATTAACGAAATTTAATCTCTGATGACAACACTAGGGTCTCTAAACTCAAGTCAACCCAACTCAAGCATCTCTCAGATGCTTATGCAGATTCAGACACGGGGAAGAGCTTCCCAATGTGGAGAGTTGTAAAAAGCCTGGAAAGGATGCCTTGGGGAACTTGGGGCCTCCCTGGATGACTTCGGAAGCAATGGGGCTAAATGAATAAAACCATGCCCCACATTAGGGGTGGATGAGTGAAGGAGACTCTAGCGTTTTCCTTCCTTTTGGTTCTCCCCTACTCAAGTTCACTCAGTTCCCTGTCCCTGGTGCCTGGCACACTGTTGGCCCTGATGAAGAATGAGGCAATACATTCTCTTACAGTCCAAGCATGAAACAACAACAACAACACAAAATGAATGAGGTAGTGGAAAGATAAACAAAGAAAAGAGTCAACAGTCACACTATCAGTGCAAATGTTTGACGCCGTGCTGCTCCTCAAATTAAGTGACAAGCCTTGGACTTCTTCAGGCTCTCAGAGCCCTCCTCCTGCCCTGGGTACCTTTTGCAGGTGGCTCTGAATACGTGGAACCCACAAAGTGGGCTGGGGCTTTGCTTGGGGCTGGAGGGAAGAGGTGAATAAGATACAGTGGTCACCCTTAAGGAGCGACCTCACGACAGGAAGTTCCACTTTTCTCTGAAAGCTCCCATTTGACCTTTCAGATCAATGTGGCGATCTCACTTCCTGAGCCTCAGCCCTAAGGTGATTCCAGATGAACACGGCTGACTTTAAAAAAAAAATTATTATTGTGGTAAAATATACATAACATAATTTACCAGTGTAACCATTATTAAGTGTATATAATTCACCGTGTTAAGAATATTCACATTGTTATGCAGACATCACCACTGTCCATCTGCAGATTTTTTTCATCATTTCAAACTGAAACTCTGCACCCATTGAACAACAGCTCCTCACTCCCCTCCCCCTAGCTCCTGACACCCCCCACCATGCTACTTTCTGTCTCTATGAATTTGACTATTCTAGGAATCTCCTATAAATGGAATCACAATGTCTTTGTCTTTTTGTAACTGGCTTATTTTACTTAGCATAATGTCCTCAAGGTTCATCCATGTTGTAGCATGGATCAGAATTTCTGTCCTTTTTGAGGATAAATAATATTCCATTGTATGGATAGACCACATTTGTTTAACCATTCATCTGTCGCTGGATACGGGAGTTGCTTCCACTTTTTACACGGCTGATTGATGAACTGCACTGCATTCCGACGGAAGAGTGCAGTCAAATCTCCACAGTTTGGGTGAGCTCCTGCTGCTGTGAGATGAGGGGAGGGTGCGTAAAACACACCACAGGTCTTGCTGCCCACTTGAAAATTATTCTGATATTAAGTAACCGATACATGCTGATAGTGGGAAATTTAAAAAATGCAGAAAACTCTCAAAAAGAATATTATTCGCCTCTAATTCCTGTGCCCAGAGATAACACAGGTGATCTATTTGTATGTAGAAGAGAGATTAAAAGAGAAAAGAGCAAGATGGTAATGCTAGCCCTCTCTGGAAATCAGGTAGCTGTGCTGTTTCCTTTGCAGTGGTCTGCTTGGGGGAAGTCCCCTGGGGACAAGCCCCTGCACCTTCGAGGGCCAGAGATCCCAGACCCTGCCACTGCGGTTCACCCGAGCCACAGAAGCTGCTGATGCCCAGGCTGGGGTGGGTGCTGTACAAACATTCTGCATAATTTGCAGGGCGATGTGAGTTTACACATTATGTAAAGCTGCACTCCTGAATGAGAGCTCCTGTGGGGCTGTGGATATCAGGCCTATCTGTGGAGAAGCTTCCCACTGCCAAGACTCCCTGCTTCTCCCCCATGGAGGCACCGTTCTGGGAGAGCTTTGGGATGCTCTCTCGGGCAGCTTATTCCATATACTGGGAACCGCCAGCCTTTTCCACCTGCCAGCTGGGGATTTTCAGAGCCAGGAAGTAACCAGGAACCTCTAAGACTGGGACAAAGGGAGGAATCCCAGGGCAGGATGGGGTGTAGGGTGGCACGGAGGGTAAGGGCAGCTGGTGGACAGGGGCAATATTCTCCCGAGGGAACAGAAGAAAAATGTAATCCTCTATTTCCAACAAGAGGATTGAATTGAAACCTTCTGGGGAAACTGATGCAGGAGGGCCCTTTTCCCCCAAAACACTCTGGTGTCTGTGCTATAGTCAGTATACGCCAGCAATTGCAACACATCAAATCCTTCCCACATTCCTCTTCTCTGACTTGACACAAACTGTCATTGTGCGATGCCACTGGGTCATGGGCCCTGACAACCACAAGAGCAACCTGTTCCCTGATCAGCCCTCTGCAGTTCCCCAGGGACTTTCATGGACACAAATGACCCCGTTTGCTCCCGTCACTCCTCCCACAGGGCAGAAAGTATTCGATCTTTCTCTTAAGGCAAAATCCCAGGGGGATTGAGTGACCTTTCACAGATCACCACCAGCCAGTGGTAGGGCCAGGACTCGAAGCCACATTTGCCAGTACCAGCCCTGCTCTCATCTCCTGACAGGAGGGTAGGATGGGTTGGTGCAACAGGCCCTGGGAGAGATGGAGGATTAGTGACGCCAGAAACACTGTTGAGAGGCTGGGTCAGGGTGGGCGGGAGGATGAGAATGACCAGATAAAAGTGGTTTCACAACTCCATGAATAATAATTCTGATTCTCTTATACCTGGTGGTTTACTTTGATTTTTACTTTCTTTTTGAGATGGGATCTTGCTCTGTTGCCCAGGCTGGAGTGTAGTGGCATGATCATAGCTCCGTGCAGCCTTGACTTTCCCAGGCTCACGCGACCCTCCCTTCTTAGCCTCCCCAGTAGCTGAGATCACAGACACACGCCACTATGCCCAGCTAATTTTTAAATTTTTTTGTAGAGACAGGGAGTCTCACTATGTTGCCCAGGCTGGTTTTGAATTGCTAAGCTCAAACACTCCTTCTGTCTTGCTCCAAAAGAGCTGGAATTACAGGCATGAGCTACTGTGCCCAGCCCTTGGTTTATATTTTTAAAGCCACTTTTAGCCTTATTCTTTTTTTTAAAGTTGTGGTTCAATACACATAACATAAAATTGATCATTATTGGCATTCAGTACAATTGGAGCAGTGTGCAGCCATCAGCACTATCTAGTTCCAGAACATTCTCACGCTCCCAAAGGAAATCCTGCACTCACTAGTTGTACCGAGAGCCATTGTTATCTCCCTGGACCACACACACGATGTGTCCCTGAACACGAGGCCTCGCTCTTCTCCCCATAAGGGGGGCTGTTTCAAAAAATGCTAATTTCAATGTGTCAGCTTGTAAGGCAATAATGTTATTTTAGTGATATATATATATATGATTTAAATCACATACTATATAAAATAATATTTTAAAATACTGCTTTTCCCGACTTTCCCAATTATGAAACATTCATTTCATATGAAACATTATGTTTACCCCCATCTTTGACATCTGTGTCCTTCTGGTCACTAGAACCCTTTGTGTATTGATTCTTCATGTTTGGCGAATATAATTGTCACCACAGTCAAGAGAGGTAGCTGCTGCTGCTTTCTTTTTTTTTTTTTTTTTGAGATGGAGTGTCGCTCTGTCACCAGGCTGCCAGGCTGGAGTGCAGTGGCACGGTCTCAGTTCACTGCAAGCTCCGCCTCCCAGGTTCACGCCATTCTCCTGCCTCAGCCTCCCAAGTAAGTAGCTGGGAGTACAGGCGCCCGCCATTACACCTGGCTATTTGTTTGTATTTTTAGTAGAGACGGGGTTTCGCCATGTTAGACAGGATGGTCTCGATCTCCTGACCTCGTGATCCACCTGCCTCGGCCTCCCAAAGTGCTGGGATTACAGGCGTGAGCCACCGCGCCCGGCCTAGCTGCTGCTTCTTAATCCACGAGGTGTTTGTTTATTTTTTAATAACAGTTTTCTTTTGAGATATAATTCAAATACCATAAAATTCGCCCATTTAAAGTGTGCAATTTGCTGAATTTCAGTATATTCACACATCTGTGCAACACCACAGCATCTAGTTCCAGAGCTCTCTTATCCCCTCTGAGGGAAACTCAGTGATCATTAAGCAGTCACTTCCCATCCCTCCTTCCCGCCGCCCCGCAGCCACTAATCTACATTCTGTCTCTATAGATTTGCCTGTTCTGCATATTCCATATCAATGGGATCATACAATGTGTAGGAAAAACACAAACTGTTTTCTCTGCTCTCACTCCACAACAATCAACACGGAAGATTTCTGTGACCCTCAAAGATGTGGGGATTTCTCCGCACCCGCAAGCAAGCAGTCAGTTCTGCAGCAGAGATCAGCTGGGTGCCTTCTAATTCAATTCAGACACCATCCACCTGGAGACAGCTCAGATCCCACACATCGAGGGCTCCGTCCCCAACACTGCCCCCGCAATGTCAATGCCGATCACAAGTCCTAGGTTGTTTTACCTGTGCTTCTAACCCACTGGCTATAAATTAGGGTTCCCATGATCCCCTCCCTGGGTTTGACTAACTTGCTAGAGTGGCTCACAGAACTCAGGGAAACACTGGTTTACTAGCTTATAAGAGATAGTGTAAGATACAGGTGACAAGATGCATACGACAAGGTTTGGGAAGGGGCATGGAGCTTCCATGCCCTCCCCGGGCTCATCACCCCTCAGGAACCTCCAACACTCTGCTATTTAGAAACTCTTCAAAACCTGTCCTTTCGGGTTTTTATGGAGGCTTCATCATGCAGCATGATTGATTAATCCAGTGGCCACTGGCGATCGACTTAACCTTTAGCTCTTCTCCTGTCCCTGGAGGTTTGAGGGGCAGGGCTGAAGGTCATAACCCTATAAAGCCTGCCTTTGTCTTCCTGTGACCAGCCCCATCTTGCAGCTACCTAGGGGCTGCCAGCCACCAGTCATGCAAAAAGACATCATTTTGCAGATTCCAAGTATCTTAGGAGTTGTATTCCAGGAAATAGGATTGAAGACCAAATACATATTTTACATATCACCTTCAGTACGTGGCTTTTTGCCACTGGCTTCTGGTACTTTGCAGAATGCTTTCTAGGTTCCTCCATGCTGTAGCAAGTGTCAGCACCTCAGTCCTTTTTATGGTGGAATCATGTTCCGTTGTAAGGATTTACTGCCTTCTGTCCATCCATTCATCAGCTGATGGACATTTGTTTGGACAAAAGGCTGTTTCCACCCTTTGGGTCTTGTGAATAGTACCCTGATTCTTTTATTGATCACTCTTTGCAGTATGATTATCCCCATTTTACAGATGACCACTGAGGCAAAGCAATGGGGACCTCGGTCCCATCCTGTGCCCTCCTTTGTTCAGCAGGTCAGGGCTGGTGTTAGGGCAGAGTCGCTGGCTGACTGGAGAAAGAGGAAGAGGCTGATTCCTCAATAAGCCAGGGAGAGCCCAGGAGCACTTAACTGCTGAGAGGCCTGCTGAGGGCCTTTTGCTCACATTTCATGCCTATGTAGAACGTGAGAAACAGAAATATGCCTGTGTCAAGGATACACGACCCTAAAAGCCCTTTCTTGGGCTTGCTTAGGTTTGGTGGTGAGAGGAAGCCTCGCAGAATCCAGCAGCAGCTCTGCTGGGGACATGGTCCGAGGTGCAACCCAGAGTAAAGCCCTGACCTGACCTCCTGATGCTCAGGGGAAGCCATGGGCCCCTCCTGTCCTGCGTTCCTGTCCTTCACAAAGCTCAGTCTGTGGTGGCTCCTTCTGACCCCAGCAGGTGAGTGCTTGTCACCTGTCATTGTAAGACTTCATCTCACGTTTGTCGGCTCACAACCGGTAGGAAGGAGTCTGCAGGTGGACTCATTGCAACCGTCAAAGCTGCAGGGGACTTCAGAGGCCATCAGCCGGGTGGCTGGTTTCACTGGGAGAGGTGGAGGGGCGGTCACAGCTCTGACGTTAGCATCTGTGTCACCTTAAATGTCCCCAAGCTTCAATGTCCTCAGCTGCAAAATGCAAATAGTATTGTGCACCTCCCAGGCCTATTGTGAGGATTAAACGAAAGTTTGTGACCAGAATCCGGGATACAGGAGGTACTCGGGACGCAGCACTTTCTGTCCCAGATGGTGCTGACATGTTTTTCTGGGATTTGGAGCTGTGGTTCTCGACTTGCTCGGACAGCAGAGCCCTGAAGGGGTGAAACTGTTTGCTGACCACAGTGAAAACTGACATGAGCAATGTCATAGAAACATTTTGAAAAGCTTTGTTTATCTGATAGGAAGTGGCAAATGCCCATGGTTTAAGAAAAAATTGGGAAGGATCCCAAAGCGGTCTATTTCCCTGTTAGCATTAATGGTTCATCGGACAAGTGGGTGTGGGAATGGGAGGCCGCTTACCCTGGCCAGGCTCACTGCAATGCCGGAGCCCTTCTCCCTGCAGCCCCCGGCTTAGACCAGGCATCTCTTCCACTTCCCTGTCCCCGCAGGGGCTCCTCCATATGGGGCTGAATCTCATCTGTAGATTCAAGTTTCCCTACTTCCCTGCCTCTGCCCCTTCCCCTCAACCCCTGCAGCACTAGTTCCCACTCCTTTCTTCTCTAACATCACAAAGCAGCTGACCTTTCCTGAGCTCCGACGACCCCACAGCCTACTTACGCTGTGCTCAGCTCAGATAGACATTATCATCTGCCATCTTCAACAGTGTTTTGAGATAGGTTCTGGATAAGCATCTCCATTTTACAGATGAGCAAACTGAGGCTCAGTGAGGCTGAGTGGCTCTGATTTGACAGCAGGTGGAGAGGAAGCCAAGCGCCCACCTCCCAGGGCTCCTGGAGACCCCCTCTCCTCTCCCAGTCCCACGGCGTTGCCGCAGGGAGGATCCCATACCCAGGCTGAGGACCGGCTCTTCAAATACCTCTTCCGGGGCTACAATCGCTGGGCGCGCCCGGTGCCCAACACTTCAGATGTGGTGATTGTGCGCTTCGGACTGTCCATCGCTCAGCTCATCGACGTGGTGCGCCTGTCCTCTCACCCCGGCCCCGGGGAAGGAGATCCCAGACCACCCACCGCTTCCCGCCCCCCACCACCGCTTCCCGCCCCCCTCTACCGCTTCCCGCCCCCTCCCCACCACCGTTTCCAGTCCCCCCTTTCCTCTACCCCAGCCCAGCCCTCAGGCACAGCAGTGACCTGGGGTGGGGGCGGGGACGGCTCTTCCCGGGGCTGCTACACCCTCCCCTCTCCCAGCTCTGGAGCTCCCTCCTAGGAGGGCATTGATTGGTAGCAGTGCCTGTGTGATCCTGGAGAATCTGAGTAAGGGTGGGGTTTCAGAGCGGGTGGTGGGCGGGATGGGCTTGGGGTGTCCTATCAGAGGGTCTGAAACAGCTCATCCCACTCCACCCTGTCTTCTGGGGCTGGGCCCACCCCTCTAATTGCTCCTGTCTCTCTCTGGGCCAGGATGAGAAGAACCAAATGATGACCACCAACGTCTGGCTAAAACAGGTGAGGGCCCCTCCTCCAGTCCAGGCAGGAGCCTACCGGGAATCCATGGACCCCAGACCCCCCCTGGACTTCTTCGCTAGTGAAAGACCAAGGAACAGCAAGACCCTGAACTTAGTTTACCAAGCAGAGGCCACATGGGATGTTCCCAAAGCTGACTTTTTCCACAGGGCCTGTGTTCTTGGTGGCTAGACGTGAGTCTAGTGCCTGAGCAGGTCGCCTCAGGCACTAGAAAGCCAAGGGGTGCTTTCCCGGGAGCAGGCATCCATTCATCCCTGCTACTTCGGAATCCTCCCCAAAGCCCCACCAGGGGTTCATTCTGCCCATTTTACAGCTCAGGAGAGCAGGAAGCAGAGAGCAGCTGGGCTGGAGAAGGGGGCCCAGCTGTGCCTGACCCCGAGCCCCAGGGTCCTACGAGAGAACGCTGAGTGCTTGATATCTATGCTGCCACCCAAATACCCCCAAACTTACAGGCTCACAGCAGCTCCTAGCTCACTGTATCTTACGGCTTTATGGCCAGGAGTTTGGGTGGTTTCTTCTGCTTCGCATGGTGACCACTAGGGTTACTTGGTGGTATCTGAGTGAGGGTTCATCTGGTCTGGAGGGTCTAAGAGCTTAATTCACACATATGTCCCTTAGTGGAGATGTCCAGAAGGCTCTGGAAGGTGCTGGAAGGCTGGACTCGGATAGGCCCCTCGTCCCCTTCAGGCACCCTCAGGGTCTCTCCAGCAGGGGAGTCAGACTTCTTGCCTAGTGGTTCAGGGATTCCAGAGTGAGAGTCCCAAGAGACAGGGAGTAAAAGAAACTAGGCCAGCATTGATCTTGTTGTATACTACTGGTCAAGACAGGCATAGAACCCAGTTAGACTTAGGAAAGAACGCACAGATCCCGCTTAGGTCGGAGTCTTCCCCCTCTCTGATGCCATAATCCGGGAGCTATTAGGGGTCACTTGGCTCATCTTTACGGATGTGACAGCTGAGGGCCAGAGGGAAGCAGGAACTTGGAAGCTACCCAGTCATGTGGTGTGTGTGTGTGCAGGGAGGCAGGACTAGAACTTGGGTTGACACAATTGTCCCCATGGGCTGGTCACCTGGGCTTCAGGGTTGAGGTGGCAGGGCAAGGAAGGAGTACTGGAGTATGAGTCAGGCCAGTCAGCAATGCCTCTGATTAGCTTGTGATACTGGGTGAGCTACGTAACCTCTCAGAGCCTCAGTTTCCTCATCTGCAAAATGAGGATAACGCAGTCTACTACCACATGCTTGGGAGGATTAATGTACCCCAATTTGGTGTGGGTGCCTCAAAATGTTGGTTGGACCTGAAAACTTGACAGATGGACTACAGAGACAATACGAACCTGATGGAGGCAGGGGGACTGACTTGGACCTGCCTTGGTGGAGGCCTTGGTGGAGGCAAGGCTCCCATCCCATCTCTGGTGGAACTCCTGTGGGGCACTTGGGAGTGCAGTTTGAAGGTCCCAGGGTAACTCCCCTGCCTCACTATATGACAGGTTGATTTTCCTGTCTCTGGTCCTCAGTTTGCTCATCTGCTAAATGGGGGAGATGCTTTCACCTGCTCTGCATTCCCTGCTTAGCTGTCCCATGGAGGCTTTTCCTAGATGGAGAGTATAAAACAAACCATAAACTGTGATGCATTAAAAATGAGAGACTTCACTAGAGATGAGTGAGGTGGCCCACCAAGGTCATCCAGCCAGGGATTGGCAGAACGAGGACTAGAGGCAGGACAAGGGTGAACTTCATGTGCCCAGGACCTTGACTACTAAAGTCCAGGCAAAGCGAGAAGATTGGTTACTTGCTCAGAGCCCGTTCCCAGCACCGCAGCTCCCTCCACTATTCTGGGCTGGGTGGGGAGCCCTGGCTGCTCCAAGGGGGCTGCTTGGTCCAATTCTGGGTATCCCTGGGGTGTGCTAACTTTGCCCTAGGCTGCTCCCTGGAAGCGAGGTTGACACAACTTCCTCCCCACACACAGGAGTGGAGCGACTACAAACTGCGCTGGAACCCCGCCGATTTCGGCAATATCACATCTCTCCGGGTCCCTTCTGAGATGATCTGGATCCCCGACATTGTCCTCTACAACAAGTAGGAAGCCACTGGGGTCCTGGGGGGATGAGGGGAGGCCAACTGGCAGGGGCCAGGTCCATGGCCTTGGGAGGGGCACCCCTGGTGTCAGCTTCCTCACTTCCTTCTTGACTGCTTTGCTGAGCATGTCTCCCCAACCTCTCTCTTTATTCCTTCATTTCTTTCCTTTTGTTCTCACTCTACACCAAAATGAATGGCAGTTGAGCACCTGTAGGTATCGGTGCCTGGCACTGTGCTAGAGGAACAGAGATTTGTCAATACTGAGTATTCTTTGAAAAATGTGGTGCAGGCTCTAAAAACAATACCTTGGGGTTGAAGTTGTGAGGGGTGGCAGTGTTGGTCAGACAGGCAGGCAGCATCGGCCAACACCTTCAAAGGCCATGTACTTCTTTGGTGTGCAGTTTCCTTTTTCCCAATCACGTTATTTTGTAGTTGTCTTCAAGATTAAAAAGGAGTAATCTTTGACTGCAATGTCAAGAAGTTAATAGAAGGCAGAGGAGTCTAAAGAGCGCCCCAGTGGACAAAATTAATTAACAAAAAATATTTTGATGGAATAAATAGACATCTATAATTTCATTTCTGTATTTGGTATCAGGTAACTCTTCCCTTAGAAGTTAAGAAGTTAAAATGAAAAGACGTTTGGTGTTACGTTCATTTAAAAATGTTTTCTAAGGTGGGGCTATAAGGAGCATGGTTTCTTTGAGTTATAAATAGGTATGAAAAAGTGTTCTGTGGTCAAATAATTTTGGAGAACATTGTATGTAACACCCACCCCCATCCCCGCCCAAGTCTTCTGGAAAATGGCAGAGCACAATAGCGTTTTAAAAATGTTATTAGAAGTCCTGCAGCAAAGACACTCACCCAGCCCAGCATTTCCCAATTCATTTGATCCTACTTTGGAAATGCTATTTTTAAAGAAAGAAATAAAAGGAAAAATGACCCATTTCTGGATTGTTTGTCTTCAGACAGGTCAGATGGTTTTTTTTACACTGTCCAGTTCTGGTCAGAACTAAGCCCTTTCACCTAAGCCACTTTGGTAAACACATGTTCATCCTGGGTTCTCACACTGGCAGCTCTCACATCTCAGGTGCCTAGTGTTTGCAGCTGCTGTGGGACTCACGAACTCCCTACCCTGTCGTATCTCTGTGCCCTGTAGCTGGCACCCAGGATCCTCTGGTTTCTGTTTTCTTTTCTTTTCTTTTTTTGAGACGGAGTCTCGCTCTGTCGCCCAGGCTGGAGTGCAGTGGCTGGATCTCAGCTCACTGCAAGCTCCGCCTCCCGTGTTTACGCCATTCTCCCGCCTCAGCGTCCAGAGTAGCTGGGACTACAGGCGCCCGCCACCTCGCCCGGCTAGTTTTTTGTATTTTTTGGTAGAGACGGGGTTTCACTGTGTATGCCAGGATGGTCTCGATCTCCTGACCTCGTGATCCGCCCGTCTCGGCCTCTCAAAGTGCTGGGATTACAGGCTTCAGCCGTCGCACCCGGCCTTCTGTTTTCTTTAGGGGTGGCAGAGGTTAGGAGCAAAGTGCTACATCAACTATGACTTTGAGTTTGAGGATTACCCAATAAGACTTCAGCCAGTGTTACTTGATTTATTACAATAATTTTTTTTGGGGGGGGGAGGGAGTTCAAAATTCCAAGCCAAAGTCCTGTTGACATTTAGAAAAGGGTCCCCTCCACCCAGTTAGCCCACTCAAGGTTAACAGGAAGGCGTCAAAGAGTTTGCCAGGTTCCTTCCCCCAAATGAGCACATGTTGCCATCTAGTGGTCGTTGTGTGTGATAAACAAAATGCTTTAAAACAATTGTGTTTTTGTCTGGGCGCGGTGGCTCACATAGTGCTAATCCTGGTACTTTGGGAGGCCGAGGCGGGCGGATTACGAGGTCTCTGAGACCATCCCAGCTAACATGGTGAAACCCTGCCTCTACTAAAAATACAAAAATTAGCCGGGCATGGTGGTGCCTGCCTGTAATCCCAGCTATTCGGGAGCCTGAGGCAGGAGAATCGCTTGAACCCGAGAGGCGGAGGTTGCCGTGAGTCGAGATCACACCCCTGCACTCCGGCCTGATGACAGAGTGAGACTCTGCCTCAAAAAAGAATTTTTTTTTTTTAACTTTTGTCTCAATGTATTTGTTACTCCCTTACAAAGTTCCTATTTCCAGCCTGCCTATATCTCTACCATGGAACTACTCCATGGGGGAATAAGGCCCCCTGTTCCCAAGCACTCTTCTAAATTTCTTGGATTTTAGAATTGACTGGGAATTAGAGGGGGAGGGAGGATGGTTAAAGGCTAAAGCAGGAGCCCACTGAACCACCTCCTGGTGGAATCAGGGGCTGAGGCTTCCAGGAAGTGCTGCCTGACTGGTCACCACTATTCCAGTGTCCCCAGACTCCTCATGGGTCCTTGAATGCCTAGTCCCACGATACCCCTGATTGACACTCTCTGTCCCTGTGCGAGCCTCTACCGGAAAGCTCTCTGCCCATGTCTCAGCCAAATGCTACCATCAGTCAAGGCCTTTTGCAAATGGCAGGCCTCTCGATGACCCTGCTCACCTCCCAGATTTCCACCCAAAGGGCCCGGGGAGCACCCAGACCGCCCTCCTAGTGTTGCCAGCTGCCTCCCTGATGTTGCAGTGGTACCTGGAGACGTCTCATCTCCTCATGGCTCCTTAAGGGCAGGGACCTTTCTCATATTCCTCTTCTGCACAGCTCTGGTACAGGCCCTAGTGGATGAGGGGCTCAAAAACGTATGTTAAATGGATACATTCAAGGGAGTATCTTCACCCGCAAAGATATTAGGTCTCTTCTGAGCAAGGATGATCCCAGGTGGAAAGGGATCGCCCTCCTGAGGGGCCGACTCATCATCTGCTAGGGAAGAAAAGCAGACTCATAGATATCACTCTAAAATATTAAATGTTCAGTGCACAGGAGGACAGCTTTGACCCACTGCAATATCATCTCCGCCCAGCCAATCAGCAGCAAGCACCTGGCCACACCCACCCCTTCCCCAAAACTGCCTTTGAAAAACCCCTAACCTGCGAAGTTTGGAAGAGATGTTTTGAACGCTATCTCCATCTCCCCTGTGGTGTGGCTGGCCTTGTGTCTATTCAACTCTTTCCTTACTGCAAATGAAATAAAATATTAAATGAATAAAAATAGGCAATCAAATGACATATACCCCATGATCACAAATATATATGGTTGTCATATATTGATAATGTATATATAATCATTTTACATTTTATATACACATATTTATCATCAAAATGTTATTAGTGGTTGTTTTTAGAATTCTTGGTACTTCCCTCTATTCCTCACAATTCCTCCTTTAGTATTTAAGAAGGTAGTAATTGACAAGACAGCACAGTGGCTATAAATGTGTGTGCCGGGGGAGACTTACACACTTGTATAAATAAACCCCGCCAGAGTGGCCGGGTCTGAGTTGGGGTTCCCCTGCTGCCAGCTCTCTGAGTAGCCTGGCTCAGGCAGGTGGGTATGCAGGGGTCTCCCCAGCTCCTCTCCTCTCCCCAGTGCAGATGGGGAGTTTGCAGTGACCCACATGACCAAGGCCCACCTCTTCTCCACGGGCACTGTGCACTGGGTGCCCCCGGCCATCTACAAGAGCTCCTGCAGCATCGACGTCACCTTCTTCCCCTTCGACCAGCAGAACTGCAAGATGAAGTTCGGCTCCTGGACTTATGACAAGGCCAAGATCGACCTGGAGCAGATGGAGCAGACGGTGGACCTGAAGGACTACTGGGAGAGCGGCGAGTGGGCCATCGTCAATGCCACAGGCACCTACAACAGCAAGAAGTACGATTGCTGCGCCGAGATCTACCCTGATGTCACCTACGCCTTTGTCATCCGGCGGCTGCCGCTCTTCTACACCATCAATCTCATCATCCCCTGCCTGCTCATCTCCTGCCTCACCGTGCTGGTCTTCTACCTGCCCTCCGACTGCGGCGAGAAGATCACGCTGTGCATCTCGGTGCTGCTGTCGCTCACCGTCTTCCTGCTGCTCATCACCGAGATCATCCCGTCCACCTCCCTGGTCATCCCGCTCATCGGCGAGTACCTGCTGTTCACCATGATCTTCGTCACGCTGTCCATCGTCATCACTGTCTTTGTGCTCAATGTGCACCACCGCTCCCCCAGCACCCACACCATGCCCCGCTGGGTGCGGGGGGCCCTTCTGGGCTGTGTCCCCCGGTGGCTTCTGATGAACCGGCCCCCGCCACCCTTGGAGCTCTGCCACCCCCCAGGCCTGAAGCTCAGCCCCTCTTATCATTGGCTGGAGACCAACGTGGATGCCGAGGAGAGGCAGGTGGTGGTGGAGGAGGAGGACAGATGGGTGTGTGCAGGTCATGTGGCCCCCGCTGTGGGCACCCTCTGCAGCCACGGTTACCTGCACTCCGGAGCCTCAGGTCCCAAGGCTGAGGCTGTGCTGCAGGAGGGTGAGCTGCTGCTGTCACCCCGCATGCAGAAGGCACTGGAAGGCGTGCACTACATTGCCGACCACCTGCGGTCTGAGGATGCCGACTCTTCGGTGCGTTGGGGTTGGGAGAGGGGCCAGCCTAGGTGACCCCACCAACTTAGCGGGGAACCACCTTACCACAGAGTGTGAGCTTGGGCAGCCCAGGCCCCTCCCGTGAGGACCCACTTCCCTCAGTCATGGTCCTTAGAAGTATGGAATAAATAGCGAGAGAGCACATGTAGCTGGCCACTCTGAAGACATTTATTGTCAGGTGGCAACACACCATGGGGTCAAGCATGAGCAGCTCAGCCTAATAGGGACCCTGAGAGCCAGAGAGGGAGGACCCCAGATGCTGAACCCCATGCCTCCCTCAGGCCACCAACTCCCACCATTGCCTTGGAGGTGGCGGGAAGCAGGGGGAGCATTTCAGGAGAGACCTAGAAAGTCAGCTGCTGTAGTGTCAGCCTTTGTCTTTTGTCTTGGATGGTCTCTTCCTCTGCTTTCTTGTTCATGGACTCTTGAGGATCTTGCAAACTTCACTCTTCAACCACAAACCCTGCAGATTCTTGGTTGTGCCAGGTGGACTCCTCTCCCCTGCCCCTGCCATGGCATTGGCCACACCCTGACCCCTACCCCAGCCCCTGTCTGCCATTGTTACGTGAGGAGGCCACTACTCTAGCATAGGCCTCCTCCTGATGGAGCCAGGCACAGGGAACAGAGTTCCTGGGGAGGAAGGAGGGCGGAGGGAGGGAGGGAGGGAGTCCAGGCCGAACGAGATGAGTTTGAGTTGGGTCAGGGCCACTACTCTACCACTACTCTTATCAGCCTAGGGAAGGATGAAAGGCTGGGAGGTTATTATGAGTGGCCTTGATGAATAGATAAGAAAATTAATCATGATGTCATCCAGGAGCAGTGAAGAATCCAGGCTCCATTGTCTGGGCTGTGAGCCCAAGTTCTACAAAGCCCCCACCCCGCCCCCAGCTTGCCAGGGGTCCCAGCCACCTTCGCCTGTTTCCCTCTCCCCAGCTCCAGCAGGTGGGTGAGGAGGCAACCTGTGGGCAGCAAAGTCCGGTGTTGCATTGAAGTCACTGCAGACCCCCTAGAAGGGCCCATGCCCCTGGGTGGTCCTGCTGCCTCCTTGCATCCCTCTAGCCTCCTTTACATATAGTCTGGGAGCAAAACATGGACAGGTCCGGGCATGTGGAGGGGCTGGGATGGGAGGGGAATCATCAGGGGAGTTTACTGGAGCCTTGAAACAGCCCGTCCCTCCCCTCCACCCACCCCCCTCCATGCGCTGACCTTTGCTCCCCAAGGTCTCTGTGGGGCAGTTGCTGCTGCCCCCAGTGGCTGTCTGTGCAGGGACTGTGCATGGGGGGAACCCATCCCCTTTCCTGGGCCTGGCCCCCGTCACTGTGTGCCGTCTTCCCCACAGGTGAAAGAGGACTGGAAGTACGTCGCCATGGTCATCGACAGGATCTTCCTCTGGCTGTTTATCATCGTCTGCTTCCTGGGGACCATCGGCCTCTTTCTGCCTCCATTCTTAGCTGGAATGATCTGACTGCACCTCCCTGAAGTTGGCTCCCAGGGCACCCCCGCTGGCCATCTTTTGACCATCTCTGCTGCAGCTGCCTCTAGTGTCCTCTTTGGGGTGAGCGGGTGTCTCTCTGCGGAGTCTGGACACTGACCCAGGCATTGCAGGCTTCCATCCAGCTTAACATTATTGTACCAGGGCTGAGAGCCTGCTGGGTGCAAACTCCTGCTTTGGATACTGAGGAGCTAGGGAAGCTCTGCAGAAGGTCACAATAGTGTGGTGACCAAGTGGGGCAGAGTAAGATTCTCCTGGAGGGGCAGTGCAGACCCTAAGTGACAGAAGGGTCAACCAGGGGGACAGTGGGGCCAGGGTGATGAGGAAGGGAATGCAGACCTCAAAGGAGGGGCCATGGGGGCAAAGGGGCCTTGGGGGTGGAAGGGCTCTGAACAATGTTTAGACTTGGGAATGAGCCCGAAGTGCCCGGGAGAACAGCCAGGTGAGGTAGGAGGTTGGAGAGCCAGGTGGGGTCTCTCTAAGCCAGGCTGGGGATGAAGTTCGGAGTCTGTCCGAGTTGCAGGGTGCTGAGCTGTACGATCCAGCAGGGGAGTAATAAGGGCTCTTCCGGAAGGGGAGGAAGCGGGAGGCAGGGCCTGCACCTGAGGTAGGGGAGGGACGGATTGTTGGATACAGGTGGCTGGGCTATTCTATCCATCTGGAAGCACATTTGAGCCTCCAGGCTTCTCCTTGACGTCATTCCTCTCCCTTCCTTGCTGCAAAATGGCTCTGCACCAGCCGGCCCCCAGGAGGTCTGGCAGAGCTGAGCCATGGCCTGCAGGGGCTCCATATGTCCGTACACGTGCAGCGGGCAAACGAGAAAGACCATCCTGAGCTGCTCCTGACCCAACTCAAACTCATCTCGTTCGGCCTGTCCTCCCTCCGTCCCTCCCTCCGCCCTCCTTCCTCCCCAGGAACTCTGTTCCCTGTGCCTGGCTCCATCAGGAGGAGGCCTCACTTGGGAGTTGAAGATCTTTGCCTTTAGTTCCTTTGATTCTGAACTTCTCAAGGGCAGGACCTCTGCCTGTTATTTTTCCCATCCCCAGCACCTAGCACAGCACTGGGTGAGTGGGTCAGCACTTAAGGCATTTGTTCTGAGTGGCTGAGGGGAGCAAGCTGGATTGTTTGGGCCCCAGGACTGCTGTGTAGATGGCAAAGCTGTGGTCCTATCCCTTATCAGCTTGGCCCGTCTCTCCCAGAGCCCCAAGGTGTGTTGACCTGCTGTGAACTCCTCAGAGCTGCCTGTGTGTGCACTTGGGAATGCACCACCCCAAAGCTTGAGGTTGCACCCGGGATCCCAGGCATAGCTGCTGCTCCTGGGATTGGGCACCAAACCTCTCCCCAGCTCTGTCCAGACCAGAGGGTGGGACCTTGGCAGCTAACAGATGTGGGCACCGGGTTCTTGGGACAATGTGGAGGCTCCAGGCAGGAAGTCGAGCAGGGCGAGCTTCCAGTTTCCTTTTGGTCCTAGGGGTCCCTTCCTCCTTCCAAACCCCGAAATCTCTCTCCCTGACACTCCCAAGGGAAACCAGCCTGCCTGTGACACCCTGGCCCACGCCCCGCCACGCCTCATTCCTCTCCCACTACCCCCTGCTCATGGCCCATCTGGTTTCTGTCTCCTGTCTACTCCTATGCATGCAGCCCCCAGCCTCCCCTCTCCTCCCGCTTGCTCTCCGGAGGCCTCAGAGCTCTCAGGTCCAGGCTCCCAGACCCACTCTCCTGAGACAGTGATGTTCACTCCTGTTATCCACATCTCCCATCCATCTTGCATGTGAATAAAGAGATTAAATAAAGCTGCACCTACTGCTCACTCAACTGTGTGGCCCCCTCCTTGCCAGCCACACTTCAACGTCGCCAGTGTTACCCAAGCCCCTCCAGAACCTGGGGTTTGGGGGCCCGCTGGGAGCGAAATGATATGGCATTCCTCATGTGGCCATGGAGGGGACTGCTCTGGGTCCCTCCTGGAAAGTCGCCCCCTACTGTCCCTGCAAGGGCAAAGAGGCCAGCGCATACCCCTGACCCACTGCTGGGCATCACTGTTTGTCCCTCCTTGGCCGACGCCCAGCGCTGGACAGCCCTTGATCTCCGTCCAACATGAACACAATCGGTTTCTTCCAAGGCTTGGCTCACAGTCCCCATTCTCCCACAAAGGGCGGGTCAAACAAAAAAAAACAAACCGCAAAGCAAATGGGACAATTTTAATTCAACCACAAGTCAAATAGAAAGAAGTTAAAAGAATGTTTATGCAAACACGCGAGAAAATGAGCTGCAGATGAGAACGGAGGGGTCGGGGGGAGAAAAAGGAGGAGTAAGAAAAGAGGGAAAAGAAGAAAGGGAAAGTAAAGGAAGAAAGAGAAAGAGCGGCAGGAAGAGAGTGGATTTGGCCCAAGGTCCTATCTTGGCCGCATCTCTCTGCTTCTTCCCTCTGATGCTTGGTTTGTTGACAACACAGCGTCCTGTGCCTAGACTCCCAATTAGGTTGTTCCTGGACTGTGCCCCAGGTCCTCCCTCAGGAGGGCACATGCTGTCAGTCCAGACCAAACTCACATTAAATAAATTCCAATATACACTGTACAAGAATGCCAGGCACATCCCTCATCTCACTGGCTGCCTGACCCCCAAAACAAAGCTTCTCCCCAGCTTCTCTGTGCATCAGGGGACATCTGAGGGCCGAAGAGGAAGGAAAAGGAATAGCTTGGTTCCCAAATCGGCCTGCCATGTCCATATATAAAGCTAGGGGCACCACGTGACACTCCCCCACCCCCAGGAGCCCCCTGCACCGACCAGGCTGGCGTAGGGAGGAGGGCCAGGCAGCAGCAGTGCCCCCTCCGAGCCATCTTTGTCACCCTCACCCTGTGTCCATAGCCCAGAGTCCCCTCTGTCCAGCTGCAGCCTGAGCAGTACAGCATGGGGTAGGGGTGGGGAGAGGGGGTCGTGCAAAGTGGCAAGGGAAGGTGACTCCCCTCGGCCTTCCCCCTGGAAGACCCACATGACCAACAGCAAGGCAGGGGAGGTACATGGCAGGCAGGGGCGGAAGATGCAGGCAGGTGGCCCCCACCCTCCGTCACTCTGCAGGCGGGTGGGCCAGATTGGCCAGAACCTTGGCCTGGTCCACAGCGTCGAGCAGGTTCTTGGCGTCCACGGCCAGGGTGTGTGAAGCCGTCAGCATCTGCCTTTTGCACTCCTCACTCAGGGAGGTCACGGCGTTCTGCTGCGCCAGCCGCATCTTGTTGATGAGCTCTGCCAGGTCTTTGTTGAGCAGTTTCTGGGTGCCCTCGATCTGTAGGAAGATCACACAGGACAGGTTGAGGGGCCACAAAGTCTATGCCTGGAAGATAGGGAAGCCATAGAGGTGTCCACCTGCGCGCTGGCCAAGGCAATCAGAAGTTCCCTGGAAGCAAATCAGACCCAGGAGTGGGCTGAATGCAACACCTGGTGCAGGCTGGAGTCAGGTCTACAAGGACTGACATCTCAGACCCCAGCCGACTCTGTGTAGGCCCAGCCTGACCATCCCTTCATGGAAACATCCCCTCATGCTTTCTAAAATGCGAATCCGATCTTTTTTTTTTTTTTCTTTCTGAGACTGAGCTTTGCTCCTGTTGCCCAGGCTGGAGTGCAGTGGTGCAACTTCAACTGACTGCACCGTCCGCCTCCTGGGTTCAAACAATTCTCCTGCCTCAGTCTCCCGAGTAGCTGGGATTACAGGCACTTGCCACTATGCCTGGCTAATTTTTGTATTTTTAGTAGAGATGGGGTTTCACCATGTTGGCCAGGCTGGTCTCAAATTCCTGACCTCAGCTGATCCTCCCACCTCGGCCTCCCATAGTGCTGAGATTATAGGCGTGAGCCACCGCTCAGCCATCCACTGAAGCCTTGAACCTCTCAAAATCATCCATGAGGGTTGGAATCAACTTCTTCCAAACGGTTAATGATATTTTGACCCCTTCCCATGAATCACAAATGTTCCTAATATTATCTAGAATGGTAAATCCTTTCCAAAATATTTTCAGTGAACTTTAGTCAGATCCGTAAGAGAAATCACTATCTATGGCAGCCATGGCCTTAGAAATGCATTTCTTAAATAATAGAAGTTGAAAGTAGAAATTACTCCTTGATCCACGGGCTGCAGAACGGATGCAGTGAAAACATGAATTTCCTTCTATATCTCCATCTGAGCTCTTGAGTAGAGGCATTGTCAATGAGTAGTAATACTTGGAGATAATCTTTTTTTTTTTTTTTTTTTTTCTGAGCAGTAAACCTCAGCAGTGGGCTTATGATATTCAGTAAAACATGCTGTAAACAGATGTGCGGTCACCGAGGGTTCATTGTTCCATTTATAGAGCATAAGAAAAGTAGATTTAGGTTAATTCTTAAGGGCCCTAAGGTTTTCAGAATGGCCAATGAGCGCTGGCTTCAATCGGCATTAGCCCCTAACAAGAGAGTCAGCCTGTCCTCTGAAGCTTTGAAGCCAGGCATCGACTTCTCCTCTAGCTATGAAAGTCCCAGATGGCATCTGCGTCCAATAGAAAGTCATTCATCTACACTGAAAAAGCTGTGGTTTAGTGGAGCCATCTTCATCAATGATCTTAGCTAGATCTTCTGGAGAACTTGCTGCAGCTTCTCCATCAGCACTGGCTGCCTCACCTTGCACTTTTATGTTACAGAGGTGGCTTCTTTCCTTAAACCTCACGAACCAATCTCTGCTAGCTTCCAACTTTTCTTTTGCAACTCCCTGAACCTCTCTCAGCCTTCTTGCTCTGGATTAGGCTTTGGCAAAAGGGGATGTTGTGGCTGGCGTGATCTTCCATCTAGACCACTCCAACTTTCTGCATATCAGCAATAAGGCTGTTTCACTTTCTTATCATTCATGTGTTCGCCGGAGTAGCTAACTTTTCCTTTGCATTCACAACGTGGCTAACTGGGACAAGAGGCCTGTCTTTTGGCCTATCTTGGTTTTCAACATGCCTTCCTCACGCAGCTTAATCATTTCTAGTTTTGGATTTAAAGTGAGAGGTGGGCGACTCTTCCTTTTACTTGAACATGCAGAGACCACTGTAGGGTTATTAACTGGCCTAATTTCAATCTTGTTGTGTCCCAGGGAAAAGGGAGGCCCAAGGAGAGGATAGGGGAATGGATGGTCAGAGGAGTAGTCAGAACACACACAACATTTATTGATAAGTCTTATGTGGGCACAGTTTAAGATGGCCCCTTGAAATGATTACAATACTGACATCGCTGATCACCGATCACCAATCACCAACCGTAACAGTTACAATCATACTGAAAACGTTTGACATATTGTGAGAATTACCAAAATGTGACAGAGACACAAAGTGAGCACGTGTTGCTGGAAAAATGGCACCAATAGGCTTGCTCATTGTACGGTTGCCACAAATGTTCAATTTGTGAAAAACGAGATATATGGGAAGTGCAATGAAAGCAAAGTGCAATAAAATGAGGTGTGCCTGTTCGTAGCTGGTGCCCAAGAGGTATTTACAAATGAAGTAGATGAATGAATGAATGGGTTGGCATCCCAAGGGTAAGGAGCTCTTAACTGAGACGAGACAGCCCCACAGCCCCACCTAGGGCTCCTGTATGGGTTGTCACTGCACCTGAGAGAGAGGCCAGGAATTGGCCCAAACTCTCCTGCCTTCTCCTGCCTTGGGCAGCCACTGACATTAGGGACAGTGGCGGGATGTGGTAGTCATCTGTGCCGCAGGGCTGGCCGCTGGGAGGCAGGGGATCAAAGGACTCCAGACAGACAACCAACAAACGTCCCATGGCACTGTATTGTGTGCTTATGGCTTTGGCAACTAATTACCAGAAATTTAGTGGCGCAAAACAACAGAGATTTATTGTGTTATAGTTCTGAAGGGCAGAAGTCTGAAGTGGGTCCAGCTGGGCTAAAGGCAAGGTGGCCACAGGGCTGGTTCTCCCTGGACGCTCCAGAGGAGAACCTGTTCCTTGCCTTCTCCAGCTCCAAGAGGCTGCCGCCTTCCTTGGCCTGCGGCCTCCTTCATCATCACATCTGTCACTCTGACCGTGCGTCTCTTGTCACACTCTGCCTCCCTCTTGTTTTATTTATTTATTATTTTGAGATAGGGTGTCGCTGCTGCCCAGGCTGGAGTGCAGTGGTGTGACCATGGCTCACTACAGCCTCCACCTCCTAGGCTCAGTCTATCCTCCCACCTCAGCCTTCTGAGCAGCTGGGACTACAGGCACAGGCCACCACACCCAGCTAATTTTTGTATGGTTTTGCCATGATGACCAGGCTGGTCTCAAACTCCTGAGTTCAAGCAATTCACATGCCTTGGCCTCCCCAAAGGTTGGCATTACAGATGTGAGTTGCCACACCCAGCCAGTGTTGTCACAGAGATCCCTAATCCCGGGATCTCTGTGACAACACTGGGCCCAGTCTGATAACTGAGCACAATCTTCCAATCTCAAGGTCCTTAACTTTATCACATTCGCAAAGTCTCTTTTGCCGTGGAAGTTGGCATGTTTCCAGGTGCCAGGGCTTAGGATGTGGACATCTTTGGGGGCTTTTACTCTCCCTATTGCAGGTACCATCTCGTGGAACACCAAGACTCTTGTTTTGATTTTCAGTGATTGTTTCTCATTTAAATAAAGAAAATCAGATTAAATAATTAAAGAAAGCTTAAGTGCTATTTCTATGATACATCCATGTTAATCTTAACACAGATGGCAAGGCAACCAGACAAACAATAATAGCAGGGGGGAAAGGAAGGTGTGTCCCCTTTAGCATAACCTCAGTAGAATTCACTGCCATCATCTGGAGACCTGAACTAGGAAATCCCCACGAGCATCTGGCCAGGTCCCTGGGTGCCCTCTTAGCCCTCTGGTGGTAGCTGATGGGATGAGCCACACAGAACCCACCTGGTGGGGACTCAGTGGACAGACATGATGTTGCCCAGGCAGCCCTCGTGAGCCTCTCATGGAAGCATAAGCAGGAACAGGTGAGGGTGCAGGAGCAAAGCAACAGCCTATGGCGCTGTCTGGGATGGGACACTCACCTCTGTCCGTGAAGACAATGGCAAGGAAGGCAGGAGATCGTCCACGCTCCCGATGAGCTTCCGCAGGGTAAGCCCCACGTTCTGAGGAGAGAAAGGGGCAGGATGGCTGCCACTCCTGGCTTTTGGAGACAGCCAGGTTTCCCCTGGGGAGAGCTCTCCTGGGGTGGTGCTTGGCCCCATGAGTGGCCTGGGACTCAATTCCCCTGGCCCAGCTTGCTCTAACAGGATCTGCTGGGCCAGCCAACAGGAAGCGCAGTCCCCCTTCCTTCAGGGTGGAGTTGAGCTGCCTCCACCTCCCCAACCCGGCCCTGTTCTCACCTTCACCACCACCACATAGCCCTCGGGGGGCAGCTGACAGAGCTCGTTCTTGAGCTCCAGCACAGCCCGCACCAGCTCCATGACATTGAGGTACACCAGGTCATCGGTCCGGTCCAGGTTAGCTGTGGGCTGGATGGACTGAGGGGAAGACACAGGTGGCCAGTGAGTGGAGGAGAGCCAGAGGCGTGGCACGGTTCTCTCCTGGGCAGGCACTACTGCGGCCAACTCCACCACTAGCCCGATTTGAAAGGACTATTCTCTAGAACAATCATGCCCTGTCCCATGATGCACTGCCCCTGTCCACTTCTGGGGCAGTTTCCAGCCAGGGAGCCTTAACAAAATACTAGTGGTAGCCTCACAACAGACTAATAGAACCACCGCCTGGACATAGGGTGCAGGTAGGCTTTTTTTTCTTTGAAGAGACAGGGTCTCACTCTGTTGCCCAGCCTGGAGTATAATGGCACAGTCATAGCTCACTGCTGCCTTGACCTCCTGGGCTCAAGCAATCCTCCTGCCTCAGTCTCCTGAGTAGCAGGCATGCCACTGAGTCCAGCTAATTTTTTAAAAAAATTTTTAGTAAAGACGGGTTCTTGCTATATTGCCCAGGCTGCTCTTGAATTCCTGGGCTCAAGCAATCCTCCTGCCATGGCCTCCTAGAGTGCTGGGATTACAGGTGTGAGCCACTGCACCTGGCCTGTGCAGAGTTTCAAAGTTCCTTGGGTGATTGTAATGGACAGCCAAGGCTGAGAATCACTGTTCCGGAGGAAAGAAAGCCAGCACCACCCCAGATGGATGTAAGAAAAATGGGTGCTGGAAACCAAGTGAGGACCCTCAGAAGAGGGAGGGAGCCCACACCCCTTTCCCTGAGGCTGGACCAGGGAGTTCTACTCCAGGTCCGGGAGGGGGATGAAGGGTGGGAGATTGGTTCTTCCTCTTGCTTTTTCATGAATTAGCTGTGTGGCCTTAGGCAAGGCACCCCACCCCACTCCCCCTGCCCCGGGCTTCATCTGTATAATGAGGACACTGCACTGGATTCTGAGAACTGTGAAGCTTTCATAGTCCATGGTCTTCAGTCTTGTGCAACTCTCACTCTCATTTCTTATCATTTTCAGCGGAGCCAACACATACCTGCGCGCCCAGCCTTGGGGGCTTCTGCGGGGGCCCTGTGAACTCCACTGCAACAAAAAGAACAGCAAGTGGGGGGCAGTTCTCAGCACTCCAACCCTTCCCTTTGTACCTGCTGACATCAAATGAACCCCCTCCCCTCTACCACGAGGAGACCTCAGGGAAATTAACTCTGAATCCAGGAAGCGAGAAGCAGAAGGAACCTCCTGGTCTCTCTGGTTTCGCAGTAGTCAGGGACAGCACTGTTGTCCCTTTTATAGGAAGAAAAAGGCAAAGTCCCAGCAAGATGGGGGGATTGCGGTGGTGCCTCAGCTCTGGCTTGGGGTTCCTGCCTGACGGACACAAGGCCTGAGGGACAGTACTGGGTAATCTGAAGGGAAGAAACCTCTCTCTGAAGCCAGCAGGTGTCTGTGATGCCCCCGCCCTGGGGAGACAGCAGCTCATGAAGTAAATTTGTGTGGATTCTCTAATGGTTTTCCCAGAGTGTTTGGGGCTGAAGGAAGCAAAATTGCAGCAGAAGCATGCTATTCACTCCCACTTTGAAGAGCAAAGCCACACACAAGTCCACTCAGCACACTTTGTTCCTTTTGTTTTTTTTTTTCAGATAGGGCTTGCTCTGTCACCGCGGCTGGAGCACAGTGGCGTGATCACAGCTCACTGTGGCCTCAACCTTCTAGGCTCAGGCAATCCTCCTGCCTCGGCCTCCTGAGCAGCTGGGCTTGCAGGCATGCATCACCATGCCTAATATTCTTAATCTTTTATAGAGATGAGGTCTTGCTATGTTGCCCAAGCCAGTCTCAAACTCCTGTGCTCAAGTGATCCTCCCACCTCAGCCTCCCAAAGTGCTGGGATTACAGGTGTGAGCTACCACACCTGGCCTTCTATTCTCACCTCTGCCACCAAAGAGCTCTGCGACCACCCCAGGCAGCTCACACTCTCAGGGCCTTAATTTTCGTTTGTAAGATAAGAGCGTGAGCTCAGAAGGGACCCTAAAGTCAGAAGACTTGGGTTCAAATCTGAGCTTTGCTAACTATTAGCTGTGTGACTTTGGACAAGTTACTTAACCACCCTGTACCTCAGAAGATAATAAATGGTCCCAAGCCCACGTCTGACTTGTGTCCAGTTCTGTGACTGCTGTCATCCTGCTCCTCCTCAGTGCCACCCCGCCAGGCCCTGGGCTTACTGCTGGCTCTTCCCTCCCTGCCTTCAACAGGGTCTTCTGGAGAGAGCCTGAGGGCTCAGTTGCCCCTCCCACTTTGTCTCCTCTGTCCCTCAGGCCTACAGAAGATGAATCTGAACTGAGAGAGGCAGGTGGCACTGCTTAACTTTCCCCACAGGAGCCTCTGACAGAGCAGGAAATAAGGAAGAGAGAATTCCCAGCTCCTCCAAACTAATGCAGGAGGGGGATGACTTGAGGAGGGGCCTGAGGATGCGGCCGCTGAGAGAGAGATGGGCAGGGCACTGGGCAGGGAGAGGAATGGGGTGGAGGGAGTGGAGGGGAAGCTGGCCTGCCCCACATGCTCTGAATTAAATCACGGCTGATGCTGCAGGAAACGCAGACAGACTCTGCTGCTCCCTGCCCTGGGCGGTGGGCAAGGACGGTGGTTCTGAACAAGGTGCCAAGCGGAAACCTCCCAAAGAAGGGCGGAAACACTCACTGTAGCCGACCTCCTTCTCTGGCGTCTGGAGGAAGGAGGAAAGAGAGCGTGAACGTCATTCATGCGGCTCTGGAGACAACCCCCTTCCCCGTTACCCATTCCCCATTCCCTCCACTGTGTGATTAGAGATCACAGCCATGGGGTCAGGGGTGCTTCTGGGAGCAGCTTGTGACCCAAAGCTACCATTCTGGGAGGCTGAGGGGCCCTGGGGAGGGCCACAGACAGCGTTAAGGGTGCAATCACAGGAGACTTCAGGAAAAGGGCCATGTAGGGGTTGGCGGAAAAGGAAAAGACACCCTCCCAACAGGGAAGCCACTGAGGAGGAGCTGGGCAGGCCCAGGGGTAGGAGCAAGGGTGGGGTCCTATGGTGGACGAGGCCTTCCCAGGCCTTGGCATGAAGGAAGAGGCCTCTCCTGGCGACTCACCAACGGGGACTTATCATTCATATACACCATGGGGTCCTGCAGAGGAAGAAACAAGAGCAAAGGACTTAGAATTCTGGAGCTGAAAGCACCAACAATGCAGGCGACCCTTGCTCCAGCCACCTGGGGAGGTGGAAGAGGACACAGATGGGTGCAGGGCACCGACATCCTTCCCGGGGTGCTCACCAGGGACTTCTCCTCCTGCCTGAGCCACTGGTAGTCCTCCACCATCTGCTTCTGCTGCTTGTCCAGGATTTGTCGCATCTTGGCCTTCTCGGCCTCCCACAGCTGCTGGGCCTCTTCTCGGCTGCTGGGTCGGATGAAGTCTTCCTCCTAGGAGGACGGCAGAGAGAAGGGAGAGGATGCAATGAGCCCTGCTCTCAGACTCAGGCAGGGACAGTCCTCTGAAGAACCTCATGGCAGCAGCAAGCCTTGGCCTGGCCAGCTGCTTTTTTCTCATAAGTTTGTTCTTAAATCCAGAGCTATATGTGCAGATGGTTACCAGGTATCAACCCGAAGCATGTGCCTGCGTTGCAATGTGATACCAAACGCAAGAACCCATATTGCTCAACGTGTGCTGTATTCAAATGATTACATGATCTGCTCATGATATTTTATCAAGTGACTGCTCTACTATTAGCTCAGTATTTGTGATGGTTGCTGTCATTTAATAGATTTAAAAAAGAAAACTATTATCTCAGTGTTTGTGATGGTTGTTGTCATTTAATAGATTTAAAAAAGAAAACCTATTAAAGTCTATTAAAATCTACTTTAAAATCTACTAAAAGCATCCAAAGGGTTTCTAAGGGGCTGGCTTTGCTTAGTTGGAGAGCATCACACCCTTCTGATGCTATCTCCACCTAAGGACCAAGGTGGCAGGTCTGGAAGCTTTGAGAGACAGGGGTGCTGCCCCTAGCCTCACGGTGTGCAGTCCCATGTATGTCTATGAATGAGCAGAGCCTGAGAGAACAAGCAACAGCATGCACCCACCAATCATGCCTTCCTATTAAGACATACTCTTTATTAAGATAATAGCTTGGGTTATTTAACTAAATGTTAGGAGAAATGCATGAGCTAAGGGATAAAATAGGAACAAAATTTCATGAAATACAGCACTACAGAGATAAGATAAATGCAATCATAGCTTGAGTTATTTAACCAATGATTAGAAGAAATGCATGAACTAATAGATAAAATGAAAAACAAAATTCAGAGAAATATAGTTTGATAGAGATAAGATAAATGTTTCCTCTCCCTAGATCTAGTAATCTAACTCTTGCCTTAACTTACCTCTAGGGCTTTGAAACTATTCATAGTTTTAGCTGCTAGTTCCTAAACAGAAAGTATTGCATGTCTTCCTATTTTCCTTCAATCTTCCCCCATGGTTCATTTGTATAAATATCTGCTCAGTGCCTCTAAACCATTTTTCTCCTGTTGTGCAGCACATGGTGGCCCTGGCCTCCTGGACAGATGGAGGAGGAATATTATTGGCATCCTCTTCATTGCACAAAGCCCAGGAGTTGCCTTTGCTAGGGCAGGATTTTTCTGTGACATCTAAGCTGGCAGGTCCCTCAGTTCCTTGCCTTTGAAGTGGCCATTTGCATACAAGTCACTTGCAGAAGATGCTAACAATTATCTCTATCTACTTTTAGCAAGCAATAATCCCTACCAAGCCTCTTAAAAGACTTTCCTCACTAAGCCCTACAAAACACACTTGAATATTACAATATGGTTTAAAAGTGGTTATATTGGGATGTTTTACTTAGTGCACACGAGCTTCAATTACTAACCTCAATTTCTAATCACACGTTTCCCCACAAGTTAGGTTCCTTGCTGAAATATTCTTTATTCATTAATCTATTCAACAATTATTTATTAAGCAACTACTATGTGGCAGGGCTGGGTGCTGGGAGGACAGTGACTTTAAACTATACAATGTTCTTGTTCTCATGAGGTTAAGTAAATACTAGTTAGACCAGGGCTCCTCAACCTGAGCACTGTTGACATTTGGAACCAGACAAGTCTTTATTCCCAGGGCAATTTCCTGTACATTGTAGGATGCTGAGCAGCATCTCTGGTCTCCCCACAATATATGCCTATAGCACCTCCCCAGTTGTAACAAAAATGCCTCCAGACATTGTCAAATGTCCTCTGAGGGGGAAAACAACTTAGCTGAGAACCACTGAGCTAGACTTTATTTTAGGAAAACAGATTCCAGCATGTAAGAGTATTTTATAATCATGGAATTGATAAAAATGAAATAAGTTTTGTTTATCAGAGGCTGATACTCCAAAATGAGGACATTTTAAGGCCATAAAAATCCCCAGTTAAATGTCAACACCTGCAGACACAATGGCATGGCTGCCCCAGGCTGTTGACAAATAGTGACAAACAGGAACTCAGTGTCAAAAGTTCTAAATATAGAGCTAGGGATTTCTGGATGTGAGAAAAATGTATGAGTTAAGGAAGAGTATGGTACCAGTACTCCTCATATCAGTATGGTACTTAATATACTGGTTAAGTACCAGTGGGATGAGTTACTAGAATCAAGAAAATTCTACAAGTATTTATAAGTATTTGTAAGTTTACAAGTGTTGAGAGAAGATCCCACCACTAAAATGCCTAGCATGCCCCAGGCCTGATCATACCATGTATTTTAACAAACACAGATTAGGAGACATCCTGATGCCTTCCAATTTCATAATAAAACTCAAGGAGAAAAATGAACACTTAAAAAAATGGAATCTCTTTGAGGCTGGTTTTGCTGAAATGCATCTCCAATATTCTTATTAGATAATGGATACTTACATTGCTAATTACATTCTATTCTTAAAAGGAATTGGGTACTCATGGTGTTTTAAAATGACTCTTGTAAGTTGTGACACCTTCCATAATTTGGCTATGACCCATCTGTTGGCCTTATTTCAACATCCACAAGTACCCTTCCTGTTGTAGTCCAACAGTTCTTGCACTTGTCCCATGGTTTCCCACCACTCAGTCTTGGCTCCTACTGAAGCCTCTGCCTCTTCTATTTCCTGAATCTCAGTTTCCTCCTGTCCATATCTTTCCCATCTTTCAAGGCCCAGTTTTTAAATAGAAGCTGGAAAGGGTTATCCTCCTCTCTGAACTCCCACTTTGTGATACCCACGACCTTCTGGCTTGCATCACAGGTAAGTGTGTACCTGGCCTGATCCTTCCGGTCGACTGTAAGCGCTTTGAAAGCAGAGCCTCCCTCCTTCAGCACCGAGGACAGCGTCCACCAGTCACAGCAAGCCGTACCGTTTATTGAATTGTATTATTTTTATTTTATTTTATTTTATTTATTTTTTTTAGACAGAGTTTTGCTCTGTTGCCCAGGCTGGAGTGCAGTGGCGTGATCTCAGCTCACTGCAACCTCTGCCTCCCGGGTTCAAGTGCTCTCCTGCCTCAGCCTCCCGAATAGCTAGGATTACAGGTGCACACTACCACACCTGACTAATTTTTTGTATTTTTAGTAGAGATGGGGTTTCACCATGATGGCCAGGCTGGTCTCAAACTCCCGACATCAAGTGATCCACCCGCCTTGGCCTCCCAAAATGCTGGGATTACAGGCATGAGCCACTGTGCCCAGCCTTGAATTGTATTATTTTTAAAGCTCAATTGTGAGGTCTTCAAGAGAGAGACTGCTGCCATCCCAACGCTGTTATAGCATCCCACAGATGCCCTGATGAGTCAGGCTATAGAGCCACTCAGTAGAAAAGTTGTTTTTCTGGGAAAACCACCTCTGAATTTTTGTTAAATGCTTCCAAATGCTTTGTGAGGAGCCTATTATACCTTCTCAGCATTCTACCTGGAAGAGACTTTCTCAGTGTTTCTGATCTGTGTCATAAAATGGAGTTTATATTTTTAACTTTTTTGGGTTTGTTTATTTAAAGACATGCTCATTATGTTCTTTTAGGCAGATTTTCCTTATGGCAATTACTTCTAAAGCCCTGACACAAAAGGTCTTTTTTCCTACTACACAATCTCTTTATGGAGCTGAACAAGGTCCTTGTGGAGAAGCAGGAATTGGACAAAGGCAATGCTTCCCCTCAAATGTGCAAATAGCTTCATTCTCAAATAACACAATTTAAAGCAAAACTTACTAAAACAATCAATTATGAATAGAGAGTCAAAGGCAGGAGGGTGGAGGAACTGAACACGGCCTAAATTATAGCACATGCTTAAAAATGTAGTTTTATTATTATTAAGCACATGCAAAGACAGAAATTGGTTAAATTAAGATAAAGGAGAAACATGAGGTAGGTCAGAGGAAAATTTATTTCACAAAAAATCTTAGTGCCTGGAATTCTAAGTTATCATGCTCATTTCAAAATTCTACTAAATTAAGCATAATGGCACGAAAGTAATATCAGCATACTTGACTATATCTTCCAAATATATTATGATAAACGTCTAATTTTTTTCAAAAAAAAGTTTAGTCATGTTCAGTGAGCCTGAAATATTATGCATGTATGCAGAGTTAGAGCTAAAATAAGTGTTTTAGTGGGTTTTAGTTGGTTTAGTAACATAGATCAAGTGTTCATGGCAACTGACCACCAGGGGCCATTTGTATGGAAGAAGGTGGTTGGTGACCAGTGGGCATCTGGTTATAAGCAAAAGTGTCTTTTTCACACAAGACTTGACAATCAGAAGCCAGCGATGAAGCACGCGGGGCTTCACCAGCAGTTAACAATACCCATTGACAAAGAGCTAACAAGAGAGGTGGCTTAGGCCCCTGCTCTAGCCAGTTAATGAGCCTGTATTCCCACTAGCCCTAAACTCCTTCTCACCCAGCAGCAACTTGAACAAAAGCAGAAGAGGCAGCAGCCACAAGGAAGCCTTTCCTTTGACTGAAGAGAGATTTCACACCCAAAGCCATCAGGTAGGAAGGATCCTTTACTCTCAAGCACCACTAAGCTGTGCTGTGCCCTGCCTAGGAGCCTCCATGCTGCCACGGATCTCCCTACCCCTGGGGCTCAGGAGAGGAAGAGATTTGTATATCTCTAGCCATAACACCAGCATGGCCAAGGGCAGGTTAGGTCCAGCTGGTGTCCTCCAGAGCAGGGCCTGGTGTGGCCGCCAGCCTCTGATGTGTTTGCAAAAGGAAGTAAGTCAGAGAGTTCTGGCTTGGTGGCCTGACTGGTGCAGGGGAACAGGGAGGGCCCTCCTGAGCTGAGGACGTGGGGTTTCCAGTGTCCCCGGCCACCTCCCTCCAGCAGCCTCCTCAGTCCGGGCAGGGACCAGCATGCAGAGCCCTCTTACCCGCATGCTGTGGCGTTTGAAGACATTGTGCCGGTGGAGAGGTGGGGTGTGCAGTGAGTTAACGGGAGATGGATACTCCATAGGGCTGGTGAGCGTAGGAGAGCTGGCACACAGACCCTCAGGGACCTATTCAGGAAAAGCAAAGAAGCACAAGGCACGGGACAAAGCGAGAAAGTGGACAATTAGCTGCTACAAACATGAGCACAAAGAAACCACGCATGAGCACCATGGGGGATAGGGCTTGCTCTCCAGGAGTTAATAAAGAACACGACGTGGGCCTTCCATTGCTCCGAGAGAGATGGTGGAGCAGCATGGCCTCTCATTCATCCAACATTCCCCTATGATGTTCTGCACACAGTGGGGTCCACGCTGGTTACTGACCCACTGAGATCAGGGTTCCTCCCTCAGGACTCTTTAGAAAAGTTATGTTTCCGTTGCATGACAAACTGACTGATGTGGTTAACACGCCGATTTATAGAGATATGTATGAGTTATTTTTTAAAAATTCAGACAGGCTCTTGCTCTGTTGCCCAGGCTGGGATGCAGTGGTATGATCATAGCTCACCGTAGCCTTAAACTCTTGGCCTCAAGTGATCCTCCTGCCTCAGCCTCCCACATAGCTGGGACTACAGATGCATGCCACCATGGCTACCTTGAATCTTTTTAAAATTAAAAAATAATTATATCACAATTTTATTATTCTTTGCTTTTAGAGATGGGGTCTCACTATATTGCCCAGGCTGGTCCCAAACTCCTGAGCTCAATCAATCCTCCCATCTCACCCTCCTTAGTAGCCGGGACTACAGGTGTGTGCCACCCCACCTAACTCCCTGTTTTAAATATCACATATGGGTATATTTCTTTTTTTTTTTTTTTTTCCAGAACAGTTTCCATCTTCTGAATCAAGCTTTCTCTTCACATGAAGAGGATTTATCTGTTAGGCCTTAGATGGTCTTGTTTTGGCACTCAGGCATTTCCTTGAGAACAAATATAGGACCATGGGACACCGCCTTTCTATAAAGGGCACCAACTAAATGGACATTATTTCTAGTGGTTGAGGGGATCAATTTTTGAGCAGTGACTCTGAGCTGGGGGATGCAAGAGAAGAAATAAGAGGAGACTGGACTCCCTCTCTCCTAGAGGCAAGAGAGACACAGAACAGAGACGTTCAGGGTCAGGGACCCACAGCCTGGGAAAGAGTCATGGTTGGGGATAATGGAGCTGGGAGAAAGCGCAGGTAAAACCCTGCTGTCTCTTCAGTGGCCACCCAGGTTCTGGATGGGGCCTCTTTGGGGAGCCCCATGGAGCCACTCCATTTGCTGTGGAATATTCCCTGGGATTCCTTTTGGGAAGGAGGCCAGGGAGGTCTTATATGTGGGGAGAGAGCAGCAGGCAGGCACACAAAGCAGCAGACGCTGTAGACAGAGGGATGGGACTTAAGGCAGGTCTCAGCTGAGCACAGCCTGGGAGACCAGTATTTTAATTCTTGTGATCTGAGTCTGCATTCTGTTCTGGATACCAAAGAAGAGTCAACCTAGGCCACCTCTATCACCCAAGTGAGTGACTACTGCTCCTCTAAGGCACAAGAATGGAGTTTCAGGAAGGACCCGGATGAGAGGCAGACCTGAAGTTCCCATCATCTGGTTCTATCTTTACCTGGAACTGCAGCTTCGGAGCCAGGAGGTTGGTTTGTGGAGGGGGTCTGTACTTAGGTCGGCTGGGCTGGAGAGAGAACACAGATGGGTCAGTCTCTGTGCCTCTCCTTGAGTGAATACAACTCACCAAGGGGAACATCAAGTCAAAGACACCTCAGACTTGTTCTGAAGGAAGGAAAGTTGAGGGACAAAGCTGTCATGAAACTCCTTTTGCATCCATTTATTGAGCACTGATTATCTACTGAGTGGTGGAAGGTACAAAGAAGCCACCTTGCTGCCCTCCTGGGGCTATGGCTAAATGGAGGGTTAATTGTTGCCTCCCTATATGTGGGGGCACCCGCCAAGTCAGAGCTCCAGAGCCAAAGGCATGCAGAGGTAGGAGCTCACCAGGGGCTTGGGTACTCACAGAAGCCGCATGGAGGAGATGAACACTGAGTCAGGCCCGAGGGGAGGGGTGGGACATGCCAGGTAAGAGGGACAAGTGAGAAAAGGCCTTAGATGGGATCAGACATTGTTATGGACTGAATATTTGTCCCCCTTTTCAATCTGCATGTTGAAGCCTGAACCCCCAATGTGATAGCATTAAGGAAGTGCAGGTTTTTGGAGGTAATTAGGGTTCAATGAGATTATGAGGACGGAGCCCATGATGGGATTAGTGCCCTCATTAGAAGAGAAAGAAAGATGACTCTGTGTCTGCCAGGTGAAAACATAGTGAGAAGGTGGTTGTCTGTAAGCCAGGCAGAAAGCCCTCACAAGAAACCAACGCCTTGATCTTGGACTTCCCAGCCTCCAGAACTGTGAGAGATAAACTCCTCTTGTTTAAGCCACTTGGTCTGTGGTCTTTTGTTGCAGCAGCTCCAGCTGACTAGGACAGGCATGGCCTCTCAGACCTACCTATCTAATGGCAGCAGGGCCCTGGTTCCTGAGCTCAGTGTGGCTATGGGGGGTATAGATGTAGGGACTGGACCTAAAAGACCCAGGATACTTCCCATCCATGTGTCCTCATGGGGATCTCATTTGTTCCTAAGAAAACACCTAGAAGAGAAGCCCAGCCTCTCAGGGAACACTTTTGAGGAATGATTCTTGACCCACAAGGTGGCTGCTATCTCTAAGTCCACCTGCCAGAGTACTGATGTGACACACTGACAGTGATGGTGGATGTTGGGTGAAGAACTGAGAGAGGGCTGTAGGGGGCATCCTGCCTGTGCAGGAAGGGCGGCAAGGATCAGACAGGGACCTGGCTCTGCTTTAACTCACAGGATCTATGAGGCCACGGCTTGGCTTACCTTGGGTGGGGGTTCCTGGAAGGCTGTCGGCTCCAAGATTTTGGGGGTTCGGTAGCGAGCATTTCTCTCTTGCTCCATGGCAATGTCCTTCTCCATCTGATAAATGTCACTGCAGTGAGTCAGGTCAGATAAGGAGAGAAACAAGGTCAAAGTGAGATGCTCCTTGGGGCTCCTCTTTGTACTCTGTGGAAGCCCAGAGAGGCCTGGGCAAGGCTGCTAGGTCCCATTTCCGTTTCCATCTCCACTGCAGAGTGGCCTGGGGAGAGACCCCTGAGACAGGCTTGGATATGGGCCCTGAGGCCACACTGAAGTTGGGAGGATCACAGAAATGGATCCAAGGTGGAAAAGCGTCCTTGTTGAACCAGTCCCAGCCCAAACATGCAGTAGGAGCCTGACTGCAGCCCTACTCCCCAGGCCTTGTGCCCTCCTGGGCTTGTGATTGGCACCAAACTCTTATGTAGATTTCCAAAGTCCCAGCCAACTTCATGGCCCTGGCCTAGAATCTACATCTCCTATTTCTCATGAAACATCCCCCAACGCATCCCTGGTGTGTGCTAATGAGGCATGTGGGTTCACTCTCAGGCTAGCCATGTGGACACCTCTCACCTTTCTTACCCAATCCAGTGCTCCTAACCTGGAATCACAGACCCCAGAGGACTCTAGAATTATTACTGCCCATGAATCCACATGTTCATATGGGTAGCAAGTATTATAGACTACTGAATATGTGACACTTAATACTATATTTTCAAGTGTGTATGTATTTTAAAATGCATTATATAGCCCACTATATTTTGTTCAGCAAAAGATTTTAAAAATATAATTATTGTTACACAGAGACACTCAAAATTTGAATTAAAAGGGCCTTTCCTCCCTGGAACGATTAGCAAACACTGATCAAATCCCTTCTGAACTCTAAGGAGGAAGTGTCAGGTGGTGGCCTGAGGAAGCAACTTAGGGTCTTCTGAGTCCTTCAGTGTTTTCCAGATCACACCAGAAACCAGCTCCCACCTCCACTTGTGGCGGGGGCCTGGCCGGTGCCTCTGATGGGAACATCTCTCAGCCCAGGGGATGACGGGAACACCTCTCAGCCCAGGGGATAATGGGAACGCCTCTCAGCCCAGGGGATGATGGGAACACCTCTCAGCCCAGGGGATGATGGGAACACCTCTTAGCCCAGGAGAGGTGGCTGCACAGCTCCCCATGGCTCTAAAGGCCTCAGAGTGAATCAGAACCCCCAGCTCCATCCCCCCAGGGCTTTTATCCTCCCAAATTACACCTTTCAAATACTTTTATCCTGCAGCCCTTTGGCTTCTCAAACCTCCCATACAAGGGATCAACAGAGGAGTCTAGAATTAACTGGGAGGCTCACTGAAGGGATAGACAGGAACAGAGAGGCCTTTAAAGCCAGAGGTTTTGCAGATGATGTTGAAGGCCCCGCCCCACAGAAAACATGCAGGGTCACCCCCAGTGCCCCTGGCCTGGGCATTGCTGGCATCCCCTGGGGTGCCTCCCCATCAGGCAGTTTTCAGGGGCTGTTTTCGTGCCCTAAAATCGAACAAGGCAACATGTTGACTACAGTATTTAAAAATTACAATATCTCAAGTCAATTAAGTTCCAGACTCTCTAAAGTAGGGTTCAGTAAATAAGAGCCCAGAGGGCAAATCTGGCCTCTCATCTATTTTTGTATGGCCCCAAATGAAGAATGATTTTCACATTGTTTCAACGACTGGAGAAAACTAGAAGACAAGACAAAAAATATTTTATGACACATGAAAATTATTTGAAATTCAAATTTCAGCATCCGAAATGACATTTCACTGGAGCCCAGCTACACCCATTCACTGATGTATTGTCTATGGCTGTTTTTGAGCTAAGAGAGTTAGCAGTTCTGGCAGAGACTTGCATAAACTGCAAAGCCCCAAATATTTACTATTTGGCCCTTTATAGAAAATGCTTACTGACTCCTACCCCAGAGGAAGCCAAAAGAAGTCAGATCTCCCGCAGGAGGGCTAATGGCAGGTTTGCCACCAAGAAAACTGGAGGACCCTGAACCTCCAAAACAGATGACCTTCTTCCCCAGTGACCTCCCCAGGCCTAGGGAATCATGGCTCCTAGGCACCGACGGGCCCTCAGGTCCCTTATCCCCCATTCAGAAAGGAGAGGTGGCCCCTGGGTCATAGTCTTGAATAACAGGTCAAAGATCACTCCCTTCCTTGCTATCTGGGAGGAAAGATCAAAGTCGAGAGACGAGGCGAGAGGAAAGCAGGTGGGATGCCTTAATACCACAAAGAGCACAGGCACTTCAATGAGAGTCTGGCTCAGTCTTCTAAGTCTAACCTAGAAAATATTTTCAAAGCACATCCTATGAACAAGGCTCTGTGCTCTGTGTTGACAGATGCCCAGATAAGCCAGGCTTCCCCAGGGTCACCTTATCTCTAAGCTCATATCTGACAGTGAACCTGGCTTCAGCCTCCCGTCCTTGACCCTGGCCTGTCTCATTTAGGGAGATGTGGTACAAATGTCTCTGTGTGCTGGTCTTGCTCCCTGGTGCAGCGGGGTGGGCCCCCAGCCCACAGCCCACACTCCATGCTTACCTGAGGCTGCACACTAGCTCGGTGAAGCGGGGCCGGTCACTGGGGTCGTAGTCCCAGCAGCGGGTCATGAGGGTATAAAGGATTGGTGGACAGAGGTCGGGCTTGGGCAGCCGGTCCCCTTTCTCCAGCACCCCGATGACATCCTTGTTCTCCAGCCAGAAGAAGGGCTGCTTCCCAAAGCTCAGGATCTCCCACATGCACACGGCTGGGGTGGAAGGCAGCGTCAGACCCCGGGTGGGGAGACCAGTCCCTTCCACCCAGGAGCACTGTCACCATTAGTGCTCGGTCTTGACCAGAAGCAGCTCCTGTGGTCCTTCCTCCCCCTCCAGCACCCTGGGGTCCTGCCCACCATGGTGGTCCACCCGAGGGACAAGTGACCTACATCTGCAGTGAGCGACCTAAGACTTTGCTCCCTAGGCCCCTGTCAGGGTACTGCAGGATCAACAGGTGGCAGTCATGGCATGTCATTGGGACCACAAGTGTCTTCTCTTAGGAGGGAGGGGAGCCACTTCTTAGTAAAGCTGGAATTGGAAGCCTCGCACCAATGCTTGGTGCCTGTGTGATTGTGGGCAGGCTCCTGACTCATCTGAACCTCAGTTTTCTTAACCGGAAAATGAGAGTAATAATAATATTCTACAGGGTTGACTGCAGGAGAACTAAGTAGATGGTCTGCGGGAGGTGTTCCCTAAGGAGCTGTCTCACTACACCTGCCTTTGCTCTCTCCCCTTCCTGCACCTCTCTCAGAACAAGTCACAGAGTTTCATCTTAGTTTCTGGGGCTGATAGGTGGAGCACACACATCACAAGGACCTCTTCCAGGAAGATGAGCCTGCATAGCCCAGGCCAGTCCTTAGCCTGGGTCACCCCCCTTCCTACCCCTACTGGCCTCCCCTCACTCTGAGACTTCTCAGGGGCCACAGCAAAACTGAACCCTGGGAACGGGAGGTGGAGGTCAGACCCCTGCTCCCTGCACCCACCCCCTTAGCTTGGTTCAGAGGTGAGAATCTGAACTCTTTTTCATACCCTCCCAAATCAGCACTCACCAAACATCCAGACATCACTGGCTGTCGTGAAGCGTCGGAAGTTAATGGACTCTGGGGACATCCATTTGATGGGGAGACGAGTCACAGAGGCTTTGGGTGAGCAAAGAGGTTAATTTTTAGGGAAGAAAGATCAGAATTATCCAGAAATACATCCTACTTTCTGAAGATTGTTAGGCTGGGCTGTCCAACTGTAGACTTCCTTCTTCTAGAATTTTTGGCTTCAGCGACCCCTCCAAGGCCAAAGCAGAGGCTGGGAAGTCCCCCTCACCTTTGTAATAGTCCTCATCCTCAATGTACCGGGAAAGACCAAAGTCCCCCAGCTTCACACACTCAGGGGAGGCCACCAGGATGTTCCGGACAGCAATGTCCCTGGAAAAAGGGCATCAAAACCAGGATGAGGCACTGTCCACCCCCATGGGAGCAGGAACACTCAGAGAGATGGACGGACAGATTGAAAAAGAAACCAAGAGTGTAAGCCAGGGACTCGGCCTCCAGAACAGAACTGGGCAGCTTCTGTGGGTCACTGTCTCCCCCGAGTGGTCTTGCTATAGCACAGCTCAGGTAGGAGCCCAGCTGGCCCCTCTGCACCCCAGCATGCACAGGTGCTTTGCCATCTCCTTCCCTCTTGCTGTCGGGCTCTGTCTCCCATCACCCCTTCATGCACCTCTAGCTCGAAGCCTGGCTCAGATTCCTGGCATCTGCTATACTCTACTTCTGTGCTGTTGCCTACACTGTCCCCCATGCCAGGGAGGCTGCCACCTGGTGATTCTTTAAGGATAAACTCCAACCACTTCCCTGAACACAGGTATTCTCTCTCATCTGCATTTCCACAGTACGGGTTAGGCCTTTGGTATAGCAGGAGTGGCAGCGGCAGCACAGCTAACTCTGATGGGGCACTTAGGATACTACGATCATACGAGAGCTTCACACACCATGAGTCATGACATAGAGGCCCTCAGACCCCCCTGGTGCAGGGGAGGAGACCAGGGAGCTGAAGAAACTTGCCCAGCAGGTCACCGGTGGAAAAGGGTGTTGCCCAGGTAGGCTACTCCAGAGCTGAGCTCTCGCTCCTCCCAAGAGATGCACCACTGACTCAGTTTACCCTGTGTTCTTGCCATCACTCCCAACCCTAAACTAGTTTGCCTGCTTGCTTCTCACAGGCAGGCTCCACTTTCTAGTGTTTGTTTTATAGTTGAAATGATGGCTTCAAAGCATGCCAACTTCAAATGAACAAACAAAAGAAACAAATCTATCCTCCCACCACCTTTGTCCTGACAGTTGATTTCTCCAGTTTGACCCTCATGTGAAGGTAAGCTTCACAAGGAAAAGGAGTTTTGCTTGTTTTCATTGTGACTTTGTCCCAGAGCCTAGGTCAGTGCCTGGCACTGAGAGGTGTTCCATAGTGCTTGTTGGACAGATGAATGAATGAACGAACAAACGAACGAACAAATGAATGCATGCAGGGTTTTATCCCCTGATGTGGCTTTCCATAGAATCAGGCACAAGGCCACAGAGCCAATGTCAATGGTTGGTAATGCCCAACCACTAACTCCCTTGGGGGTCAGGTTCTCATGGGAGGGAATGGGAACAAAGCCAGGTAGAACAGGGACCAACTCCACAGCCACAGGGAGGCTTGGACTTGGCAGTCCAGGGGTGCCAGGAACCAGGATGGTGTCCGGGTCAGGACCTCAGGATTTTTCTGGCCCTGCTCCAGCCCAGTCCCTTCTTTCTGGGCCACGTGCCACCAAGCTGGTGAGCTGGAGGTGAGCGAGCTCTAAGGAAGGTTGGGGGCCATTTCCTGGCACTCACAGGGGAGGGGCTAGAAGGTCTTGAGCTATAGACAGACACCTCGGACTTCAGAGTTACTCCTAACAACCCCATGAGGTACATACAGTACCTGCAACTTTACAGATGAGGATACAGGGTCAGAGAGGTTGCTCAAGTGCTCGAAGCTGCCGGGACAGGCAGGGCCAATGCTGGGATTCCAACACCGCTCTGTGTCACCCACAAACCCTGCTTCTACCCAGATGCCTTGAGGATCCAGTGAAGGCCTGGCTTCCACACCGCTGGCCACCCCCTCCACCCCTACCTGTGCACGCAGTTGATGCTCTCCAGGTAGGCCATGGCTTTGCAAATCTGCAGCGAGTATAGCACGAGGGTGAGCACCTTCAGGGAATTCTTGTTCCGCTCCAGGTAGTGGCCCAGCTGCAGGAATGGGGAGGTGCCGTCAAGACCCCTGGTTGGTCCCGGCATGGAGCCAGGGGGCCAGGGTGCTGGCAGCTCCTGACCCTTCCCTGGGGGTGGCGGGAGACAAACCCAAAGCTGGCAAAATGTTCCAGCAACTTCCTTGACAAACAGGGCCTCTGGCTTGTTTCAGCTGAATACAGAAGCCAGGAAGCTGGGAGGAATGGGCTGTGCTCTGAATGCCCCCCAGTGCTGCAGCTCAGGGGGCACCGTAGAGTCCCTCTTCTACCACCTCCAGCTCACCTCCCCATAGGGATACAATTCCATGATGATCCAGGTGGGCTCCTCTTCAATGATGCCGATCAGCCTCACGATGTGCGGGTGGTCGAGGTTCTTCATGATCACTGCAGTTGTGGGGCAAGAGGGATGGGTGGGGCGGCTCAAAGGTCCAATTCAGAAAAGGCCTTTGCTCTTCCAGCAAGGGGAGCGGGGACCCCTCCTCCAGCATGGTCCCTGCACTGCTCACCCCTCCCTTCCCAGGCCCAAGCCCCTCCCATCTTGGAGGCCTGGTTGGTCTCAGGGGTCCCTACCTGCCTCGCTCATGAACTTCTCCTTGTTGTCCAGAGTGCAGTCTTTCTTGCAGGTCTTGACAGCTACGTTGATTTTCTCCCCTTTCTGTAACAAGAGTGTGTTCAGGACCCCTTGGTTCAGCCCAGCGCTCAGCAGAATGTTCCCTCCTGGCCTCCCCACGGCCCCCTGCAGACTTTGCCACCAGCCAAGGCCCTTTTCTCCTATGTCTCTCTTCTTCTCCCCTTTGTCTTCCTCTCCTCTCCTTCCCCACTCCCCTTCTTCTTGATCAAGGTCTGTTAGAACTGAAAAGGGCTTTAGTGGTCAGATGAGTCAAGCCACTCTTGACTCATCCATCCAGATGAGGACACTGAGACTGAGGGGCCGTGTGACCTGCCCAAAGCCAGAGGCACCTGCAGGCAATTATCAGGCATGGAGGCTGGGCCTTTCTCTTTCTCTTTGTCATTGGATTTTACATTCTTGCTGCCTCTTTCTTTTTTCCCCTGGGCCTGCTAGAATCGTGACCACAGTGGTCAGCCTTGCCCTCCCCCGTCACTGGCCTTGACGCTAACTCCAGATCCTGCCTCACCTTTTCTCAGAACTGTCTTTATCCTGCCCCCCCCTTTGTATTCTCCCACCAAGAATCAGTGACCCTTCTCCAGGTTCTCCCTGTATCTCCATCCCTGGTATTTTGCTACCCTTCTTGAAAACGACTCTTGACTCCATCACTCTTTGAGTATTTAATAGATACCATCGTGCCCAGTGGACAAGGGGCCCTTAGAGACAAGGGGCCCCAAGTGGATGAAGGCTGTGCCAACTCCAACCTGCTCAGATTCGAGCTCTGTCTCACCCAAGTGGATGAAGGCTGTGCCAACTCCAACCTGCTCAGATTCGAGCTCTGTCTCACCCTACCGACACATGGAAAAGGAGTGTCAGGGAAGATCCTGGAACTCACATGATTCGTGTAGACACCTTCATAGACCTCCCCAAAAAAGCCTTCCCCAAGAATACGATTCAGGACCACATCTTCACGGGCAATGCCATACTGTGAACCTGCACAGATGGAGAAAACAGTCGCAGATCACAGAGATCGGTGGTGCCCCCCAGGGAACCTAAGTGTCTGCAGGCTCCAAAGCCAGGCATCACCAGACCTGTAACACCTCAGCCAAGATCCAGGGGCTGGGCTGGGGAAATGGGGGTCTAGAATGTTCCATTGTCTCAGGGAAGAGCCATCACCCTGTTCCCTCTGAAGGTTGGGTCCCAGGTCCAAGTTATTAGAATCCCCACACAGCTCCATGGGCACACAAAAGGGCAATCAGTATAGGAATAAAAAAAAAATCTCAGCTTTCAAATCCACAGCATCTCAGGTTTGCCACTGTCTAAGCCTAGCACGAAGGGAGGATAAAGGAAGAAAAGAACATTCCCTGTGGTGTCACCAGAGTCCTTGCCATGTCATTTCACAGGGCCTTGACTGTGGTCGCTGTGGCAGGGTTGAGAACCTACCTCCAGGCCTTCGCAGGGTTTCGTCGGGAATCTCTGCATAGATGTCTGACTCTGGAATGACAGGAAGAAGCGCAGATGTGGACAAGATGCCCTCAGTGGGCACCGCCAGAAATCAGGTGTGAGGCTCCCCGCTGGAGGCCAGTGGAGACCAAGGGGATAGGAGGAAAAGCCAGGCATGTCCCGGGCTCCCAACCCAGGTTTTAGAGTGGCCAAAGAGCCCAGGGCACCTTGGTTGAACTCCCTGCTCTCTGCTTCCCAACTTGTATTATTTAGGGCAAGTTGGTTAATCTTCTTTAATCTCAGTTTCCCCTTCTATGAAATGAATACTGGGGGATGCGGTAAAGATTGAATCAAATAATACCTGTTGCATGTTTAATACCACTAAGGACTAGATGTTTGTGTACCTCACAAATTCCTTTGTTGAAGCCCTAACTCCCAATGCGATGGGATTAGGAGGTGGGGCCTTTGGGAGGCGGTGCAGTCCTGAGTGTGGGGCCCACATAATGGGATCCGTGCCCTTATAAGCAGAAGAGAGGCCAGAACTCTCTCTTCATCACGTGAGCCCACAGTGAAAGGACAGTTATCTGCAAATGAGGATTAAAGCCCTCACCAGATGCAGACTCAGCCAGCACCTTGATCTCCAGCCTCTAGAACTGTGAGCAATAAAGTATCTGGTTTTAAGCCATGCAGTCTACGGTATTTTGTTACGGCAGGCCAAGTTGCCTAAGATAAACATGGTGCCATGTACTAAGTACTCAATACACACTAGAGATTACTATTCATGTTTTTTTTTTTTTTTTTTTTGAGATGTAATCTTCCTGGGTTGACACGCTGGAGTGCAGTGGTGCGATCTCAGCTCACTGCAACCTCCGCCTCCTGGGTTCAAGCTATTTTCCTGTCTCAGTCGCCCAAGTAGCTGGGACTACAGGCACATGCCACCATGCCCATCCAATTTTTGTATATTTAGCAGAGATGGGGTGTCACCACGTTGGTCAGGATGGTCTCGATTTCTTGACATCATGCTCCACCCACCTTGGCCTCCCAAAGTGCTGGGATTACAGGCGTGAGCCACTGTACCCAGCCACAATTCATGATATTTTAAAGCCATCATTGAGAATTTATGGGGGAGGATCGTTTTCCTGTAACTTGGAGGACACCCTTGGCAATGTCATGAGAGCAGGCAACGGGGAGCAAGCAGATGGGAGGCAACTGGAGTAGGTGGAGGATGCAGCAGGCAGCTCACCTATGCTGCAGCTCTCTGAGAAGTGGGACCGCCGGGCCTCCAGGTTTCTGTAGGAGGTGAGAGGGTAGAAGCCAGGTGAGCTCAGAGTCCAGTAATGTTCCCCTGGGTAGCCTCAGCCCGCCCTCTCCTCCTGCCCCCTGTGGAGAAGTAGTCTGTCCAGATTAGCAATGACCTGGGAGCAGAGCCAAGGCTGCCAGGGGCTGGAGTTGGGGGACAGCAGCAACCCCCCAGGACAACACCAGGTGGCCTGAAGGCAAAGAAATATTCCTGCAGTACTGGGAGGGAATATTCCCTCCTGTACTGGGAGGGAAAGATCATCTTTTTTCAGGGTTCTCCTGGGCCTGAAAACCAGAAACTATGGAGGTGGGGACTCCCAGTTTCTTCTTCTTCCTCTCAGTAGCACAGGCTAAGCTCAGGGCCCCATCCTCTGCACCCCACTGTACTCACAGCATGGGGATCTGGGGCAGGCTGTTCCGCTTCTCGCCATCTAGGAAGAGAGGAGGAAGGAGGAGGTTGGAGCTGGGGACACAGGGGCCTAAGTGGGTGACTGACCTCCTCACTATTCCTAAAAGGGACTCTCCTCCCATCCCAGCCCCTAATTCCATTCTCTTCTAGCCTGGGGGCCAGGGAGGCCTTGGGCCAGAACTGGAATCCTCCTTGGAGGCTGCTCTAGCTGGGACCCCTGCTTCCTGATTAAGGAAGACCCAAGACCCAAGACCCAAGATGGAGACACACACAGGCGGGACCAGCCTTGTTCTAGTGATGGCTTTGAGCTTGCTGGGGCTAAAACGCTTCTCCTCCAGAAGTTGCCTCTCTGTGGACGTTGACTAGCAGGGCTGTGGGTAGGTGGACCAGCCAGGGCTTAAAGCCCAAGATGGGCCCACTGGAAGCTTCCTGCTGGGCTGTTGGGGAAGCCTCCTCATTCACTTATCCATTAGTCACTTAGCTTCTGCCATTCTGCCTCTGGGGACTTGGGTGTGCTGCCACCCATGGTCCAGCCACTTTACCTTTAAATGGAACCCACCTTTCCTAGGATGGACGATGAGAGAGCCTTGGTGCTCCCCCTGCAGCCGGCAGTAGCCGTCTATGAGGTCAGCCATGTTTTCAGCCTCTGCCAGGGATGAGGTTTTGATGGACAAGGCCTAAGGAGCAGAGACCGGCCAAGGGTGAAACCCCAGAGCGTTGGCTAGAGACCACCCCCAGGGCTGGAGAACAGATGGCAGGACCCCTGCCACAACCCTTGCCTGGATACCAGTGTTGTTTGAACCTCTCCTGGGGCCCTACCCTGGAGTCCAGACTGCATTCTGTCACCCCTTTCACCTGTACGCCCATGCTCCCCAAAGGCAGTCCCAGGCCTCACTTATTTTGGCCTCTGAGCACACAGCACAATGCCTGGTATCTAGTTGTGCTCAATAAATAGAAGCAGAAGCTGAGAAAATAGAAGAGGGGGCTGGGCGCAGTGGCTCACACCTATAATCCCAGCACTTTAAGAGGCCGAGCGAGGCAGGCAGATCACCTGAGGTTGGGAGCTTGAGACCAGCCTGGCCAACATGGGATCTTTCCCTCCCAACATGGCCAATTTTCTACTAAAAGTAAAAAAATTACTTGGGGCTTGTGGCATGCATCTGTAGTCCTAGCTACTCAGGAGGCTGAGGCAGGAGAATCTGTTGAACTTAGGAGGCGGAGGTTACAGTGAGCTGAAATTGTACCACTGCACTCTAGCCTGGGCGACAGAGTGAGACTTTGTCAAGAAAGGAAAGAAAGGAAAGAAAAGAAAAGGAAAGGGAAGGGAAGGAAGGAAGGAAGGAAGGAAGGAAAGAAGGAAGGAAGGAAGGAAGAGAGGGGAGGCAATGGGGCAGGGCACAGATGGGCGAAAGGAGAGAGAGATGAACACTCTGCGGCCTGAGGTCTCTCTGGGTGTTTTACCACAAAACAAAACAAAACAAAACAAAACAAACAAACAAAAAAACCCCGTGTTTTTGAGGTCTTGATGTCCACATCATTGGTCTCTTCGTAAAACTTAGGCCTGTGATTTATACCTGATTTCTGCTCACCTTGAACATTCCACTACCTGAAAACCTTCCCAATTTCTTTCCTGACATTAAACAAATTGTTTCCCCAATTTTCCTACAATTTATCATCATCCTGGTACCTTTTGTCTAAGAACTTAGTGTAGTTTTCTTAACACGATCCCCAAAGCCAGGAAGCTCCTGGCCTCCTGCGTGCCATGGACTTTTGGTCTGAGCAAGAGCTCCCAACTTGCCATTATATCCCCTGCAGAGCTGCCAGGTGCCCAGAGACACTCACCTGGGGGGCACCTTCAATGCCCAGCTGCAGTACTGCCTGGCCCTCCTCCAGTGGCAGGCACCTGATGGACCTGATCTGCTTGAACTCGGCCAGGCAGGTGGGCTGCGGGAAAAGAAGGGGGAGCTTCAGACCATCCCACTACCAGGACTGGGCCATGCAGATTGGTCAGTATGAGGGAGCTGGGGTGAGGAGGAACTGGGAGTTTCTCTGGGAGATGAAGAGAGAATCAAAGACTATTAAGGCTAGAAGGATCCTCTAGTTCAGGGGTGTCCAATCTTTTGGCTTCCCTGGGGCACATTGGAAGAAGAATTGTCTTGGGCCACACATAAAATACACTAACACTACTTGATGAGTGTAAAAAAAAAAATCACACAAAAAATCTCATCATGTTTTAAGAAAGTTTACGAATTTGTGTTGGGCTGCATTCAAAGCCGTCCTGGGACCACAAGCTTGATCTAGACCAAGCCCCTCCCTATGCCAAGGAGAAAATGAGGTCTAGAGAAAGCCAGGACTTGCTCAAGGTCATGTGCCAAGCTGGCAGTGGAGCCAGGACTGGACCCAGGTCCCCCGACTTCCAAGGGAATCATGCCTCATATTGTCACTGAAAGGGCAACACTGCTGAGCTCTGCGAGTAATCATAGCGGCCCTGTCTCCCCCTCCCACCACCTCTGTGTAGATGATAGTCACGGGGATGTAAAGGGCCATCTACCCCACGATGCCATTTCCAAACGCTCTCCACTGCTGCTCACGCCAGGGCATGGCCTTAGAAAGGACTCTGCTCTCAGCAATGGGGGCAAGAAGAACTGAAGGGGCAGACAGGGCGGGAGGCAGCAGAGAGGGGAAGACCTCCCCACTTGGGGCTGGGTGGGGCAAGCCCCCAGTCTTTCTACCTTTGCGTCCTGACTGGTCAGCTGGCGGATCCCTTTAGGGCCAATGACCAGGTCCACAGTAATGTTCCATCCTTGCTGGAATAAAAGGAGAGGGTACTGTTGTTCCAGAGCTGCCCTCCCCATTCTTCAGAAACTTAAGAAAAGCTCCCTAAGCTAGACACAGGCCACCATTTCCTGGGTCTCCAGCTACTTCCTGCCGAAAACCCTGGCCATATGGATTTTCCCCTCCTGACACCTTTCCTGTCCTGCCCACCTCCCAGAGCTGGAGGCCAAAATTTCAGTGCCTGCTTCAGGCAAGGGGATGCTTGTGACTTCTACTGTCGGCAGGTCAACGAGGCCCTGCTGCCTGAGAATCTGCAGCAACTGCAGCGTCTCCCTGGCCCCTCCTGGCCCCCTTTCCCGAGAGGCCTGGGATCCAGGTCAGGGAGAGGATCAAGAGAGCCTGACATTACAATGAGTTCACAGCGGTAGGTCTCCTGGTCGATGTTGGCGAAGCCTGCGAGAGTGTTGAAGAACTTCATGACACACTCCTCCTCCCTGAGCGAGGCATACTGCTGGAAGGTCTGCTGGATCATCTTCCGGAACTGTTTGGGCTGGGGGAGGGGATGGGCAGTGTGAGCAAGGTCTGCTCCTCCCAGGTCTCACTCCTTCCCTTAGGGTCTCACTGAGAGACTGCCCGCTGCTCGAAAATGATCCCCAGCGCCTTTGCCCCCAAAGCAGCTGTGATCTATGACCTAAAATACATACCCATTGTCTCAAGGGAGACTCCCCATACCCCTATGAAGGAAGTGGAGGGGGCAAGGGGTGGCTTCCCAGTACTGGGGCCACAGAGCTGATTAGGCTTGGATGCGGAGCGGGAGCCCAGGCATGTCACAGTTGGATCCCCAGCCCCAGAGAGGACCCCTGGGTGCATTTAATGGTCCTGTGTCCAAATGCCCAAGGCCATGCAGATGCCCTGGCTTCTCTGAGTATCCCCAGTCTCATCCCTTCCACTCTCGTCTTGGGAATCAGCACAAAGAGGTTCTCACCAATTGGTTTCCTCACCTTTAAGTTCTCCTGCATCTGCTTTGGGAAAAACAAGTCCAGCCCCACTTCCTTTCTGCAAAAAGGAAGAAAAAGGTAGCATATGACTCCCCCTGACCCCCATTCCAGGACTGCGGGCCAATCAGGAAGAGGTGAGAAGGCTTTGGGACCTGGAGACAGGCCCTGTGGGGCTCTGGTCTGGGGAGGGGTGGAGGAGAGGGTGAGGAGGAAAAGTACGCATGGAAGGACAGGAAGGGAGGGGAGGTGGGCGACCCCAGAACTTACTCTAGGAGCTCGAAGTTGGACTTCTTGTCAAGGGCATTGTGGGGCATATCCTTGAAGAACCGCCTGGAGAAAGAGGTGGTGGAGGGGGGGCTGAAGGCTGGAGAATGAGGCAGTCAGACCCAGGGCACCTCAGGCCACTAGAAGCCCCCTTCCCCTGCCATATGTGGGGATCATCAGGAGAAAGGAAGTTAGGAAAGTCATAAAATTTAGTATTTTGACCTGTGAGGAAAAGGAAACCCCCACAAATTTCATTCAAAGAAAAGACTCCAGCCTTGGATCCTAGGAAACTCACGCTAGGACTGGGCAGATACTGGGCTGAGGAGGAAGATGGTGGCTCCATCTGTGGCCTCTCAGAACAAAGGCCCAAGGCAGCCAATGCTTGAATGATCAGCCTAGGAACACCGACCTTCACCTGTAGGTCCTGGGGGACTTTTGTGATTTCCTTTTCACTTATTTGCTATCTCTGAGATATTATATGTGTGTATGTTTGTGTGTTCATTTAGATACTTGTTAAATGTAGCACTGTATATATATAAACTTTAGGACTTACAGAAGAAAAAAATAAAATTTTTCATAGTCTAACCAGAGGAGACAGCTATTATACTTTACTCATATTCTTTAAGTCTCATTTCCCCTAAAAATGTATGCTTTGATAAATATTTTTATGTAATTGTGGCTTAAGCTGAGACCAAATAGCTAATGTCCTCACATGTGCCAGCCTCCCTTCCCTGTCTGGGTCACTGTGTCTAGTAATTTCATTGACTGCTGCAGACATTATCCTACTCCTGATCTTATATTAAAGTCATTCAGCGTTCCTTTAATTCAGGCATCCTTATAAATATCTGGTAAAACTTTTGTGCAACTAATACTATAAGCAGAGTGAGGGAAGTAACTTATGATTCAAAAGTAATGACTTTTAGACAGTTCACTGTGTTTAGAAAATAGGAAGGTTAGGTCGGGCGTGGTGGCTCACGACTGTAATCCCCAGTACTTAAGGAGGCCAAGGCGGGCAGATCACAAGGTCAAGAGATTGAGACCATTCTGGCCAACATGGTGAAACCTTGTCTCTACTAAAAACACAAAAATTAGCTGGGCGTGGTGGCACATGCCTGTAGTCCTAGCTACTTGGGAGGCTGCAGGAGAATCACTTGAACCCGGGAGGCGGAGGTTGCAGTGAGCCAAGATTGCGCCATTGCACTCCAGCATGGGAGTGAAACTCCGTCTCAAAAAAACTGAAAAGAAGACACTCAAGGCATGAAATCATAGAGGAAGTACCCAATAAAAATGTAAAACATAAAATGCTATATCCTTAACAATTTTTAATAAATGGTGTCTTTGAATATATTGTCAAGCAAAATAAGTAGTTACCTCTTAAGAAATACGGTCCCAATTTTGCACTCTGTGCCCTAGCCGGAAACACTGGGCAATGTCTGGACATAGTTTTGGTTATCATACCTAGTTGGAGTAGGGGGCTGGTGGTGCTACCAGCCTCAAGTGGGTAGAGACCAGGGATACTGCTAAACATCCTTCAATGCACAGGAAGCCAACCCCCAACCCCCCCTAACAAAGAAGCATCCAGCCCCAAATGTCACTAGTAGTGAGGCTAGAAAACCCTGGGAATTTGATCCAAGAAAAGAATTTAGAAAACTAAGAAGAGGGTCCTTCCCTACTCTTACTTCTCTGTACTGGGTGTCTGACAGAGGGAGGTAAACAATGGTGCCTGAGATGGGATGTTCTTGCTAAGGGCAGATGTGCAGAATTGGAAACCAGAAGACTGGCAGATAGGAATGACATTCAGATGTAGCGAAGGTCCCCAACGCCCGGGCCATGGACCGGTGCTGGTCCGTGGCCTGTTAGGAAGCTGGCTGCAGAGCAGGATGTGAGCAGTGGGTGAGTGACTGACGTTTCATCTGTATTTACAGCTGTCCCCCATCACTTGCTATATTGCCTGAGTTCCATCTCCTGTCAGATCAGTGGCGACATTAGATTCTCATAGGAGTGTGAACCCTATTGTGAACCATGTATGAAAGGGATCTAGGTTTCATGCTCCTTATGAGAATCCAATGCTCAGTGATCTGTCACTGCCTCCTATCACATCCAGATGGACTGTCTAGTTGCAGGAAAACAAGCTTAGGGTTCGCACTGATTCTACATTATGGTGAGTTGTACATTTATTTTATTATATGTTACAATGTAATAATAATAGAAATAAAGTACACAATAAATATAATGTGCTTGAATCATCCTGAAACCATCCCCCACCCCAACCCCAGTCCATGGAAAAATTGTCTTCCACGAAACTGGTCCCTGGTGCCCAAAAGGTTGGGGGCCTCTGAGGTATAGGACATGAGAAGCCTACCCAGGATTCTCCCCTGGATGGAAGCCCCTCCTCCTCTTCCTCCTCCCACTTGAAGAGTGCCTGCACTTAAGATCCCCAAATTCCATACGATTGACCATGGCAGCTTTAGAAAATGTTTCAAGCCAGTGTTACCTGCTCGACCTCCACAGTAATAAGAAACCTCAGGGTGATTATAGGTAGCTTGGTCATCTGTAGTTCCCCTGGGTTGAGTGAGCCATAAAATATACACCTAGGTAACTGAACACATTGGCTTGCTGTACACAGCTATTTAATTCTAACAGAATAAATGTTGGCAAAGGTCCACTGAGGAAGAAGATTTCAGTTCTTTCAGAGTTATCCATTTATTCAACTATGTATTGAGCTCTTATGTGCCAGGCAAAGGCAGCACTCATTCTGACTCTAAGGATTTGACAGAATTTCACAATCTGGTGCACAGGGACATGTCATTGCCTCACAGAGCTCTGCGCAAGTACAGTGGTATTGCAAAGGAGGATGGAGGGGGTCAGGATGGGGCAGAAAAGGCTTCAAGATGAAGAGACCCTTAGGCTGGCTTGATGAGAAGAGCAGATGGTCACACTGCTTGTAATTGACACCTCATAGGCTCACGCTGAGGTTTCCTGTGTATGTAGAGGACAGGCAGGTAACACGGGCTCAGTACGTTTTCTAAAGGTGCCAGAAGATAGAGGAGCTTACTAGGCTGGAAAGGGAAATGAGAAGACTGTGCCAGGCAGGAGGGATGCATTGCCCACCCATGGGGTGAGATCTGCTTCCCAGCCACAAAGAAGAGTGGTCTCCTAAAGCCACTCCAGGCTTATGATCTGTTGTTGAACGAATAAATGAACTTTGAGACTTGTGAAGAAAGAATTTGGAAGACTGAGATATTTAAATATTACATTTTTAAAAACAGGGTTAGCTAAGTGAAAGGGTAAACACATTTTGAAATTAACACTGAGCAATTCAGGCACATAAAAAAATCCAACATTTTAGCATGATCAAGGTGGTAGTGAATGGAAAAATGTTTTATTACGATAAAGAAAGCTCAGCTAGCACATCAAATTCGTCCCAAACTCCTGAATCCAGCTTGCTTAGCCCACTCCCTGTGTCCCAGATGGCCCTTCTCTCTCTCAGGCATAGAAGATCATTTACATAGTCACCATTGACAAAAGTGTCCAATCACTCAGATGTGCCACAATCTGAACATCTTGGGAACGTCTGGGAGAACTAGTAACCATCACTCAAGGGAGACGCTGCTCTCCCCAGCAAGGGAACTTCCCAATCTTCTGTGCTGAGTCCCATCTCAGTTGCTCTCCAGGGGCACCCAAGTCTCCCAAATATGCCTGAACCACCATCACTCAGTGAGGCCGTGCCTACCCGGAGTGCCCTCTAGTGCCTGACTGGTCCTTCCAGCTCAAGACTGCAATTTTGAGTAGCTAACACCAGGTGGACAGCGGTGGAGTCTATAATCAGATACAGGCTTATGACTGATACCCAGGTAAGGACAGCAGAAAATAAGGAAACAACTAAATCAAATCCAGTTGGTTTCTTTTTTTCTACTAAACATCAATAGAAATTAACTACAAACCAAGATACCTTTTGATGCAAAGCAAGCTGTGTGCTGTTTCTCTAATCTTTATTTATTATCAGTTACTTAACTAATCTGGGGTTAAACATTCACTCTGTGTTGTTGTCTTTGTTGTTGTTGTTGTTTTAGGGCTCTGCTGGGGGTGGACAATAGTCCTAGGTGTCTCAGGTCAAGGGGGAGAAGTTATTTGGTTCCTCAAACTGGGCAGGTACTGATTTCTAGCATAGAGGCCCTGAATTTCAAACTTTCATTTAGAGGCATTATTTAGATCAAACATTTGGCATTTATAAAGCATCTCCAATAAGTGAATAAAGTTAACTAGGCATCATTCCCGCTATATGAGATTCTGGAAAAGGCAAAAGTATGGCAATGATAAAATGATCAATGGTTGCCAGGGTTAGAGGGAAGGAGGGATGGATAGGTGGAGTATGGAGAAATTTCAGGGCAGTGAAACTACTCTGTGCAATACTATAATGGTGGATATAGGTCATCATTCATTTAGCCAACCCATAGAACATACAATACCAAGAGTGAACCCTAATGTAAACTACAGGTTTTAGGTAATAATGATGTGTCAATGTAGGCTCATCAATTGTAACAAATGCACCACTTTGGTGGGGAACTCTGATGGAGAATGTCGATAGTAGGGGAGGCTGTGCATGTGTGGGGAAGAGGGTATATAGGAACTCTGTACCTTCTGCTCAATTTTGCTGTGAACCTGTAACTTCTCTAAAGAATAAAGCCTATTCAAAATAAATAAATGAAAGAAGGGTAAAGAGAAAAAAAGTAAGTAAAATAAAATAAATAATTATTGAATACTTTGGTCCTTGCCATTGCTCTAATTACTTTAAATACATTAACTCATTTACTATTCATTGACAACCCTGCAAGGTTTGTTATGTTACTATTGTATAGTATGCAATACTATACAATACTATACTATAGTATACTATGCAACACTATACAATAGTAACATAACATACATATTATATAGTAGCATGTATGTTATATAGTAGCATATATGTTACATAGCAACACATATATGTTATATAGTAACATAACATTGTTCTATGTTATATAGTATAACAAATATTATATGATAACATAACATGTTTTATAGTAACACAATGTTACTATAATGTTACTATCATCATTCCTATTTTACAGATGAAGGAATCCAGGCAGAGAGAGAGTAATCAACTTGCCCAGAGTAACTCAGGAAACACAGGACTCCACGGAGGATTCATTTCACTAATCTCATATCCAGGCATACATCATACCTCTTTTATAAGCTAGGAAATAATGCAATGTTTTTCCTGGAGATGCTGTATATCTTTAGGCAGGTGACACAATCAATGATGTTAATAGGACATGGGATTATTGCCCATGATTTGTAGGTAGCCCCACACTCTGGGACAATTTTAGGCAAGAGCTGCAGCCGTAGAAAATTCTGCCTAATGGCCTGATTTTCTGAAATGTGTCCAATTCTCTCTGGGTGAGAAATAGTTCTAACTTGACTTTAAAATGGCTCATCATAACAAATAACTGCATTCAACTTTAAAAATTATTAGACCTGCAAATCTTCTATTTGGTTTACAAAATAGGTGTTTTCCATATCCTCTCCCTAATATCATATACCCCACATTTCAATGGTCAACCAGTAAGAATAGGAACATCTCTCTGACTCTGTTCCTCACACTCAGGAGATGTGAAACAATACGTCTCTTGCACAAAACAAGCATGGCTTTTAGAATCATCCTGCATTGGTTCTAGCAGATATCAGCAGTCACACTCTTGACAATACGACCTACAGGAGTCATGTCGGATGCCTTGCCCTGTCCTCCAAAACATCAGTGCAGTGCCTGGAGCTTAGGCCACCACCAGTAATAGTCTGGGGATGATTGGAGGATATAATAAAATAAAATAGAATGTTAATGGGTCTTTGTGATGCTGTTTTACAACTAAGTGATGACTGCTTGACAGGTGACAAGTGATAGATGTCTCAAAATGACACTAGCATCCTGTCTCAAAGTGACACTAGATCCATAAATAAAAAGGTAAAGATAAGCTTTTTTGACTTTTCTAATTTTATAGGGGAAGATGAGACTGTATAGGAGGATGTAATGCAGGTCACAGGAGCCGAGCAGTCTGAGAAGGGATAAAAGGCATAGATAATAAAATAAACTTTGCAGACTGTCCCTGGTCTGCCAGCACTGAGCTCCCAAGATTATTACTAATGGCAGTGAGCTAGGATGCCTTCTAAGCAGCTGCAGGGACGGCAGGCCTCTTCTGTGCAGAAGACTCAAATGCTCCCTTGCTTCTTGAGACAAAGTCACCAAATGTGAAGCCCTCGAAGCTGCCCTTGACCTATTCTGTCACTAATGCCAACAGCCTCAGGTGCTGAAATCAAAGTGGGACTCTCCCTTTGCCACCCCACTGCCCCCACCAGAGGACCCCAGAGCATTCTGTCTGACTGAGACTAACAACGGAGCCAGAACTCCCCAGTGACCCCCATTCTATAGAAGTGGCAGCAGAGTTCTACTTTCTATTAACCATGAGGTCACAGATAAGGCTCCGGAAATGCAGTTCTAGAAAACAGGAAGTAATCCTTGGCCAGTGATTTCCCTGGCAGTCATCCTGAAAGTCCTTCCATCAACCCATATGACTAATAGTATTCAAGTCACCTAGGGGGCTGGTCGAAAATGCCTAGGATAAGGTCCAACCCAGGCCTGCCAAATCAAATCTCCCAAGGGTAGGGCCAGGATGCCTCCAGTTTATTAAGCTCCCAGGTGATTATGATTTGCAAGCAGATGTTAAAACCACTGCTCTAAGATAGAGAAGGGGTAGAGAGAAGGGAAGGAGAGGGTGAAAAGGTGGGGGATGGTGAAACTCAATGGCGCTGCCCTGGTCAAGACAGGGCTAGAGCACAGGTCAGCCACATCACCCTCCTCAGTCCCGAATGGCAATGACCCCCTGGCAGCCAAGAATAAGGCCTAATTTTTTAGACTGTCATTCTAATTATGTCATTCTAACAATATCATTCTAATGATAACATTGGACTGCCATTGTCCTGATGGTGTCTTCCACCATCAGCCCCAACTTACCCCTCCAAACTCACAATTTGGCAGTCTATGCTTTTCCTTCCACTGATCGCTGGAGTATATCTCCCCTGACCCCTGTTCTCTGCTGATTGATATCTTTCTCCTCCTTCCAGGAGCAATTCAGATACCCTCTTGCTGACGCTCTCAGGCAGGATGAATGGCTCTTACATGGAAGTTGGTGCCACCCTCGTTCTGCCTTGTATTGTGATTAATTGTATACACATCTGTCACCTCCCCAACATGGAAGTGTGAGGGCCTCTCTGGATGATGTACTAATTCCACACATATTGATCAACTGCCTACTGGAGATGGGGATACAGCAATGGACAACACAGATAGACATCTCTAGGCTCAAATGTCCCCCAAATCTCAGTCTGGTGCTCAAGAAACATTTGCTGAATCGCTTGAACAGCAGGAGAGGTGGTTGACAGATGGAAGAAGCCAGCAGCCTGCAGGCAAGAGCAGTGGCAGCAACGGAAGCCAGGAGAGTGAGACTAGGGAGGGGGCTGGTCCCCTTATCTCTACCATCCTGAGGACCCAACACCCAGACCCTCAGAGCCTCACCTGCTGCTGGTCACCACCTCTCCCTTTCCTGGCTCCCACACACTCATTCCTGCTTCCCATCTTGGACATGGGGAAAGGCCGGGCCGGCCCAGAGCTCAGCACAGTGCCCTCCCAGCAGAGGCCTCAAGGCCACATACCTGAGCTCCAGGCAGCCCAGCTGCAGGGCCATGCCCTCGCTGACCTTGCTGGCGTAGCGCTGCATATAGTCGTTTCGGAGCTGGTGGGGAGAAAGGTCAAGCATCAGACTTGTACCCTCACCCCCGACTTCTCAGAACAGAGGCCTCAGAAGATGAAGGGCCTCATTCTGCCTCCCTCAGCGACAGCCACCCACCCAACTACAAACAAGCATGGAGCAGGGATGGAGAGCACGCGGGCAAGAGGTGCCTGTGCCTCCACAGGCCGAGGCTGTGAGGTTTCTGAGGTGCTTTTACAGGCATTCTCTCCCTGCTCCATAGGCAGGAAGTTCAGATTCCCCTCCCCTGCCCCCCATTTTGGATAGAAGGAAACTGAGATTTTGCAAGGAGTCAGTAATTTATCCAAAGCCCTGTTGGTAAGTAATGATAAATGTCATTGACAGGCCAAGAAAAATCTAGCTCAGTCTCTAGCAAACCAGGAGGGAGATCTTGGAGGGACCTAGGACCAGACAGAAAACAACAATGGCCACTCATGTTGATGCTGTGCTTTGTTCTGCACCTGGTGCTAGGCTTGGCTCTGCATATGCATTCCGTCCAGGAAGTCTGAGATGGTCAAAACAGCTCCTGAGAGCCGGTTATTAAGTTTTCAGAAGTTTTGTGAGCAAGTAGGTATCCTATTGGTAGCTTGAAATAGGCCAAGTATGTGGGTGGTATTTACACCAGAGAAATTGGCAAGTGCCATAAAAATGAATGAAATAACAGTATTTGCAGCAACCTGGATGGAGTTGGAGACCATTATTCTAAGTGAAGTAACTTCAGAATGGAAAACCAACATTGTATGTTCTCACTCATAAGTGGGAGCTAACCATGATGATGCAAAGGCATAAGAATGATACAACGGACTATGGGGACTCAGGGGAAAGGGTGAGAGAGAAGTGAGGGATAAAAGACTACACACTGGGTGCAGTGTATACTGCTTGGGTGATGGGTGCACCAACATCTCAGAAATCACCACTAAAGAAATTGTTCATGTAACCAACACCACCCGTTCCCCCCAAAAACCCATTGAAATAAATTAAATAAATAAATAAATAAATAAATAAATAGGCAAGTGCTACATGTAACGGAATTTTTCTTTGGAGAGTCAATTTAGCAGCCAATGATATCATCTGGTCCCTACAACAACCCTATAAAGTAAGTGTTATTATTATGATCCCCATAATAATTTTATAGCAGAGGAAATAGCTTCATGCAAGTAAATGAGGTCCCTCAGGGCTATCAGATTAGTGAATGGCAGAGCTGGATTAGTGGACAACAGACTGCAGAGCTGCGTAGTAAGCACTGCAGGATTCATCTTGGACCTGCTCTTGCTGCTTCACTAGTCAGGTCTCCTGGGCCACCAGAAAAGTCCAAGAGGAGTTGGGAGCACACGGGGCAGTTTAGCCAGTGCTTAAGTACTGAGAGAGAAGCGGGATTGGAGCTGTTGACCATAGACCAAGGACCTTCTTTAAGAGAAGCTTCCTAGCCTGGGCCCTCCATAATCTGGGCTTTGTCTTTCCATCTCCCTAGGACAGAATGGTTCATGCTAGGCATTTAAGGTGCAATGGTAGCCTCAGGGTAAGAAGATAAAGTACTTTTTACCTGTTGGTAAAAATAAAGCAGCGTGGTCCTGTCCTCCTTCAGGCTCTCCATGAAGTCTTCTGGCAAGTAGCGGATTTGAAGGTCATACCTGCAACAGGACATTCAGGCTCTGGTTGACACAGAGAAGCTGGTGTCTGAAGAAAGGAGTAGGACCCCAAGGGCAGAAGCAAGTCCATTCCCCAGTGCAAAAGGAAGGGCTGCCCGTGGGTCTCGTGGCCACCCATTCAGGGCTGGTTTTTCTCTTTCCCTCCTCTGTGGTTGGGCAGGGGACCATAAACAGGGAGGTGGCTGGCAGGTGGTCAGAGCTAGCCCTGACTCTCCACCTTTCTCCCTCATGGCAGCTGTTTCTCTTAGGTTCATAGGCTAGCCCTGGACCTGGGCTTTCCATCCGCCCCACCCTTCTGTCTCTCTTTTCCCCTAGCACTGTCAGCATCCCGTTTAGGGTTATCTTTAGGTGTCTGCTCTGGGATGGGGATAGTCTATGAAGCCCAGGTTAGGTCTTGGAAAATACATGCATTTGATACTGGAGGAAGACTAAGCCTAGAAATGCCATTCAGGTTTGCTAGAAGTTTCTGAGGCAGGGAGTGCTCTAAGGGAGGAACTCCCAGGGCCTTCCCACCCCAAATTCCTCTCCTCCCCACTTTCAGAGCCCAGGAGTCCACTCCTACCTCCACTCGGCTTCCACGTGCAGACACTCATACTTGTCCTGCACCTCACCCACCGTCATCTGCGGGTGCAGCCAGTGGATCTCATCGGACTTCATGTGCTTCAACCTCAGCCCATAGCACTCAGCCAGCTGGATGTTGGGCCCAATCCGCCCGCTCAGCAGGATGGAGGTGATAATCTCCTGCAGAGGAGAAGACAGAGGCACGACTCAGGGGTGCCCTCCTTTGGGCTCTCACAATTCTCACACAGACCTGAAAAGTGTGATTCTCTAGGGTGGGATTCTGTCTTCAAGTTCAATTTGTCTCTCATTCTCTAGCACTTAGGGGAAGATTTGTACACAATGGGCTCTAGCTGATAAATTGACAAATGGGTGAAATGAGGCAGAGATAGACGAACTGAGAGAGCAGAAGTTAAGGAGAAAATGCAAAGAGGCAATGAATACCAAAAATTTGCTTCTGCACCTCATTACAACCTAACCAATTAATAATTACCAATTAGTAATTACCAAAATTACCAATTACCTATTAATAATAACATCCACCATATGAACAGCATCTTCTGAGTGGCTTGCAATTCAGCCAGCATCACTGAGTTCCTATACCAGGCACTGCTAGACATGGTATACTCAGCAGCACTGAGTTCCTATACCAGGCATTTGCAGACATGATTTCATTGAATCCACACAACACAGGGCAGCAGGTGTTACCATCCCCATGTGGCTGATGGAGAAACTAATATAGGTCTCACAATCCACGGAATTAAACTAGGATTTGGAATCTTGGGACACTAAAATCTGAGGATTTCTACTAGGCCAAGCTGATTCGTGGAGTGGGGAGGCTGGACAAGATAAGAACAAGATTCACTTGGAAGGATTAAGTGCCACAATCCCCACATGAGCAGGGACACAAGAAAGGAGTGCTGGCAAGAAACCAGGTGCCCTCTCGTTCCTGCTTTCTTGTTAACCAGAGGTTAATAGACTCCCTGTTTCCCACCCTGATGCCACAGCTTCCTGGCCTAGAGCCAGATATGGATTAACAGGTGGGCCAACGGGGCAGCTGCCTGGAAGTCCATCTGTAAGGCCCTGCCTAGTTCTGAAATCACTTTGGTGCCATTTTTTTTTTTTCTTGAGATGGAGTCTCACTTTGTCACCCAGGCTGGAGTGCAGTGATGCGATCTCGGCTCACTGCAACCTCTGCCTCCCAGGTTCAAGCCATTGTCCTGCCTCATCCTCCCGAGTAGCTGGGACTACAGGTATGCACCACCACGCCTGCATAATTTTTGTATTTTTAGTAGAGATGAGGTTTTATCATGTTGGTCAGGCTGGTCTCAAACTTCTGACCTCAAGTGATCTGCCCACCTCTGCCTCCCAAAGTGCTGGGATTCCAGGTGTGAGCCACCGCGCCTGGGCTTTGGTGCCATTTTAACTCAGGTTTCTCATGTAGTTCCACATATTGTTGGTGAATTGAGCTCACTCCTGATGGAGTTGAGAGTCCTACGGGATATAAATTTAAAAACCTGAAGTACTGGCCTATCTCTGTTGGATATGTCTGCAATGTGCATGCCACCAAGCCTACATTAGCCTAAAGACTGAATAATGCATAATAGGTTGCTGTCAGACCAAAAAGAGGAGGAACACTTGATTAGATTTTACATTTTCTTAACATGCCTCCCAAGACAGTTTCTAATTTAGTAAATCAACTGTAATCAGTTCCTTAATTGGAACGAAAAGGAGGCATATTATCTTTCTCAGAAGGAAATAAATTTATTTATCTCTCCACTAGGAAAATGTCATGCTAATATTTAGATAATCCTGGTTTGAAGGAATGCCCAGATATTTGCTTGCCTGGGCACCCATGTGTCTCGGGCCAGCTGCCTCTTGCTAGCCCTTCTGGACTCCAGGAAGTTGTGAAACTAGAAGATCCCAGCGTGAAAAATCCCTTTTCCTTTAGGAAACAAAATGCCCGTCACAGAGGGTGATGACTGCTCTGTGAGATAGATGTGGAAACTGAGGCACGGAATGCACTTGTGAACAGTTGTAACTAACCAGTGCAGGAATCAGAATTGAGGCCCTGGAGGGGATGAAGACAGGGATCAGCGGCACTCCTACAGTGAGAGGGACATCTGGTTGGGGGAGGAGTGCAAGCCCGTGAAGTCAACCATTTTGTCATCCTCTCTACCCCTTTCTCCTGTCCCTGACCTTCTGCCCTGCTCTGTCCACTGTCATCCTGAATAATGCATTACTAAGAGCCCCCACGTCACTCCCAAGTCCCTCCTGGAGCCTGCACCTCTGGTGCTTTTGAACTTATAGTCCTCTCCTGCTCCAGTTGAAACTTACTTGGCTAATATCTAATTTCCTCAGGGCTAGAACCCCTGTGCTGTTGATTATCAAAAATCTCAAACATATACAAAGTAAACAGAAGAGTATAATAAACCCCCATGTACGCATCACCCAGCCTCAACAATTACCAACTTTCTGCCTTCTTGCTTCATCGATATCACCACTCACTCCCCAACTGTGACTCAATTATTATTTTTTACAGTTATTTAAATGTAAAATTTATATATATTAAAATGCATAAATTGTAGCTATACAATTTTGACACATGAATACAACTGTGTAACCCACATACCAATTAAGGTATAGAACTTTCCAGATCCCCAGAAAACTCCCCCATATCCCTTCGCAGTCCACCCTCATGGCCCACTCCCTCCCACCTCTCCAGGCAACCTTACCCTAGCCCCACCACTTTCAATTGGTTTTGCCTGTTCTAGAACATCATATAAATGAAATCATTTAGCATACAATTTTTTTGTGTCTTTTTTCACTCAGCATAATGTCTGAGATCCATCATGTTGTTCCATATATCAGAAATTCATTCCTATTTATTGATCGGTAATGTTCTGCTCTGTAAATGAATCACAATATGTTGATTCAGTCCTCTGCTTCTGGACACCTGGACTATTTCTAATTTTTGGCTATTGTGAATTAAACTACTATGAACATTAATGTACAAGTATTTTTGTGAATATACGTCATCATTTCCTGTGGATAAATGCTGAGAAGAGGAATTACTGGATCAAAGATAAATGTATATCTGACTTGATAAGCAACTGTCAGGATTATTCCATTTTATATTTCTCCTGTGACATGAGACTTCTGTTACACCACATCTTCACTAACATTTGGTGTTGTCAGTCTTTTTAATATTAGCCATCTCAGTGGGTGTGTGGTGTCTCATTGTGCTTTTAATTTGCATCTCTGATGACTAATGATACTGAACATGTTTTCATGTGTTTATAGGCCATTCATATACCTTCCTTTGTAAAGTGGTTGTTTGAATCTTTTCCCCATTTTTCCCCATGTTTTCATTTGTAGGAGAGTTGTAGGAGACTTTTATACATTCTAGATAAAAGTATTTTGTATGATGTATTTTAGGAATATTTTTTCCAGGTCTGTAGTGTGCTTATTCTGCATTGCCTAATCTATGTCTTCTGACAGCATCTAACTTGTCAAAATTTTCTTTCATGGTTAGTGCTTTCTGTATCCTAAGAAATCTTTGCCTGCCTCCAGGTCATGAAGATATTCTATGTTTTCTTTTATAAGCTTCATAGTTTTAATTTTTAGTTTTGTGATCTGTCGTGAATTTTTGTATATGGTATTCATTTTCAAAAATATAGAGCTATGGTTGTTCAGCATTGGTTGTTGACTTTCCTTTCTCAAATGAATTGCTTTTGTCAAAAATCATTTGGCTATCTAGGTTTATTTCTGAACTCTCATTTCTTTTCTATTGATCTTTGTCTATACTGTACCAATATCAACCACACTGTCTGCATTACTGTAGCTTTACATGAGATCTTGAAGTCAAATAGGGTTAAGTCTTCTGCTGTTCCCCATCCCCCAGATTATTGGGCTAGGTCTTTGCATGTCCACATAAATGTTAGAATCAGCTGGCCACTTTCTTTTTAAAAAGTCTGCTGCATTATGAGTGGGACTGTGTTAAATCTATAGCTTAATGGGAGAGAACTGGCATTTTTTTTAATGTTGAAATTTTTATAGAGTTAGGGCATGCTATGTTGACCAGGCTGGACTTGAACTCTTGCACTTCAAGTGATCCTCCCACCTTGGCTTCTCAAAGTGTTGGGATTATAGGCATGAGCCACTGCACCTGGCCAGAATTGGCATCTTAACAGCATTGATGCCTGTAATACATGAACATGATATATATCTCTATTTATTTAGGTCTTCTTTATTTTCTTTTAGTAATGTTTTATTGTTTTCAACACATATATATTGTGCAGGTCTTTTGTTAAATTCATTTATAAGTAGTTTATACATTTCAAATTTATAAATTTTAGAAATTTGCTTCTATAAATTATTTTTAAAAATTAATGTTTTATTTTGGGGCTTACTGTCTCCATGATTTTCTGCTAATCTTCTTGCGGCTCTGCCAATCCCAAATTGTATCCTCTGACCCTTTAAGCTAGTAAGGCTGCAGATTTTTGCCCCTGGAGCCCTCTTCCAGACTGGAAATCTCTCTCAGGCAAAACGCAACAAACTTGCAGATCTCATTCATCATAGTTCAGCTCTCAAGAGTAGGTTTCCTTTTAGTTTGTGCTTGCTATGGGCACTCACCAATGCCTTTAGAGAGTTCACTGTTATATTTCGTCCAGATTTCCTCATTGTTATCTGGAGAAAGATTAGTTTAGCCAAACTATCCCATCATTTTTGAAGTCTTTGTGTTATTTTATTAACAAATCTGTGTTCTCTGCAAATGGGAGAGGGTTGGGGATCAGAGATCTCCTTTTAAGTCATGAATAACCGAAATGCAGACTAGCAATAGCCAGGAGCACAGGCCCTGGTGCCAGGCTGCAGCAGTGCCCCATCTACCCACCACCATCACCCAGCTGGATAGGCTTGGGTACATATTAAAGTTCTCTGGATTTGGTTTTCTCATCTAGAATATGGACAAAATAATAGTATCAATTTGGAATGCTTTTGTGAGGATTAAATTAGATAAAACTCTATACAGAACGGTGCATGGCCCAAAGTAAATACTCAAAAAACAAACAAACAAACAAAAAAATAGCCCCCCAAATGACAAAATATTAGCCTTATTTTGACACAGCAATCTCCTACACAGGCTGGTGCTCTGTAAACCAGACTGGGAAAACAAAGCAAAATTCATCCTATTTTTCTCTTTCTCTACCTTTCTATCTTCTTTTTCCTTCCTTTGGAGGTGGTGGCAGGATTGGGGGTCAAAGGAGTTGGGCCAAGAAAGATGATTGGAGTGATTAGGAGATTGTAAGCAAACAGAGAGAGTAAGCAAAGAACCAAACAGGGCGAGTGAGCAAAGAAGTAAATGTATTGAGGATAATGGGAGACTCTTAAGGAGATGGGGAGCCTAGAGAGTCTAGCCAACCTATCTCATCATTTTTGAAATCTTTGGAGGTGAGGGATTGGAATCAGAAGTACATGGCTTTATAGATAGAGATACACACACACACATACAAACACACACACACACAGAGAGAGAGAGAGAGAGAAATTGAGCTTCATTTATAGAAAGGACTTAGAAGCAGTGACAGCCCATAGTGATTGCACACCCAGCACCAAGTTGCAGTTTTCAAATATCCTTCTCCTCTTAAAGAATCCAAAGCTCCTTGTAGAAATGGCTGATTCCAGGGACACGGGGGAAAAGTACAAGATGAGCCTGGAATGTTATTTTGTGCCATATAAAAACAAAGTGTTTAGAGAAAATTGGGGACACATAACAACAAATCAGGATTAGCCTGAAGGAACTCACATGGGGGCACATCTAGGATAACTTCAGTATTAAAATATATGATAGGAATGAGTTACATCCTGCCAAATAAAATAGAATCTAAGACAGATAAATAATTGGGGAAGAAGAATATACTCTTCCTTGTGTAGAATGCCAAGTAATAAATGTAGAAGAAAGGATGGAAATAGAAAGTCACCATTTGGCCACAAACGTAGTGTTGGTTGATTCACGCAGGATTCATCAATGGGTGATGAAGCTGGAGGGTGGAGGTTTGATGATGAATAGGACATTGACATGGTCTCAGTGCTTTCAGTCACAGAATGTACTAATCAAATGCACACACACAAAAAAAAAACCTGGCAGACACAAACAACCAGATCATCACAGTTTACATCCCAAGTGGTGGAACAGGTAAGCACAGCAGGCTTCCTGCCTCGATGCACCAAGAAGAGAGCAGCAAGGTTGCTGAGATCTTCCTGCCATGAGTCTGTGGCCTGATCTAGTCATGAGACCAGAGACCCAGGATGAGGAGCCTCCTCAGGGACCTATAGAACAAAAGGACTGTACTCTTTTGGATTGAGAAACTCTCCCAGATTGGAGGAGACTAAAGGGATATGACAGCTGAGTGCAATGTGTGCTCCTGGATCAGACAGGAAAAACAGACACTGCTGGGACAGTTGGTAAAATCTGGATGGCATCTATGGTGTGGATGGTAGTGTTATAGCAATGCTGACTTCCTGATTTAGATGCATGCAGCATATCTTCTGTAGGAGCATGTCCCTGTTTGGGGAGATAAACCCTGGAGCATTCTGGTGATGGGGAAGCACTGCTGCAAGTTGCTCTCAAATAGTTCAGAAAAAAGAATAACGATAATGGGCATATTTGTGTATGTGTATGTATGTATGTCTGCTTATGAAGAGATAGAGCTGGTAATACAGAAAACGATAAATTTAAACCATTGAGGATTCTGGGAGAAAGCAATATGGGAGTCCTTAGCCCTGTTTTTTCCCAACTTCTTAAAAAGTTTGAAATAATTTCATATTAAAAAGAGAGAAGAGACTCTAGTGAGAGAGATTTCCAGCCACATGAGAAGTAAAGGCACCATATCAAGGGGTTGAATAAGATTTGTATCAGGCCAGACATGGCCTTGCAGCTTCTCTCCCACCCATAGTTTCTGAGAGGGGTCAGACTGAATCCAGCTAATGGTTCTAGTTGATGAAATTCTCCAGGACACTGCTTGCACAATTTTTTTTTTCCAGATTTCCTTCTAAGAAGCAACCAATTTCTGTTGTAGACATGGTGGAGAAAAGTTTAAATCGAGGTCCTTGGGGTTGAAATTCATTAAGAGACTCTTCACTCAAAATATGTTCATAGGACGACAGATTTCAGCTTCAGGTAAGGAAGACCTTGGGAGCTTTCTAAGCATGAAATGCACTATTTGGGAGGTGTCTGGTGCTGGGCAGATTCTTACCAGTGGTGCATTCTTTCCTGGGGGGTAAACCTGAAGTTCTTGGGAGAGAGGGAGCTTTATCAGATGGCACTTGCACCTGCCACCAATGTCACCACTGCTGGTTACTGATGGTGTATCACAAAGAATTTGATGAGTCTTTGTCCCTGGTTCTGCAGAGGGGGTGTTTAAACCCTTGGAATTTCCTAAGAGTTAGGATGGCCTTTGTATTTCACTGTAGGTTCCTCAGACCATACCTGGATCTACACTAATGAGGTGATTCATGATGTGTCCCTGCTAGCCTCAGGATGGGGACAGCAGTGCTGGAAAGACCAACCAGGTAATTAGAGAGTTGAAGCTTTGAGCCACATGGTATTAGCCTGACCTCCAGGGAGGGAAGGGGAGCTGGATATTGAGTTCAATGATGTGGCCAATGATTCAATCAACCAACCAATCAATCAACCATGCCTATAATAAGGCCTAATAAATTCCTGGACACCAAAGCTCAGGTGAGCTTCCTGGTTGGTGATGAACATCTTGTTGGTTTGTCTGGAGGGCAAAGCCTTCTGAGGATATGAAACCTTCCTGGTGGGGGTCCCTCAGACCTGTCCTCTATGTTTCTTCATTTGGCTGGCTCTAATTTATATGATAAAACTGTAAGGATAGCACTTTCCTGCATTCTGTGAGTTGTTTTAGGAAACTGTTGAAACTGCTGGGATAGTGGAAACCCCCAAATTTGTAGCCAGTTGATCAGAAGTGTGAATGGCCTGCGAATCCTGGAGCTTTCAACTAGGGTGTGAGGGGAGGGGTTCTTGTGGAGGATGCACCCTCAGCCTGTGAAGTCTGAGCTAACTCCAGAAGTGCATTGTGGCAGGACTGCATTGCAAAGTGTGCCAATCCTTTAGGCACACAGAGGCAAGGGGAAACAAGGTGTTTGACTATGAGTGACACAGAAAGAGCTCTAACTTTGGAGTCATACAAATGAGTGTGAGAACCCAACTTTGACATGTACTAACAACAGGATGACAAGCTCCCCGAGCCACAGTCCCCTCCCTGCAGCCCTCCAGCCTCGTCATGTCAAGCTGCCGAATGGCTTCTTCATTTAAACCATCAGCAACTGTCTATGACACACTCACTACGCAAAACAGAGCCAGGGGCTCTCGTGCACACACATAGGCCCTTGCCCCAAGGAGCTTCTTACATTTTGTAGGTAGGAGGAAAGGTATGGTGTAAATGCAGCAGGGGTGGCCAGATTGGGGTAACAGAAGGGCCAGTGCTGAGATTTGAAATGTTCTCACCTGCACTGGCTCTTGCACAAGCACTGCCTTCCTCAGCCTGAATCCTCTTCTCTATTATTCTAATATGTACACAGCTTCTCAGCAAACAGTGGGGGCAGCAAGATCAGCACTCCACCCAGAGCTCCTCAACTGCTACCACTGAGTCAATGCTTTCTCTATTAATAGATCACTTTGAAAAAAATGACAGTATACAATGATTACTCACAAGATTGCCATATATGCCATGATTTTTAAAAACTGTCTTAATTTTATCAGTTGCTATTTAGGTAAGCCCAGGACTCTTTTTGCTACAGGAAGACCTTTGCTTCTTCCCACAGGAGAGCTTCCAGGCTCTCTGACTGCCCATGGCTCACAGCCTGGTTATTAAGAGCCTTTGAATGCTTTCTTGCAAACATTAAAACGTCTATAGCTTTTCCTCCTGCTTGGCTAACACTGATTTAGTTGCTTTATCAAATAGTGTAAAGACTTCAAACTACCTTTGTCTCTCTCCCTATTCTCTGGCCTTTCTTCCTGTAGGTCAGAAACAAAGAAGCAACGGGACCGGATGGCTTGTCTCTGCACTCTGGATAATCTACTTCCAAAAAGGAAAAGATGGTTGAAGGAATTAATTACTCAACTCACTTTCCTTCTCTTTTGTCAGTGCTCATCCATTTATAACTTTCTTCAGTGATCTCTATTGTCTCACTATTTTCTCAGGCTCACCTATTTCTAATAAAATACCTAGCCTTTTTGGCTTTTTTCTTAATAAGCTTATTAAACATGTTTGATGTCAGTGGCTGGGTTTTTGGAAACAATATGACAGCTGAGTCCCTTACTGTCCTCCACCAGGATTGCTCTCACTCAAAGAGTGGCCCTTGCCTAAGGTCACACCCTTCCTGGGGGCCGTCCATATCCAGTGACTGGTCAGCTCAAGGTCATAATACCTATGTCCTTTCATCCTGATTTGGGACAGCTCTTCTGGGCTCCAGGACTCCATGTGGAATGGGCTGAGGCCTTTGCTGTGGCTGCATCCCAGCCCAACTTTTCCCTCTGCCCCGTCCTGCTTTCTTCCCTCCCACTAGCTATGTGCCTTGGGAGCGCCCATCAACACGCTTCTTCCATGCAAGCCTCCCACCCAGGTCTACTTCCCAGGAACCCGACCTGGGGCAGTGGCCTGCAAACTGCTTCCCAGGCTTAATTCAATTCACCCTCCTTACTCTTTTTAAAGTATTCTTTTTGTTTGTTTGTTTGTTTGTTTGTTTATTTGTTTTAGTAAGATGACTATACTAACATTTAATAAATAAACTACACTTAAGCTTTTATTGAAAAATGTCTTAGGCCAGGAGTGGTGGCTCACACTTGTAATTCCAGCCCTTTGGGAGGCCGAGGCAGGAGGATCACCTGAGGTCAGGAGTTCGAGACTAGCCTGGCCAACATGGTGAAACCCTGCCTCTACTAAAAATACAAAAATTAGCCTGGCATGGTGGTGCATGCCTATAATTCCAGCTACTTAGGAGGCTGAAGAAGGAGAATCACTTGAACCCGGGAGGTGGACGTTGCAGTGAGCTGACATCGCACCACTGCACTTCAGCCTGGGCCACAAGAGCAAAACTCTGTCTCAAAAATAAAAACAAGTCTTGCTTAAATTTTATTTAAGAAGGTGTCACTCTGAGGTTGAGGACACAATCAATGCAGGTGATTCTGGTGGGAAGTCCCTCATTGGTTCCTCATTTTCTGTACAATCAGATAAGACCCAAATTAATGAACACGAGGCGTAAACCTCCCTTTGGGGTTTTTTCTCATATGTTTTTTCCAGTCCCATCCCCTCTGAACCCACAGTGTGCTCCGTGCCTGGTCTCCAAAGTTGTTCTCTTTCTTCCCCCAACACAGCATGCTCTTGCTTTCCTCTGTGCTGAACACATTCAATTCTTCCTGCCTGGGGGACCCCTGGCTTCCCTCTCCCCCTTGTCCTCTCCTCCTGGTGAACTCCCAGTTATCCTTTCAGGCCCAGTGAGCACTATGATGGCCCCGGGAAGCCTTCCGTGACTCCTTGTGATAAGGTTTTTGTTTCTTCCCCTGGATTCCAAAAACTTTACACGTCTATCTAGTAAGATACCATTATGGGTGGAACTGTGGCTGCCCAAAAAAGATATGTTGAAGTCTTAACCTCTAGTGCCTTAGCACGGGACTTTATAGGGTCTTTACAGACTCATCAAGTTAAAATGAGGTCATTCGAGTGGGCTGCAATCTAAAATGACTGCTGTCCTTATAAAAAAGGGGAAGTGTGAATGCAGACAGAGACGTGCACACAGGGAGATGATGTAAGATTTGAGTGATGCAGCTGCAGGCCAAGGAGTGTCAAAGACCACTGGCGAATCCCCAGCCAGGGAGGGGCAAGGACGGGTTCCCCTATGGGCTTCAGAGGGAGCACGGTCCTGCTGACACCTTGATCTTGAATTTCTAGCCTCCAGAACTGTGAGACAATACCTTTCTGTGGTTTCACATCGCTCTGTTTGTGGTGCTTTGTTACAGCAGCCCTAGGAGACCAATCCAGACATTGACCAGTTAGAGCTAAAACAACTCTCCATGTCTGACCTTGGGGTAGACAGACACAGAGAGCTGTTTTACTTTTAATTGGTATATGGTTATGAGAATTTTAATAAATTTGACTACCTATCTGGACAGTGATTCCCCAATGATATCCCCTGTGGGGGCCCAGGCTTTTGGCTTCCTAAAGGTTCACTGAAAAATCACTGAAATGAAGCAGATTGATTAAAAGGAGAAAAGGCATACAAATTTACTTAATAGGCATACACAGGTCCCTTCAGAATGAAGACCCAAAAACAGAGGAGAAACTGTCCATTTTTATGCTTAGGTTTAGCAAACAATGGATAGTCATGTAGAAATATGATCGGAGGAGAAGGGTCTGATCTAATGTTAACAGGCTGAGTGGGGAAACCCAGACAGGCCTGTCTGTCTAGACTCTTCTTGGCCTCTCTGAGCAGTGTTTTTTCCTGCTGGGTGCAGGGCAGGCCCTCTCTGGAATCAAGGTCTTATGACCTATAGTCAAACAATGTAGGTCAGATAATTTCTTTATGGCCTGTTTCTACACGGAATATTTTTAGGTTTTATGGCCAGCTTTCTGTTAGGGAAAAGAGGTTCTGGTTTCTGTGACCCACATCGGGAAGACAATCCTAGTCAATCCTCGTTTCTATGGCGCCTCGGGAGAGAGTGGGGCTGAGAGACAGGGGACAGGAGAAAGTAACAGAAAAACTTTTGCTGCTGAGGCCTTCATTTGGGGGTATTGTTTTCTGAGCCCCAACAGTTCTCTCCCTCAAAGAGATTATAGTAAAGATTTAAATGGATTTCCAGTTATTTTTAGATGACAGACTAATATATGTTGGAATGTGATACTGTACTGAGACTGGCTTCAAGGTTAGAACAACTGGCTGGCTCTTACTGACACGTAAGAGCCTAGCACAATGGTAGGTGCAGAGCAGGTGCTCAAAAAACGGTAGCTAGTATTGTGATGGGCAAAGGGGGAAGGATGAACACGGCTCAAGGGTCAAGCCAGCCTGAGGAGTTGATTAACCCAAGAAGTCTAGAATTAAGACATGAAGATGGGAGCCGGAAATGGAGTCCAGGGTCCTTGGGCCAGAGGTGACTCTGACTCCCCTGACTGGGTGGGAACTGGCGCCTGGGAAGACCCACCTTCTGGGAGCAACTGTCCAGTAGTGGCTCTAAAGGCTTCCAAAGGCTGAGCCCTATAGAGGGGTACAGGCAGTTGAAGGAAGCAAACCCTGAAGAAAGGGATCTGAGGCCCTTTGTGAGCTGGAGCCAGCACCAGCAGACGGTGGGTGAAGTGCAATCAAGGAGCCTCATAGGATGATCAGGTCATGACCACGCCTAATCCAGCCATGCCAGTGACTCGGGGTGAACAATGTAAAGAAAAACAACTTCCTTCTGCTTGGAGCAAGAGAATCATGAAGGATTTTATGTTCCCAGGGCAAGAGCTGGATAGCAGGCTCTTCCCTTGCACCTTCTGCTATGTGTGAAGACGGGAAGAAGAGCTCTGAGAAGGTAGAAAAAAGGCTGAAAAGGTAACAAATGGCCTTTTCTTTAATCAACTTGAGCAGAATATAAGTGTCTCTAAAAAATAAAAATGTTCTGTTAAAAATGAGATCATTCGGTCAAAAATTCTGATTTACCCATAAACTGTAGAAAGGGCTCTTGATGCCACGCTGAGATTGAGAAGGATGAAGAACAATAAAGATCAGTTGGGAGAGTACCAGGTAGCTTTCATAGATTTTTCCCCCTCAAAGCCCCCTACTAAAACATCTTTTAAAGCAGTTACTATACAGTTCTTTCGGGTGACCTGCAGTGTTTGCCTCAGAGCAGGAGGGGCAGGTGTCACTCCAACATGACAGGTAAAGTTTTATTTTTCACATGGGGTCTGGGTTCAGAGCATTCATGGTACCGTAATGCTTCCTAATTCACATCAGTGAATTTCAGCAGGGTCCCACTGGCACTTGGGGCAGGAGGATTCTCTGTTGTATGGGACCGTTCACCCACGGCAAGAGCCCATCCACCAAATCCCAAGCCCCAGCCCCAATCATCGTGAGAATCATGACAATGTGCCAACTATACAGGGCCCTACACTTTTCCTAATGCTGACTTCTAGGAGGTGTGGAATGGTTCCCGGGGAGAAGTGCTGACTCTCATATTCAGTGAGCCTCTATTTTCTTCTGCACATACCCTCAAATGACATAATAAAAGCTTTTAAAGGGACAAAGGGCTCACTCATTGTTATACATCTGGGTACACTGGTCTGTGTGTGCCTGAATGGGGGTACCAGCAACAGATACTATGATCTGAATTGATGGTCATAATGGGTCGAATGGTGGCCCCCAAAAGATACGTCCAGGTCCTAACCCCAGAATCTGTGAATGTGACCTCATCTGGAAAAAAAAAATGGGGGGCATTTGCAAAGCTTAATTGAGATCCTTAATTAAGCTAAGGATCTCAAGATGAGATCACTCTGGACTATCTGAGTGGCCCCAAATCTAAAGATAAGTATCCTTGTAAAAGACACAGAAAAGAGACACAGAGAGAGAAGGCCATGTGAAGATGGAGGCAGAAGTTGGAGTGAGGTAGCCACAAGCCACGAATGCCTAGAGCCACCAAAAGCAGGGAGAGGCAGGGAGAGATCCTCCCCTAGAGCCTTCAGGAGAACTGAGTCCCTGCTGACACCTTGATTTGGGGACTTCTGGCCTTCGGAACTGTGAGAGAATCATTTCTATTGTAAGCCACCAGGTTTGTGATAATTTGCAAAGGTAGCCACAGAAAACCAATACACTGGTTATATACATTCTGAGTTCGCAACACATGTAAGGGATCATTCTAAAAAAAGTGATTGAAGAATAAAATAATACAAGTGAGCATAACTTAACACCCTGAAAGCATTCATTTTGAGGTGATAAAAGTCTCTAACAAGGACATTCAGCAATGCAACTACCAGATTAAAAATAGAAACGAAAGCCCAGGCACCTGACTACCAATTTGTGGATGCAATGAATGTGAGCGTGGAGATCCACAGAGGCCCAAAACCTGTGTGTCTGCCTTGTGCTGGCCTCTGTAGGTGTCTGTGTGGGGGTGGGCCAGACTGCAGAGCACACACAGGAAACAGGGAGGGGGTGCAGAAGCAGGAGGTCCTTGTGAATATACCTTTTTAAATATCGTGGCACTGGGTTGTGGTTTCCTGGTTGAACCCTTTCCTCTTTTTCAGGGACTGTTTTCATGCATGGGAGACTAACCTCGTGTGCTTCCATTTATTCTCTCTAGGGTAACCTTTGTTTCAAAAATGGTAACTTAGCAGGACAAGTAACCTCCTCCTCCCTACCTCTTGCACTGAGACCTTGGGCCCTACTCTAGAAGCATCTGAAAGAGGGTGACAGATATTGTTCTAGATACAGAGAACCTGAGCCAATGCACTGTGGGCCAGAGATTGCTCTTCCAGGCACAGGGAACTGCCGGCCTGTGTACCGGTCATCTTGAGCTGCTCTAACAAATCACCCTGACCAGGTGCCTTAAACAACAAGCATTTATTTCTAAATAGCTCTGGAGCTGGGAGTCTAAGATCAAGGTACAGCAGATTTGGTTCCTGGTGCGAGCTTCCTCATTTACAGAGGAAAGCCTTCTCCTTGTGTCCTCACATGGCTGAGAGACAGACAGAGAGAGAGATAGAGAGAGGAACCTAGCCTCTTCCTTTCTTTTAAGGACACTAATCCCATTATAGGGCCCCCACTCTCATGACCTTACCTAAGCCCAATTACCTTCCAATATCCCTACCTTCAAATACCATTACATTGGGGGTTAGGGCATCAACATATGGATTTGGGGGTGAGGGGACATAAACATCCAGCCCATAACACCCTGTGCACCCTGTGTCTGGTTGAGTAACAATAGAATAAACTCAAAGCTAACTGGGATAAGCGTGTGATGGGTGTAGGGAGCGAAGGGCAAAGTCAATGGGTTCTGACATCTGCAGTCTGCCTCTGGGGATTTCTGGAAAGGAATGTATGATCACTGAATGCACGCGGGTGGTGGTGAGGACAGGCACATGTGGACCAGGCTGCATTTGGAACTGGACAGCTCTCCTCATGCACCAGACAAGCAATGCCCAAGGACACCCCTGCAACCTGGTGTCCCTGCTGCGGGCGGGAGGGATGCATCCAGACTGGGAGGGAAGGGCACAGGATAGCTGCAGCCTCTGCCCTTCCTGGGGATGTGAATGTGAATTCTGAGTGGAGTAATACTTCAGGACAAAACAAGGATGAATCTTGAACCCAGGTTTCCAGTTTGGTAGAAACTGGCTGAGGGAGAAGGTTTTGGATGTAGGACCCCATCGGCACCTGTGAACAACACCATACCCCAGATGAATATCTCTTCTTCTGCTTAATGCCTTCCTGGTGAGAAAAGATGGTCTCATGACAGGAAGAGATGAGCACATGAAAAGAGTGGGTCAGCTAGAGGAAGCTGGAGGGAGAAAACACCACGAGCCAGCCGGTCAGTGTGCCAGGCAGGGAGAGGAGAGAGCAGGGCCATGCTATTATCATGTCATTATCACCCATATCATGATACATTTGAGACTGGCAGGGACACTGCAGATAGTCATCCCTGGATAATGTAAGGAAACTGGGGCTGAGACAAATCAGGACATATGACTTGAGAAGAGAGAGCAGAGGGAAAGGAAGGAGAGACAGAGAGAGAGAGGAGGAAGAGAAGTAGGAGGAAGAGGAGACAGAGAAGGAGAAGGAAAAGGAGGACGAGGACAAGAAGAAGAAAAGGAATAAAGAAAGAAGGGAGAAAGAAGAAAAAAGAAAGAGAGGAGAAAGAAGAACAAAGAAGAAAGAAGAAAAAGAGAAGGAGCAGCAGCAGCAGCAGCAGCAGTGAGAGCCAAAGAGAGCTGCCCTGTGTGGGCACGTCTGGGTACCGCTCTGCCAGTTCTTTTCAGAGTGTCATCTTGCCCCTTTTCCCAGACAAGCAAATTAGCACGTTAGAGAAAAATATAATGATATGAGCCTCTGTTTGCTCCAGAAATTCAGAGTTCCTAAACAAACACAATTTCCTATAAATATCAAACAAAAAGGAAATAGAAAATCCAGAAGAGCAAAATCAATTTCTCATTGTTCTCTGCAACACCTGCCTAATTTCTTTTAGGTCCTAGGCACAGGGGCCAGCGCTTATTCACAAAGCTTTTTATAACATGGAGAAATCACCATGAAGCTACTACATCTGCAGGGAAAAAAAAAGTAGAGAATAAAGACCAAAACATGAAATCAGCAAATATGCATGGAGTAACTATGTTTTGGAAATGTGTTGCCATGTGGATTGTGTCAGGGTGATTTGCGACCGCTTCCATTTGATCAGACACTGCTATGTGGGGGTGTCAGGATCTCAGGAGCGTTCTTGGGGAAGGACATGTGCTTGGCAAATTTGAAAGGGCTGGCAGCATTCTGAGTACTGGGAAAATGAGGAGAGGAAGATACAAGGATAGAAGTAGAAAAACTCATCAAAGGATAAAGCCAAGCTAGGAAAGGAGACTGCAAAAAGAAGTCAGTAAGCAGAGAGAAGGGCTGCTCCAGGAGAGTCCCAGAGAAGGAAGTTGGGCTTGGAGACTCCCACCTGGACACTGCATCCCTAAACAGACACTGCACAGCAAAGCTGTTCCTCTGTGTGTAAATCCAGTCCCACTCTCACAACCTATGAGTGACATAAGATTGTGCTTTTTAAAGATAACTTGGGATATATAATGGAAAATACATTGGAGAAAGGCAAGAATGGATGTGGGAAGACGTTATGTGGCTATTACAATGAATCAAATGAGAGATGACAGTAGCTTAAATTAAGGTTGTAGCCATGAAGATGATGATGGTGACCTGTTCTCACAAGACCTATGGTTTCCTGTAGCAGCATGTGCTTCAGATTGAGAAGGTTCATTCATTAGTGTGAGTCCATGTCAGTCTCACTCTTAGCCAGGAAGCCCTATGAAAGCAGGGAGAGCAATGTGTTTTGGGATACGCTAATACCCTAGGCCATACCAGCATAGTGCCAAGCACATGGGAGGATCCAACAAACATTTGTGGAGTGGACAATGGAGTAATTCAGAACCCTTTCCCGAATGATCTCATTCACAGCCATGCTTCAATCACCAGATGGTTGGACTGACCTCACTCAAATGTCTATGACCAACCTGGGTTCCCTCCTCCAGAATTCCATATCCAAGGATCTACTTAGCATTTCCATGTGAAGATGTTAATGTGTCTCAATTGTACTCCACAGGTCCAAAACTGGGCATGTGAACTCCTCACTCCCCAGTGGATTTCTCCTCCAGTGTTTTTCATCTTAGGGAATGGCACCCTGGCCACCCAGACCAGGGCCGCCATTCTTCACACCTCCCTCTTCCTCATCTGTGAATCTCCTGTCATCACAAAAGCCTTTCATCTCCTCAATTCTGTGGATTATAATCCCTTCTCTCCATTGATCACAGTGGTTAAGAGTGCAGGCTTTGGAAGTGCATTGCCTAGGTTTAAAAATAGGCTTCACCCCTTACTGGCAATTTGCTTAAATCCTCTGTGCTTAGTTTCCTTATATATGAAGTGGAAATAATAATAGTTTGTGCTTTCTTGGGTTCTTTTGAGAAGTCAATATGATGGTGCATATTATTGCTTTCCAAAGTGCTAGCTGCCATCGCTACTACTGCCATCATCATAACTAACATCACCACTACTGTTACCATCATCATCATCATCATCATCACCACCATCACCATCACTATCTCCATGGCTATAATCTTAACTTAAGCTACTGTCATCTCTCATTTGATTCACTGTAATAGCCACATAACATTTCCCCACATCCATTCCTGCCTTCCTCCAATGCATTTTCCATTATGTAACCCAAGTGGTCTTTAAAAAGCACAATTTCATGTCACCCATAGGTTTAAATTATATCAGTGGCTTCCCACAAGAGATGGAATAAAAACCAAATGGTTAACATGGTTTAAATAGCCAAACTTAAGCAATTCTTAGTCTCAAACCCGCTATGTGCCTTCCCACTTCAGGACCTTTACACATGCTGTTCCCTCTGCAGTGAACACTGTTCCTTTCGCCTTCCCTTCTTTCTTTTCCTTCTTGGTCAAAACCTCTCTTAAATGTTACCTATACTCACTGACTCCACTGTACTTCATTGCACAATGTGTTCTGCTTCCATCTCTCCCCTAAAATTGCCCAATGATTATTCCTGGCACCTGCTGCTAAAGCCATGCACTTATTTCTAACCTTATCTGCTGTCCTTTCTGAGCATCTGACACTACCAGTCACTATTTCCTTAAAGCCCCCTCTGCCTTGGGCTCCTCAGATTCTGTCCTCCTGGTTCTCTTGCTCCTTCTTTGACTGATTCTTGTTTTTCCTTCATTTGCTGCTCTTTATCAGCCTTTTAGAAGTTGATTTCCCTAGGTTTCCCACCTGGATCTCTTTGTTTTTCGAGATGGAGTCTCACACTGTCGCCTGGGCTGGAGTGCAGTGGCGCAATCTTGGTTCACTGCAACCTCCGCCTCCCAGGTTCAAGTGATTGTCTTGCCTCAGCCTCCTGAGTAGCTGGGATTACAGGTGCGTGCCACCACGCCCAGCTAGTTTTTTGTATTTTTAGTAGAGATGGGGTTTCACTATGTTGGCCAGGCTGGTCTTGAATGCCTGACCTCGTGCTGGATCTGTTTTTCTTCTGTTACACTCATTCCTTGTGGGTGATCCTACCCATTTGCGTGACATCAATTGCATAATGACACCCAAATTTGTCTCTAGATTCTTTCTCCCTCCTGAGCTCCAGACCCACGTTCCTCCATGGGGGTGTTTCATAAACACTTTAAACACAACACATGTAAAGTTGAAATCTCAGAACGCCCTCCCTTTCTCTGTTTGGATCTCAATGAATGGTACCAACACCCATTTAGTCGCCCAAGCAAAAACTTGAGTCATCCTTCTCTCCTTCCTTTCTTTCCCTCCCTATATCTAGTTAATCATCAAATTCTATTGACTCTGCCTCCTTAGATGTACTCAATTATGTTGATTTATCTCTATTCCCAATGCCATTCCCTTAGTCCAGGTCCTCATCATTTTGCTTTTGCAGTACGACCACAGCCTCCTAACCCATCTCCCATTTACCAGTCTTTTTTTGTTTGTTTGTTTAATACAATCCTCTTTTCTCTGCTGTCAGAGTTTAGGGGGAAAAGTTCCCTAAATGATTGTCCAGAGATCTAGTGGTTTAAAAGAAGGTTTTTTTTTTTAGGCAAATAAGAAATTGTTTATTTAAGAAAATATCACCTCTGTGGCCCTTCTTTGTGATTTATCAGGCATATCAGCCTATTTAAGGTTCTGAGAAGTCTTACTGCAAAAGAATCTGTTCAGAATTGTTTAACCAAACATTCCCCAATCTTTTTGACCACACATTCACTTCCTGAGGGCACACTTCTTAACATCTTGCAGAACACCATGTTGCTGTTTTAAAACACAAATCTCATCATATTACTTCTTTATTTGAACATAAGACAGATACCTGGATAGACACCAAAAGAAGACAATTTGCACTTTCTTCTCTGGGCAATTAGAGGCCTTTGGAGATTCCTCAGCTGGGTAATAACCTAATACCCACACAATCAATAGCCTCCAGGTATGGACACTGCTATGTGCTTTGTGCCTCTTCTCCATCATCTCCAATCTTTACAGCATGATCCCCGGGTGAGGAGACTGAAGCCCAGATCAGTTAATCATTAGGTCCCAGGCCACACAACCAGTAAGGATGGAGCAGGACTTGGCTAGAAGTCTAGGTATGGCTTTAAAGCCTCAGCTGTTTGCAATAAGCAGGTGACATTTTGCCTGCAGGAGACACTGGAAGCAGGAAAAATCAGAAGGCTTGGACATATTCCTAGAAGTCAGTCACTTCTGTTCCCCATCTCTGTTCCCCACCAACTGCAGATAATGCCTCAAGCCATTCTTCTTAAGCCTGGGTCTCATTGCCTTCTCCATAGGCCCGTTGTGTACTTTCATCTGTTAAAGAGTTAGGTCTAGGGCTATTAGGAAGCCTAGGGTGGTTACGCATAGAGCTAGGTGTTTTAGGTAATAAGGCATTGTTAATTGAGGAAGTATGGTGGGGGAAATATTATTGGTGATAAGGAAGCCTGCGAGTATACTGCCAATTGTTAGGCGTTTTAATGGATTTAGTAGGGCTGGATTGCTTTCATTAATGTTAATTGAGGTTGAAAAGCGGGGTTGGGTATATCATACAACTCCAGGAACATCTTGCCCCTGCCTAAAAATATGTGTTCTTCCCTAATGCCTGTCCATTTCCAGATCTCTCTGCCTGATATTCTAGGCCCTTCATTCTCTGCTGTCAACTTTTCTTTTTGATCTTGACTTTAGATACTTTTCTAAATATAATCCATACTCCAGTCAAACTGAACTACTTACTGTTCAGAGGCCTCCCTGCCTTTTGACATGCTGTTCTGTTCTCTTGGAAAGACTCTTCCTGTCCCCAGTGTCACTGCTTTAAATCCTACCTCTTTTTCAGGACCTTTTCACTGCTGACTCCATGGAACCTGTCCTAATCTGAACTAACCAGCTGCTCTCTGTTTTTCAGCACAAAATAACAATGAGGTGCTCCTCCCTAAACTTGGAAATCAGGTTGACTTCTGAAAATTAAACTAGTAAAATTCACTAGTTTAATTTTCAGAGAGCTGGATGGCATCAGCTCTTTGCAAAAATGATACACCCAAAGGAAGACTCACGAAGTGGATAAAGAGATAGGAAAACATCCTCCTGGAGGAAGATGACCAGGGCTTACTCTCAGGACACAATTGTGCCTCTGTATCAGAAACCGTAAGATGAGCAAACAAGGCCCTAATCGAATCAGTTACAGGAAACAGAAAGAGCCAATCAAACCGTAATCAATGGTGATAACTGGCCATGACAGTGACGTAATCAATTATACTGTGCTCTGGTGCGTGGAAGCACAGCGTGTGCTATAGCAGACGGAAGGCAGCCAGGATGATGTGGCCAGGGCACAGCAGCACTAACCAAAGGAAACATTCATGGAGTTTAGGGACACTGGCTTTCAGGACATGGGAAGGGTTGGCTATGAGCTGGAGATGGCTCATCCCTTGTCCTCAGACCTGATTAATTTTCCCAAAAGTTCCTGCTTCCATTGTTCAAATTACCCACTAAGTAATCTTCTCAGAACCAATCTGGCTTTCCCTCCCATCATCAGAAAGGGGTGCTCTGGGCAGTGGAAAGGTATGTCCTCAGTGTATCGACTCATGGGAATGCTGGGAAGATTTAATGAAATAATGTGTATAGAGGGATTGGCCCAGGATCCACATAGCAATTGTTCAACAAATGTAGGTGACTGAAATTAGTTCAGCATGTTGGAACTCTGCTTATGATCACAATCTCATATACATTTGGTTAAGGTGAACTGGCATCCTGGTGTCCAGGTGCCCTGATGAAGGTGGATACCTGGACCTGGAAAACAGATGTTGTGATTCTGGGTAGGAGTGAGCAAAAGGATGTGTTGCCAGGTAGGGCTTGTTAACCCTCCACCTGGCCCAAAGCACCTCTACTTCATTATCATCCTCTAAGTGCCCCACCAGCGCCTTCCTCTACATGCTCAGCACACAAGTCTTATACCAGTTTTGTTCTATTTTTAATGCAATCACTTGTGTATCTCTAATTCCTATTTCATCAGAGTGTAAACTCTTTGAGGATAGGAGCTTTTAAGTCCCTTGCAGAGCTTCAAGTATCATAAATACTTAATAAGTTGAAATGAATTGAATCAGAGGCCAAATAAATGATCTGGGGTTCAAGCAAAGTCTACAACATGTGTTTCCCAGGCTCCTAGAGAAGTAGTATGCGCACATCTGCAGAGAAGGCCTGGTGATGCAGGCTGAGCACATGTCTCTGATGCCATCTCACCTGTTCCACCCAGGGGTAGATATGGGAGAGCTGCGAGGCTGCAGGAGAGCTGCTCAGCTGCCCAGGAAGAAGACAGAGGGACAGACAGATGGACAGAGCAGATGCCTTCACACTTACCCGGATCTCCGTCTGGACAGTGCATTTGACCAGTTTGAAGTTCTTCCCAGGATTGAAGCTGTTGCTATAGAAGCAGACCTTCAGGATACGCACGTCTTCCTTTTCCACATCTACTGGTACCACCACCATGGGCTCTGCGGGGCCTTCAGGCCGGCGTAACGTGCCCAACTTTACTCGGCTCAGGGGCTCGGACACCCCAGACATCCTCTCAGACAGCAGCTAAGACCAGCACATTGCAGTCCTGCAGAGACAGCAGAGGGTCAACCCTGAAAGAGCCCCACACAGGCCAACATACGTCATGCCCCAGGGACAGCACCCACCAAGCTCCAAGACAGACACAAATGCTATATATTATCCCATTCCCAAAAGCTCCCCTGCAAGGCACCTGGCTCTCTTGACTGGGAAAGCTGCAGGTATGAAATCCAGACTTGGGGCTCCCAGGGGTATGAGCTCTGTCTCCTGGAAGCCCCTCTCTCCGACCCATTCCTCCCTCCACCCTGGCACCCAGGCAAGGGGCCCACCCTTAGCAAAGGCAGCTGTGAGAGGAGGCGGTCACAGCTTGGTTCCAAGGCACAGCTGAACAGAAAAAGCAAAGAGCGAGACAGTAGAAAATAGCAGGAGAGGAACAGGGACAAGAGGGAAAATCCGAGAAGAAAAAGAACTGGAGAACAAGTGGCCCCAAGGGAACAGAAATGGAGAAGGCAGGAAAGGACCCAGGTGGAGGGCCAGGCTGTCAACTGATGCTGTCTGTCCCCATCCTCAGCTGCCAGCAAAAACTTTCAGGGTGGGAAGGCCTCCGTCCGACAGGAGCTCATCACATAGACATCACTCATCACACGCAGGAGGATTCAAGAGGAACAGTGCTCTGCCCAGCAGCCCCACAGGGAAGAGCATTCTGCACGTGGGAGGGAGCTGAGCTGGGACCCTAGAAAACCCAGCCCAGTTCTGCTGACAGCCTCTGGTTGACACAGATGTAGACAATAAGAATCCTAGGAATCTGCAGATCACCTTGAATCTCAGCAACATTGGTCCTGGCCTCTGGATCCAACACAACTCAGTAAAGTAGGGTTTATCTCCCACTGATCTAAAGCAGGGAATGCCCAAAGGAAGAAGTGGATGGGTTCTAGATGGATGGCATCAGCCTTGGCTCCACATAATCACTTGGGATGCTTTCAGAAACCCTAAACCAAGCCCCATCCTCAGAGACTGCTATCAAACTGGTCTGGGCTGAGCATTGACATACTCGTTTCCTAGGATTTTTCTAATGTTTGGCCTGGGTTGGAAACCATTGTTCTACAATGAGGTTAGCTCTTATCCTGAAACCCCTTCTTAAAGAAAAATATCTCCTTTCTAAGAAGAGACTGTGATTTTAGAGGGAGAGAAATTCCTTGACCAGGAGTTGGGGGTAAAATGATGGAGTTGGCAATGTTAAAACACCAATGTGGAGTCACATATTTGAAAAGTGGAATCATAGCCTATATTTATTTATTCACACTGTGCTGGACAATAGAAAAGAAAGATTTAGATAGTCATTAGCTTCAAAGAGCCATTCCTTTTTAAAAAAGTGAATGTGTATTATGAAGATGCAAAAGAGAGGCAAGGATGAGAGAAGGAGCTGGGCATGTCCTTCAGGTCAGGGGCAGGCAGACAACAGGCAGCACCAAGCTCAGAGTCCACAAGGGCAGCAAAATGTGGCATGAGACCTATGGAGAGAAGAATATGCAATCTGCTTTAAGATATATATATTCTTATCTAAAATATATATATGTTCTAGAAGTAACTGTCTATTCTAGAGGTATCCATACCATTTTCCAACAAACATCTGCTGGACATGTCCTGCATGCCAATACTCTGTTACGTAGATGTATCCCAGATCCCCTGACCTTCAACAAGGAATCCAGGGGGAAGTCATTTGAGGGGTAACCCCAGGAAACATCAGAGAAATGATGACAGGGAGGGGAAAACAGCTAAAAAGAGTGATCAAGTGAGTTACCACTTGGACAACCACAGTTTAATCCTGCTGGGAACTCTAGGAGCCGGGACAGAATGTACTCCACCTGGAGAGGGAGGGATCTGGGGTATTTATACACCACTCTTACAGTCATTGTTCCAGCACATCCAGTCAGTTCTGCACAAGGGAGAGCTGAGAAAGTCCTCAGGCATAGAGGTGCAGAGCTGGTGGCAGGCAGGTAGAAGAGAGGATTGTACTGAAATGGCAGGGCCCAGGGGACACAGGAGGGAACAGTGGCAGCCCTGCTACAGGGTATGAAGATGAGAGAAGCAGGTCTTTCCCTAAAGAGCACACACTCTAGTCAGAGAGACAACAGGCAAATACACTCACATAGCACAATATGGCATATCTAATAATGTTTCAGGCAATGATGGACTGCATATATGATGGTGGTCCCCGAAGAGTGGAATGGAGCTGAAAAATTCCTCTCACCTAGTGACATCATAACTGTGGTAAGGTCACAGCCACAATGCATGACTCATGTTTGTGGTGACGCTGGCATAAACAAACCCGCCACACTGCCAGGAATAGAGAAGTCTAGCACACACAATTATGGGTGGTACATAATACTTGATAATGATAATAAAGATTATGTGACTGGTTTATGTACTTACTCTACTATACTTTTTATCATTATTTTACAGTCTATTCCTTCTACTTATAAGAAAAAGTTAACTGTAAAACAGCCTCAGCCAGGTCCTTCAGGAGGTATCCAGAAGAAGACATTACTCTCACAGGCAATGACAGCTCCATGCTTGTTACTGCCCCTGAAGAGCTTCCAGTGGGATGAGATGCAGAGGTGGAAGATAGTGATATTGATGGTCCTGATCTTGTGTAGGGTTATGCTAATGTGTGCGCTTGTGTCTTCATTTTTAACAAAAAATAAAAAACCTTTAGAAATGGAAAGCTTATAGAATAAGGATATAAAGAAAGAAAATATTTCTGTACAATTGTACAATGCACATGTGTTTTAAGCTAAGTATTATTACAAAAGAGCCAACAAGCTTTAAAAAAAGTTTATAAAGTAAAAACATTACAGTAAGCTAAGGTTATTCTATTACTGAAGAAATACAATTTAAAAAAATAAATTTATTGTAGCCTAAGTACACCATGTTTATAAAGTCTATGGTAGTGTATAGCAATGTCCTGGGCCTTCACATTCACTCACACTTACTCGCAGATTCCAAGAGCAACTTTCAATCCTGCAAGCTCCATTCACTGTAAGTACCCTAGACAGGTGAACCATTTTTTATCTTTTATATTGTATTTTTACTGTACCTTTTCTATGTTTAGATACACAAATACCTACCATTGTGTTACAATTGCCTACAGCATTCAGTACAGTAATTTGCTGCACAGGGTTGTAGGAGCCATGCACTGTACCATATAGTCTAGGCTGTACCATCTAGGTTTGCATAAGTAAACCAGTGAAATGATGATAGGGAAGGGAAAACAGTCAAAAAGAGTGATCAAGTAAGTGATCACTTGGTTAACTGTCATTTAACCCTGCAGGGAACTCTAGGAGCCAGGACAGAATGTACCCCACCCAGAGAGTGAGGGATCTGGGGTATTTATACCCTCCATTGTGTTACAACTACCTGCAGTATTCGGTATAGTAATCTGCTGTACAGGTCTGTAGGAGCAATAGGTGATACTATATAGTCCAGGTGTGTAGTAGGCTGTAGCATCTAGGTTTCTGTAAGTACTCTGATGTTCACACAACTGCCTAATGATGCATTTCTGAGAATGCATCCTCATCCTTAAGTGACAGGTGACTGCACATGCAGCTATGGAGACACCACACATGCAGCAGGTCCCAGCTTCAGGATCTACTGTATCTAGTGAGCCTATGGCCCTGAGGACCCTGGACATCTTTGGTGATTATGATGTGTCCACACAGGTTCATGGACTGTGACAAATGCTCCACTCTGGGGGGTGTGGGATGTTGATAGTGGGGGAAGCGGTGCCTGTGTCAGGGCAGGGTGCATGTGGGAACTCTCTGCGCTTTCGACTCAATTTTGCTGTAAACCAAAAACTTCTCTAAAAAGAAAGTCTATTAAGAAAAAAATGTAGCAATGAGAAACCACAGCCTGATAGTTGTCCTCCCATTCCCCAGCCTGGCTGGGCAGGGTCTAGCCCACTCAGGAGCCAACTCCCATATCAGTCCCAACCAAAGAGAAAGATTCATACTGTACACCAGACCCAGTGCAGCCCACCCAGACACCATTATCAGCATGCTTGGAGGACCCTGGTGTCTTATCTTCATCAGATTCCCTTGGCCCCTGGTTCAAGAGCCACCAACTGCAGTCACCAACATAGCTCAAGGAGAAATATTTCAGCAAAGTCATTTCTGTCACCCAGAATCTACCTCTACCTTCAGCCTGATGCAAGTTCCTCAGTTCTCCCTTTAGCCCTTTGCAGCAGAAACTTCTGATGTGGATGCTCACTCCAAAAGTAATTACAATTTAAAAACCTATAAAGAAACACAAGTGCTTTGTGCAACAATCCTGGGAGGTGGGCAGAAGTGAAGATGGCCATTTTACAGATGGTAACACACTCAAAAAGGTCTAAGCCATTTGGTCAAGGATTCATGCCTGCTAAGTAGCAAACTTAGATCCCAAACACAGGTTTGAATCCCAATTTCTCCCACTTCCTCAGCTGCTCTGGAGGAAGGTGGAATCCCCTAAGGGCCGCACAAACTCCATGAAAGATAAAGGTGACAATTAGCATCGAATATCCCTGGTCAGTGAAGAATCCTGAACCCCTCCTGGCTTAGAGATAATCACCCTTCTTGTGCCAGGACTTTGTCTTGAGAGGTCCTGGATGGACTCAACACTAGAACATAGGTTTGATCAAAAGCCTCAGGCCCAGGTAGGTGGTGCCCATGTCTCTATTGACACATGGCAACTACCTCAAGTGCACACAAAACTCTGATCTGTAGACACAGATCTGTAATGAACACTCAGAACTATTCAAAGCAAAGTAAATGAACAGTTCCATGAAAGGAAGGCATCTGCCACCCCTCTTCAGGGTCTTGGAAGAACATAGCTCTCAATTCCATGCCATCTTCCCTCACGCTCATCCTGCCTGTGTTCTGCTCCCAGCTCATTTTCTGACTAGCTCTAAAATCTTGCGCAAGTAACTTTACCTCTCCTGGCCTCATTTTCCTCCCCTATAAAGTAGGGTAATGCTGCCTACCCTGTTTTCCTCCAAGAAGGGTGGTGAGGATGAAGTGAGAAAACAGAAGTGAGAGTTCATCGTAAACAATAAAGCGGGACACCAGTGAAAGGCTCTATCATCATGACTATTTTCACTTGTCTTTTTTCCAAAATCTTGTCTGATGACCTGTATTCCCTGTATCTTGCTCCTCCTGTCAATAGTGCTCCAGAAAAAAAAAAAAAAAAAGCTCTACTTTGCAGAACTTGCCAATTTCTGTAGTGTAAAAATTCCCGCTATGACTGACCTTCAGGTACCAACGCACATCACTGCTGAATGCTGAGTTAGGAAGAGATGACAACAATCTGCTGACTCCAGCTCCTCTTCTTGATGACAGAACTTGTTCACGCCTCTAAATATTGTCTGATTATTTGAACTACTCGTCAATAGCGTATCTCTGCCCTTTAATGATCACAAAATCCTCTGATGCTCAATTCATGAGCCAAAAACTCTGCCCCTTTCTCCAGACCTCCTTCCTGGCTCTCCAAGTCCTGGTATTCCATCCTCCCTGCTTCCTGGTCTGCCCCAGACCCTCGGGGCAGAGTCAGAGGAGACTACATCCCATGGCACTAGTGAAAACCCTGGCTCCGAGCCATCCTGGGCTTCGGTTTGCCTCCTGGCCCCCAAATCTGCCACAGTCAAAGTCAAAGAATAACAAACACAAGGAAATGGGCTCAAATTAAAACAGGAAAAGTTCTGACTGGCTGTAAGAACTTCTTGGCCAAAATCTGCAAAGGGTACTATAGGAGGATGGACAATCTCTGAGTTCTTAAGATCTTCAGGAAGAAAATAAATTATGCTCTTCCTGAATGGCAAGACATTGACCTGCCTGCAGGAGGGGGAATTGAAGCAGCATTTCAGTTCCTTCCAGAGGCACCAGGTTGTAACTGTACCTAGGACTGTGCTTCTGGCACAGGGGAGATGCTAGGGTTACAGGAATAAATATCACAGGAAAACTTAACTCTGGCCCTTGAAGACATCGTAGGGTAATGTTACACACGTTGTGTTCAATAAATAGCTTAGCTTCTTGGGGAGGCAGACACCAAAGGGGATGCTGGGAGTCCCAAACATAAAATGCATGGTCTTGAGGACTGAAAGTTCTGTTTCTGGCTGGGTGCGGTGGCTCATGACTGTAATCCTAGCACTGTGGGAGGTTGAGGCAGGCAGATCACTTGAAGTCAGGAGTTCCAGACCAATCTGACCGACATGGTGAAACCCCATCTCTCCTAAAAGTACAAAAATAAGCTGTGTGTGGTGACGTGTGCCTGTAATCCCAGCTACTTGGGAGGCTTAGACGAAAGAATCCCTTGAACCCAGGAGATGGAGGTTGCAGTGAGCCGACACTGCACCGTACTCCAGCCTGGGGGAAAAGAGTGAAACTCCACCTCAAGAAGAAAAAAAAACCAGTTATATTCCTGATTTGAGAGAGTGTGGAAAGGGGACCATTAGTCAGAAAGGCTGTATGATGTCAGGGAGAAGGTGCATACATCTAACTCATTCAAACCTGGATTTAAACCACTTTCTTCGGGGCTGGCAAGCCACACAACTGGGCCATTACTCGAGTGTGGCAACATGGCAGCCTTAAGTCTCTGCCATGGACCCGTTGTGTGATTTGGACAAGATAATCTCTGTAGGCCTCAGTTTCCTTCACTGGGGCATGAGGTTACTATTACTTATCCTGCAGAATTTTCTGGAGGATCAGAGGTTACTTCTGTTACTTCTGTAAACTCCTTGGCACATTCATTTTCTAAGTGTCTATGACTTGGCAGAAGAAAGAATTGGAAATATAATACTAAGATCCACTTTTTAATTTTGAAATTTAATTTTAATTTTTTTTTTTTAGAGATAGGGGCTTGCTCTGTTGTTCAGGCTGGAGTGCAGGGATGTGATCATAGCTCACTACAGCCTCAAACTCCTGGACTCAGGTGATCCTCCTGCCTCGGCCTTCCAAGTAGCTGGGACTACAGGTACATGCCACCATGCCTAGTTCAATTTTTTTATTTTTATTTTGGATAGAGATAGGGTTTCTCTGTGTTGCCTAGGCTGGTCTTGAACTCCTGGCCTCAAGTGATCCTTCCTCCTCAACCTCCTAAAGTGCTGGGATTACAGGTATGAGCCACCATGCCTGGCCTTTAAACCTTACTTTTAAAAAGTCTAAACTGACCTCCTAAGTGCAGGATCAGGTGGCTGTGGCAGCCCCTTCTACCTCCAGTGCTCGGTGCACCAAGGCTGCCTTTTCACCGAGCCCTGCCTTCCTCCATGCACCTGCCCCACCTCCACAGATCATGCTTCCCTTTCCTCTGCTCCTGCACAGACCCATTGCCTGTCCTCAGAGCACCACAGGCGCCTGTCCATGGAAGGAAGCCTCCCAGGAGACAGTCAAGCACAGCCCTTTGGATCTAGTAGAAGTCAGAATGTCACGAGACACACTCCGCCTTTCCACTCTGCCTGAGTCACTTCCCTTTGCTGTTTCCACATCAACAAGATGGAGAACACAGCCCTTTCCTATCCCAAAGGCCTGCTGAGTGCAGGCACTTAACTAATTGGCAACGACCTTGAAGTCTCAGGGAACTGGTCCTAGGTTTCTGGGCAAGGCTGGGCCCTGCTGGCTCCTCACAGCGCCCCCTCCGCAGCTGGAGCCCTCTCAGCCCTCAGTTCCCGCAGGGCCAGCATTCTGCCTGCTCCAGGGCCCTCCGGTCCAGCATTTGCTAAATCACTTCCCTCCTCTCCAAGACTTTCTCCCATTACCTTGCGAAAGAGAGAACCAGAAAGGTTGTGATTATTGCCAGCTATAATTGAATGTAATTCAAAAAGCATTTGTTGAAACTTTACCACGTTTTCAGCTCCCCACCCCCGCACCCATTACCCACCGGGAGTCCCTCTGTTGCCAGCTCCTGCCAGCCCAGAGGCCAGCTGACTTGGGGGGTCTTGCAGGGCAGGAGGGGAGCAACAGGGATGCATTACCCTGTGCTTTCTTGCTAAGGGAACCTCTTCTCCCCTAAAAGCCTTTGATCCCTGCAGCTAGCCAGATTTTTCTTATCTCCTATTTGACTTCTGGGCTCCACTCTTCTCTCAGTTCTTCAAAAATCATACTCATCTTGCTCCTTATTTGCCAGGTCATGAATGCCTTTTGGCTGGTGTGTCTTTCTGTCTTCCCTCCTACCTTCCTTCTTTCCTTCCCTCCCTCCCTCCTTTCTTCTTTCCTTCCTTCCCTCCTCTCTCTGCCTTCCTATGTTTCAGGAGCCATAACGGACCTGTAGCTATGAAGATAAACAGAAGAGGGAAGAAGGTCCCCATCTATTAGATCATAATCCAGTAAAAAGAAAAAAGGTAAAACAGAACAAAACACACAAAAACAGCCACAGCCTGCTACGGTCTCTAATAGAACTCTAAGCATGGGACCAGAGGATCACAGAAGAGAACCTGCCTACTGGGCTTCAGGATCTTAGGAAAAAGTGACCCAGAAAGATCAGGAAACCCCATGACATGCTGCCTATAGGGCTGGTGAAGAGGGTGGGCGAGGGGTCATTGGGAAATGAGACCAGAAGGTGGCAATCTGCTAAGAAATTTTTGAACATCATCCATGGAAAAGCAGATTTTCATTTTAAAAATATAAATATGGCACAAGGATACAGCACAAGTGTGAGCTGGGAGGCTGCAGGGGCAGCGAGAATAAGTGTCTGGTGTGTGTTTGGCCACTGGCAATCCAAGAGAAGGATGCCTTGATTTGTAGCACTTGCCAATTTCTCGGGTGTAAATACTTCCACTGTGGCCGATTCCAAGCCACCAGCATGATGGTACTGAAAGGGGAGTTGGGGAAAAATGGATGCCATTGGCTTGTGAGAGTTGGTTCCAGCACACCACTGCCTGAACAGTGACAAACTCTAGGCAAAGAGGGCAGATCTCAGGGTCCCTGGCCTCAAGCCACCTCTGACCCTTGATGTCCCACTTGTTGCCTGTAGTGGTTGCACCACCCAGCACTTCAAGGTAACAATGCACAAGGTGCATGGAGGCATAACATCTTACCATGTACCCCTTCCTCCCAAGAGCTTCTTTTCTCTTACTCTCCAGTCCTCTGAAAGTTGTTATTTTCAAAACCACACTCTTTGTCGTTTTTAATACCAAACTAAGTTGTCCAACAACTTCTCCTCTTAAGATTTGTCATCTTTAATCCCAGACTAAGTTATCCACAACTTCTCCTCTTCAAATAATGATCTCAGCTTTCCTTCCCTCTCAACCTCCAACTCCTGCAAATCTCGTGTCCCTCTCCAGGTGGGTTACAAAGTTGGCTGCTGAGCAAGGAAATTTGGTACCATGACAAATCAATGCTTCAATTTGTCTGAGTTCTTCCCCATTTTCTTGAGAAGTTAATAAGAAGGTCAGATGACAGCAGGTGAATTCCTAGCTGGTCAAATGGTTTTTTCTAAAGACTGCTAATCGAATGTCTGCATTGACCTGGATGGAAGACTATTACTTTAATTGCTTCTGTTCACACCTTTTAATTGGGTATGAAGGAGCTTGTGGTTATTAAACAAGAAGCATCAAGTTGAGCACAGGATTGGGAGAGATTATGGCTTTAACAGAGGATCAAAAAAAGTTCCTGAAATCCTCGCAGGCTGGTAAGTCATGCCAAGTTTAACAAAATGCAACTTGTGAAGTGGGATAAATGAGCCATTCTTCATGTAGATCAAAAAAAAAAAAAAAAAAAAAGTCTTCCCCAGTCTAGGATGAGAAAGAAGCGGTTTAGCGGTGGATGGATTAAAAAATAGGATTTAGGCTAACTGTAAATTCACTGTTAGTCACTACGATGTGGCTGCCAAGAAAAGTTAATGTAGTGTTGGGATTACCAGAAAACCCCTAAGAAACGACGGTGATTTCCCTCTGGGTTCTGCACACACGATCCCACCTCAGCGGTGCAAGCTGAGGGCCTGGGGTTTGAGAGGCCGTCTGCTAGGGCAAGGGCATTCAACAAAGCCCTATCACCTGGTGCAGACCCCTAAAACCAAAGAGAGAGTCATGGGAATGCAGGATGGATTGCTGGTTTTGAACGGTTGTAGGACTTTCCAGTGAAAGATGGATCTGACTCCTTCCTCCAAGTCAACGTTAAGAAGAAATGTAACAGCCAGAGGAAGAGGAGCTTCACATTTGCATATCACCCGCTGAATCTCCCTTCATAGCGTTTGTACCCTTGCTACCTCACTGATACCTCCCAAGGCAGGCTGCTCTCCCATTTTGAGAATGAGGAAAAGTGACTGACTGAGCAGCTTTCCTGGGGTCCCCTTTCTTCAGTAGCAGAGATAAGACCAGAGCTCAGATTTCCCACTGTACCCCAACAAACACAGTCCACGGCCTACATCCCAGCAGTGAGTGCTCCCCAACCTTCCCTCCACCCCTGCTCTGAGCTTGGTCTCCACACCTCAAGCTTATTTCTGTGTCAAAGAGTACAGTCCAGACGAACCTGCTTTTCTGAGGTAGCCCCCAGAATTCTGCTCAAACGCAAATTCCTCATACATGCATGGAAAAGAATGCAGACTTTTGACATGTTAATATGTATATAGTCATGGATATGTAGGACTTGATTAAGGTATATTTTATGATACATTTAATAAACAGAAAAAAAAAGTTGGTGATTTAAAAAAAAAAAAACTCAGGTACTTTTTTTTTAACTAGAAAGTATAAACCCAAGTCTAACTGTACAGATGCAGCAACCCTATCTCTCACCACCTTAAAAACAACAAAACCATCCTCTGAACATCTTCTCCACCTGTCAACCCCCTAGTCTGCCACTCTCTGCAAACCTAGTATACACCAAACATTTGCTTTACGTAAACAGATCTCAAAACCATTAAACATGACCAAGCCCCCATCTGTAGATGTATTCAGCTTTCATTTTAATGCGAATTGGATAAAACAGCAATTTTAATGCCCCTTCAAGCAAACAGGATGCCACCTGTGTGTGAAAAAGACTTGAGAAAATTAAAAATAGATGGAAAAGCCCTCAGCAGTTGAAAATGCTAATAAAAACAACTTTAAGGAACCACCATAAACCTATTAAACAAGCCAAGTTACCTAGGGAAAAAAAAGAAAAACTTATGTTCATTGACTTGAAATGAACTAGTACAATTGCCAATTACTCAGAATTGGCTTTCTGAAGCAAGGAAGTTAAATACAAAATAACTCACATGTGTTGATCTTGCTACCCAACGTTGGGAAACATACCGCATCTATCCAAGGCGAGGGGTGTGAAGCTTTTGCACAAAGATGTTCCTAGCTGTACTATTTATAGCAGTGAAATAATGAGAATCAAAACAAAATGCTCAGGGGGAAGTTTGAGCGCTAGCAATAATGATAAACTATGATAAAAATATGAGTAGTGCATGAAAAGATTTATATAAAAATGTTAAGTGACAGAGAATGAAATTTACATACTGATTAGAACTACATAAAAACACAGTCCACATTTAGAACTGCATGCAGTTAAAGATCTTAAGTTACATCGGTTATAATATTGTTATTTTGGTTAAATATATTTTAGAAATGTGTAAAGTCTGTTGCACAAGGATAAAAACTGGACCTCTCTCCTATGCATCAATCTCTAGCTTCTCCCTGGACACAGTTTTTTGTGTGTGTGTGTGTGTGATGGAATCTCACTTTGTCGCCCAGGCTGGAGTACAGTGACATGATCTTGGCTCACTGCAACCTCTGCCTCCCGGGTTCAAGTCATTCTCATGCCTCAGCCTCCTGAGTAGCTGGGATTACAGGTGCCCGCCCCCATATGCAGCTAATTTTTGTATTGTTAGTAGAGAGGCGGTTTCACCATATTGGCCAGGCTGGTCTTGAACTCCTGGCCTCAAGTGATCAGCCCACCTCAGCCTCTCAAAGTGCTGGGATTACAGGCATGAGCCACTGTGCCCGGCCGTGATACAGTTTTATTTTCTGTACTCTCCACGTGGCCCACACAGAGGGGCTGATCTTCTCACCACCAAGCTAGATAAGGAAGCAAATAGGTCCCTGAAATTCACCTAGATTTCTGGATCCTATCCAAAATTAGGCTTGGATTAAATAGGATAGACAGATATCTCAATGAAATGTGACAAGAGAAGAGATGCCTAGGATTACAGAAAGTTATCTCCAACTCTGAACAGTTCTCCAAAAGCCCAGAGTGTCTGGCAGTGCCTTGAGGTTCTTTGCCACCCCACGATCTTGATTTCCTCTTCAGCCCTGAGACCTTGAGCACACGTCCTCTTCCTCCAGCTCTCCAGGACCGCCAAAGGGCTCATTTCTGAGAAACAGCAGCAGGTAACAGAGTGCTTCCCTAGGGCTAGCACTTTCCATGCACAATGAGCCCAGTCCACTCTAAGAAAAACCCAAAAGGTAGGTACTGTTATCCCCCATCTCATGGATGAGGTCTCTGAGGCTGAGCAAAGTAACTTCCCAAAGGCCACACAGCAAGTAGAGAGCAGAACTGTGATTTGAGTAGAGTCAGAAGGGGCTGCAGGTGTGGGCTCTTTCTCACTGCATCCTGCAGTGATGAAGATTCTGGCTATAACTCAGAGTACAGACCTACCCAAGAAGGAGGCCTTATTCCATAGACACTCCCAGAGTAAGGTCCTCTGGGGATCTGGATTCTAATGGTAAAACGTTGCTGTTAGATGAGCGGCAACCTCAGACAGCACTTGGTCCCTGGGTTCTTCACGCTGTCTACCTGCATGTCGGCATTGCTGGAATATATAGTGTAAATATCTCTAAGACTTAACCTGACCTAGTGCATGGAGACCTTGGGGGTTGGGGCCTAGCCATCTGTATTTCTCAATAACATCTCAGGTGATTCTTTATAAAAATATTTTTAACTGAAATTGTATATATTTGAGCTGTATAGCAAGTTGATTATTACAGTCAAGCTAATTAGCATATTCATCTCCACAGTTACCTTTTCTTGTGTGTGTACTGAAAACACTTAAGATCTATTCTCTAGGAAGTACTAATCAGTGCAATTAGGCAAGAGAAAGAAATGAAAGGCATTCAAGTTGGAAAAGAGGAAGTCAAATTATTCCTCTTTGCAGATGACATGATTCTATATAAACACCTAAATACTCCACCAAAAATTGTTAGAGCTAATAAACAAATTCGGTAAAGTTGCAGGGTATAAAATCAACATATAAAAACCAGTAGTGTTTCTGTATACCTATAACCAACTAGCTAAAAAAGAAATAGAAAAAGTAATCTTGGCTTGGCACAGTGGCTCATGCCTGTCATCCCAACATTTTGGGAGGCTGAGGCAGGAGGATTGCTTGAGTCCAGGAGTTTGAGACCAGCCTGGACAAATAGGGAGACCCTGTTTCTACAAAACATTTAAAAATTAGCCAGGTGTTCAGCCAGGCGCGGTGGCTCACACCTGTAATCCCAGCACTTTGGGAGGCCAAGGCAGGCAGATCATTTGAGGTCAGGAGTTTGAGATCAGCCTGACCAACATGAGAAATCCCGTCTCTACTAAAAACACAAAAAATTAGCTGGGCATGGTGGCTCATGCCTGTAATCCCAGCTACTCGGGAGGCAGAGGCAGGAGAATCGCTTGAACCTGGGAGGCGAAGGTTGCGGTGAGCCGAGATCATACCATTGCACTCCAGCCTGGGCAACAAGAGTGAAACTCCATCTCAAAAAAAAAAAAAAAAATTAGCCAGGTGTGGTGATGCGCACCTGTGGCCCCAGCTACTCAGGAGGTTGAGGTGGGAGGATCAGTTGAGCCCAGGAGGTCAAGGCTGCAGTGAGCTATGATGGTGCCAATGTACTCCAGCCCGGGCAATAGCGTAAGACCTTATCTAAAACAAAACTAAACAATCTCATTTATAATAGCTACAAAAATCGTAATAAAATAGGAATAAATTTAATAAGACAGGACAGTTTTTAACCAAGAAAGACCTTTATGATGAAAACTATAAAACACTGATGAAAGACATAGAAGAGGCTGGGCGCAGAGGCTCACGCCTGTAATCCCAGCACTTTGGGAGGTCGAGTTGGGTAGATCATGAGGTCAGGAGCTTGAGACCAGCCGTTTTGAGACCAGCCTGGCCAACATGGTGACACCCCATCTCTACTAAAAATACAAAAATTATCCAGGCGTGGTGGCATGCGCCTGTAATCCCAGCTACTCAGGAGGCTGAGGCAGGAGAATTGCTTGAACCCAGGAGGCGGAAGTTGCAGTGAGCTAAGATCGCACCACAGCATTCCAGCCTGGGTGACAGAACAAGACTCTGTCTTCGGTGGGGGCTAGGGGGGAAGAATTAGAAGAGGACACACACACAAAATGTAAAAATGTTCCATGTTCATGGATTGGAAGAATTAATATTGTTAAAATAACCATACTACCCAAAGCGCTCTACAAATTCCATGCAACCCCCATCAAAAGATCAATGACATTCTTCACAGAAATATAATAGAAAAGACAATCTTAAAGTTCATGTAGAATCACAAAGACCCCAAATAGCCAAAGCAATTCTGAGCAAAAAGAGCAAAGCTGGAGGCATCACACTACCTGACTTCAAAAATACTACAAAGCTAAAGTAACCAAAATAGCATGGTACTGATATAAAAACAGACACATAGACAAATGAAACAGAATAAAGAACCCAGAAATAAATCCACATATTTATAGCTAACTGATTTTCAACAAAGATGCCAAGAACATACATTGGGAAAAAGACAGCGTTTTCAATAAATGGTGCTGAAAAATCTGAATAACCATATGTAGAAGAATGAAACTAGATCCCTATCTCTCACTATGCACAAAATCAACTCAGAATAAGGACTAAAACGTGAGATTCAAAACTACAAAACTACTAGAAGAAAGCAGGGTAAATCCTTCAGGACATTGTTCTGGGCAAAGATTTTGTAGGTCAAACTTCGAAACCACAGGTAACAAAAGCAAAAATAGGCAAACGGGATTTAAAAAAAAAAAAAAAAAAACAGAGACAGCATCTCACTATGTTGCCCAGGCTTATCTCGAACTCCTGGCCTCAAGCAATTCTCCTGTCTTGACCTCCCAATGACAAATCGGATTTTATCAAGCTAAAAGCTTCTGCACAGCAAAGGAAACAATTGACAGAGTGGACCAGGCAACCTGTAGAATGAGAGAAAATATGAGCACACTGTTCATCCAACAAGGGACTGATATCTAGGATACATGAGGAACTCAAACAACTCAATGGTAAAAAAAAATAATAATTTTTTTTAATGAGCAAAGTATCTGAAAGGACATTTCTCAAAAGAAGACATACAACCAGGCGTGGTGGTTCACACCTGTAATCCCAGCACTTTGGAAGGTCAAGGTGGACGGATCACTGGAGGTCAGGAGTTCGAGACCAGCCTGGCCAACATGGGCAAAGCCCCTCTCTACTAAAAATTCAAAAATTAGCTGGGCATGGTGGCGCACCCGTAATCCTAGCTACTCCAATGGCTGAGGCACGAGAATCATTGGAACCCAGGAGGCAAAGCTTTCAGTGAGCCGAGATCGCACCACTGCACTCCAGCCTGGGCAACAGAGAGAGACTCCATCTCAGAAAAACAAAGACATAGAAATGGCCAACAGATAAATGAAAATATGCTCAATATCACTAATGATAAGGGAAATACGAATCAAAACTACAATGAGATAGCATCTCACCCAGTTAGAATGGCTATTATCAAAAAGACAAAAAATAACAAATGCTGGTGAGGATGTTGAGAAAAGAGAACTCCTAAACACTGTTGGTGGGAATGTAAATTAGTATAACCGTTACGAAGAACCGTATGGAGATTCCTCAAAAAACTACAAATAGAACTACCATATGATCTAGCAATCCCACTACTAGGGATTTTTCCAAAGGAAATTAAAATCAATGTGTTGAAGAGATATCTGTCCGTCCACACTGATTGCAGCACTACTCACAATAGCCAAAATAGGAAATCAACTGAAGTGCCCATCAACAGATGGAGTGCTGTTTAGCCATGACAAAGAACGAAATCTTGTCATTCACGACAACATGGATGAACCTGGAGGACGTTATGTTAGGTGAAATAAGTCAAGCACAGAAAGAGAAGTACTATATTTTCTCACCCATAGGTGGGAGCTAAAAAAGTTGAGTTCACAGAAGTAGAGAGAATTGTGGTTATTAGAAGCTGGGAAGGGCAGGGTGGAAGGTAGATGGAGAGAGGTTGGTTAATGGATACCAAATTAAAGCTAGACAGGAGGAATAAGTGCTAATGTTCTGTAGCCCTGTAGGGTGACTAGAGTCAATAAGTTATTGTATATTTTTGAATAGAACAGAGAATTTTGGATGTTCCCGACACAAAGAAATAAAATGTTTTCCATGATGAATATAGTAATTACTCTGATTTGATTATTACACAGAGTATACATGTATTCAAATATCACTCTGTACCCCATAAATACGTACAGTTATTATGCACCAATTTAAAAAATTACTAAAATTTAAAAAATCGACTCTCTTAGCGAATCTGAAGTATGTAATACAGCATGCTTAGGTACAGTCACCATGCTGTACATTAGATCTCTGGGACTTATTCATTCTACATAAATAAAACGTTGTCCCCTTTGACCAACACCTCCCTCTTTCCCCACCCTCCTAACATCTCAGGTGATTCTGGTACCCACGTGGTGAGGCTGAAGAATGGCTGGCTTGGCCCTCAACTCACTGTGAGAACTGAATCAAGAGAGGCTCATTACATGGTGAGGTCTCTCCACTGGGACCCAGGTCTCCCAGTTCCCAGGCTGCAGGCCTCCCTCCCAGGACGGAGCTCAGCAAACATTTGGTGCCGTGATGGATCTCAGGGAGTGACAAGTCTTAAAGGCAGGCCCTTCCTGGGTGTCTCAGAGTCTCTTATTTTAGAGCAGAGTTGTGGTTTCAGTTTTAGTTTCTTGTCATTACCCAAGCCCTTTATTGGAAAATGAGCGCTTGGGTAAAAAGAGAAAAAAATAAAATAGGTGGTTTCAATCATTCAGAGTTCAGAAAATTCAGGGGAACTTTGGCCTTTAAAACTCCAGCCACGAGGCCTCCAAAGTAGGGAAACCCTGAATGCAGTAGTGAGAAATCCCCCTGTGGGCAGCTCTTCTCTGGCAAGTCTCCCCAGCACAACTCACATGGTAGCAGGAGTTTTCCTCCCTGGTTAAAAGCATCAAATAAAATACAAAGGGAAAATCCAGCTGAAAATTTCCTGAGCAAGGTCACAGAATGACTGTTACCCTTTTAGAAGAACGGTAGGAGAAAAAGGTCTCAGGGATCCAAAATCAGACATGAACACAGCACCAGGAAGCCAGGGCTGGGCAGAGAAAGACCTGACCCTGAGAGTCTCCTGTGGATCATAATGTGAGTAGCAAGGCTCTGAGAACAGGAGCTTACGGACAGAAAGCTCAGCAATGTGCCATCCAAACAACAACAAACAACGAAAACAAAAAAAACATCAAAAAAGCACAGGGCCAGGTGCGGTGGCTCACACCTGTAATACCAGCACTTTGGGAGGCCAAGGCAGGTGGATTGCCTGAGCTCAGGAGTTTGAAACCGCCCTGGACAATGTGGTGAAACCCTGTCTCTACTAAAATACAAAAAAATTAGCCGGGCGTGGTGACATGTGCCTGTAATCCCAGCTCGAGAGGCTGAGAGGGGAGAATAGCTTGAGCCCAGGAGGCGGAGATTGCAGTGAGCCAAAATCGTGCCATTGCAGTCCAGTTTTTTTAGACTCTATCTCAAAAAAAAAAAAGGCACAGGTTTTCCCTGCGATGCTGTTCTCACCTGGATGCAGAGACTCACTTGTAAATTAACTTGTGTGTGCTAAAAGGTAAGTAATAAGGAGACTACTTAGGTATTTTCAATTAAGGGATTATGAAAACTTCAAAGATTATATGCAAATTATCTATGGAAATATGCTCCTATGGTTACAGCTGAGTTGTACACTGAGGGAAAACAGAGAAATTAAAACAGCTGTGGTAGGCCGGGTGTGGTGGCTCACGCCTGTAATCCCAGCACTTTGGGAGGCCAAGGTGGGTGGATCACTTGAGCCCAGAAGTTTGAGACCAGCCTGGGCCACAGGCAAGACTCCTATCTCTACAAAAAATTTTTAAAAAGACCCCGGCATGGTGGCACGTGCCTGTAGTCCCAGCTACCCAGGTAGGTGAGGTGGCCCAGGAGTTCAAAGCTCAGTGAGCTATGACCGTGCCATTGCACTCCAGCCTGAGCGACAGAATGAGACCCTGTCTGCAAAACCAAACAAAAAACAGTGGTTGTAGACAGGAAATTAAGTGTTTCCTTCTAATGTTGGTTTGATTTCAATGATACATACTCTAAAGACTCACTTCGGCTACCTCTTTAAATACATTAGACCTAAGCCTGAAAAGAATGAGAAGCCTGCGACCTACTTCCAGCTCCCAAGCACTGACATTCCCCATGCAGCCACGTTGGGAACAGGGCAGTCGGAATCCTGAATCCTGGGTTTCATCTCTATAAAAATCAGGCATCCAGCTCCCCCATGTCGGATGTGAGTCTATGTTTGGCATAACGGTTCCGGGGCCCTTTCTTCCTTTAGCTCTTTGTTCATTGAGGTTTCTGAAGCACACAGGAAGTCAGAAAAAAGAACAGCAACCCACTTCTCCACAGCCTCACCGCAGACGAGAAGCAGCAGGGAGAAGACAGCCAGTGAGGAGAGGAACTGTGTGCTGCTCTCCCCCAGCTCCACTAGGGGAAAGGGAGCAAGATGAAGCCGGTAGGAGGGGAGTGTGCGGGTTATGTCTACACCCCAGTTTTCAGGAGCCCCAGAAGGAACCAAGTTCTACTTTTCTGCTTCTATTGACAGAATGCTCTGATTGCCTTGGGTACACACACACACACACACACACACACACACACACACACACATAGATAAGCTGTAAGATTCTACACTCTTTTGAATCACATGCAACTTAAATCCCAGAGCGACACTCGGGTAACTTGGATCCATCACCTTATCTATCTGAACTCAGCTTTTCTCATCTAAAAAGTGAGGGGATTAGGTGACAGGGATGTTCTTCCAACAAAGTGTTGCACATATGAATATTTCGTACTGTTTAAAGTGATCGCTCGGCTCCTGAAGTGGTTTATTTCTTCACTGTTTGGCTGAAAATACTTCCATAATTGCAGAACCCCCTTGAATCCCTCACCACAGCCTTGGATTCCTTAAAGTCTAGGCTAAAGCTCCTGGACTAGACTTGATGCTTCCAGGATCGTTGTCTTGGTCTATAATTCTGGGAGCTAAACTCATTAGCTACAAGGAGAGACCTTGGTTGTTGAGGGAGATATGAGACAGTGGAGGGAAAAAAAGGTGAGGGAGAGAAAAGCAGAAAAGAAAGAAAAAGATAGCAGGAGATATTGATAAAAGAGAAAAGTAACAACTAAGATTGTAAACTCACCAATGGTAGGAACCGGAGCTAAAGGGCATGTCAGGTAATTTGTTTTTACTTCCCTTGGTTTTACAAGTGAGGGAACTGAAGGTAGGGATGTTCCCTTCCCCAAAGTAAATGCCCTGGGGGATGCTAGCTTTCAAGTAATCCCTTGAGGACTGACTATGCAGGTGACGCCAGGAATAGTATTAAGTAGAAGAGGAGGTTTACATTTTCCAGAACCTTCTCCACTTGCACCCAACACCTCCTGATCTTTATTGTGAACTGTGTTCTTGGGAGAGGCTCTTTCCAGCTAGAGCTAATGTGCCCACCTGTTTAGAAATGGAGTCTCCATTTTAATGTAATGGCGCCCTTCAGTAAAAATACCCTCCTGTGACACAGGCAGTGCATGTGACAGAGAGCTCACAGAGCACTAGCTCTCTGTCTTCTCTCCTCCCTCCAGAGGTGGTCCTGGCCCCTTTACAGGAAGGAGACACTGGCTCAGAAAGGGTTAAGACCACACTCAGCTGGAGATAGAATCAGGCCCAGAACTAAGACCTCCCCATGGCAGCCAAAGAAGGATGCCAGGTGCACAAAGTTCTTATCACACTGGCATGAAACAAGCACATTTTTGGAGCTCTGTCCTGGCCCAGTCAAATCATCTGGGACAAATCCCATTACCTCCCTGAACCTCAGTGTACTCACCCATAAAAGTTAGGCATGTTAGTACTATCTTTCCCAGAACTGTTGTGAACATTAATGAAAATAATATCTGTAATGTACGTGGTAAACTACACATCCCCAACTCTGAGTGTTGGCCGTAATCACAGATCACCTGAGTTCCTCTGGTTCCTTCAAGCATCTGCATATTTCAATGACAGGGGCCCCTTTTGGCAAAAACAACCTATCTATTCCATTTCTGCATGGTTTTCAGTACCAGAGAGGTCTTTCCAAGGATATGTTAAAGGAGTTTTTCTACACTTTTTATCCGCGGGGCCAGCTCTGCCTCTGGAGCTGTGAGACACGAGTTGTACTCTTTTCACTCCTACTTTACACAGCAAGTCTCTGGTTCTAAACACAGAAGTGAAAACATTATAGGAAAGGGGTCCTGATTCAGACCCCAAGAGAGGTTTCTTTAATCTCATGCAAGAAAGAATTCAGGGCGAGTCCATAAAGTGAAAGCAAGTTTATTAAGAAAGTAAAGGAATAAGAGAATGGCTACTCCATAGACAGAGCAGTCCTGAAGGCTGCTGTTTGCCCATTTTTATAGTTATTTCTTGAATACATGCTAAACAAAGGGTGGATTATTCATGCCTCCCCTTTTTAGACCAGAAATTTTAAATTAGGGTAATTTCCTGACATTTCCATGGCATTTGTAAACTGTCATGGCACTGGTGGGAGTGTAGCAGTGAGGATGACCAGAGGACATTCTCGTCGCCATCTTGGTTTTGGTGGGTTTTGGCTGACTTCTTTACTGCAACCTGTTTTATCAACAAGGTCTTTATGACCTGTATCGTGTGCTGACTTCCTATCTCACCCTGTGACTTAGAATGCCTTAACCGTCTGGGAATGCAACACAATAGGTGTCAGCCTCATTTTACCTAGCTCCTTTAAGATGGAGTTACTCTGGTTCACATGCCTCTGACAAAAAGAAACATGAGGGTTTGCATGGTTCAAGATCATTCCAGTCCAGGTCCACCTGCTACTCAGACACATTTTAGTCCCAACCTCAAGAAGCCCACAGGAATCAATTTGGACAAGATCTGCTGACACCAGTAATGATCACCAGAAGTCTCCAAAGACTGCTCCCTCTGAGAAGGGCCAATGGCACTAGTTGGGGTGGAGGCAGCCAAGCCTATTGGTCCTGCCCAGATTGGCCTGGCCTGAACCCACTCTGCAGCCTCCTGCTATCTGGTCTAGGTCTTGGGTTATGAGGACTTTAGACCTGAATGGGCTTTGAAGGTAACACACCCCTGGACTCTCTCCCACGGCTTTGCAGCCCACACCTGGGGCTCCTGTCTGATGCTTGGTACATTCTGAGCTCTGGTCTCTGCTCAGCCTCGAGCTGAGGTGGCAACCACAAACCTCTTCGTCCCACAGCACTGCTGAGCAGACTAACCTCCCACTCTTGGGTTCTATTCTTGGCTGTCAACATTGGCATCATGTGTCAAGTGCCTAATTGCATGGCCGTGAGCCTGGTGAGGGGAATGAAGGCTCCAGAACACAGGGTACCCTGCTCACCAGTGCAGCCCACGACCTTTCTGAGAACAAACAGGTCGTACAGGCAGAATACTAAACCAGACATAAGTGGACACAACACACTTCTATATAGCTGGGTGCACCCGTGCATAACTGGGGAGGAGGGAGGTGCCGCTGGGAAGAGGCACATGGGACAGGGAAAGAACACGGCCCCTGGAGGCAGGAAACGTGGGGTCTGGTTCCCAGCCCTTCACTGCCTAGTAGCTTATGACCGGGAGGCAGTCAATCAGAGCATTGTAGGATTTAACACTGGAAGGGTCCAGTGGATCCTAGAACCTGGATGCTCCTCAAGGGAAATCATTAGAAACACATGTGTTCTGCCTTGGACCTACAGGTCAGAAGTAGGGGGTGGGGCAAAGGGATCTTTATTTGAACAGAAATGATGATGGCATGCTTTGGAAATGACTGGATGACCGTCGGGAAGGGTGACACCAGAGAGGAAAACTCAACTGCCCAAGTCAGACACTTGGTTCAGGGCAAAGCTGAGACCAGATTGAGGTCTCCTCATCCCAGGATACATCCTGGCTCTAAGTTCCCTACATGACCAGGACAGGGTAAGGGGACTCAGGAGGGCCTCACTGGTCTGGCAGGGACTGTGCTACTGCCCACATCTTCCTTCTGCCCCAGAAATGCCCTATGCTGCCGCCTGGGCACTCCCGAGCCCATGTCCCCCTCATGATTGTGAGATCACACTGATGAAGATGCTGTGCCACACCCATCAGCCCCTTCCAGCCTCACAGGATGGTGGGAAAACCTTGAGTTCCAGTCCCCACTTTATAATCCATCATGAGACTAATCAAGTTGGTTCAGCTCTTTGGACTCAGGTCCCCTCTGTTCAAAGAGGAGATAAGACTGGACTCTCAAGTCATTTCCAGCTCACTATGCTATTAGACTTACAGCATCTCAGGGCTGAAAGGAATTGTAGACATCACGTAGTGCAGTGCTTCAAGTCTGGCACATCTGGGCAAACTCATCCCCTCAGCCCTCAAGGGCATGTGGGCCAGGCTTTGTAATAACCATGTTTTCTGGTTTCTACATTTGATGCTTTGACATGGGGCCCCACTGACCCTGGAGGGACTGATTCTCCCAGGGCCAGCCAGTTTCTGACAGCTGCCTTTCATATATGTAAACCAACCCATCCAGAGCCCACACTCACAATCGCCTCTTGTCACACTCACACTGGAGGCCACCGTCCATCTGTCCTAATCACCCCAGGGTAGGTACCAGGTAACTGGGGACAGTGTCTATGCGAGAGCCCAGAGCCTGCTGAAATTATTCAGATGAGCCAATCCTAAACCTGCTATGCTGTTTCATGTTCCTTCCCATGGAAATCACAATAAATGCTCCTGCTTACATTTTTTCTCACTCTCTCTGCCTCCTGACCCACCTGTATTGCCCCACGGGGCCCTGTATGGTGTGCTAGGACTCCTGTTGTGAGGGGTCTGTGAATGTCAACTTCTTCCTTCATGACAGTCATCTCTGCATCTGCATGTCTTACCATACTGGATTAAAACAAATCCCAAGTATCCTCAAAACAGGCCAGCCATGGTTGGACCTGTTACGTCCATGGTTGGAACCTTTAGGCTTAAATGCAGTCCCCTTTAGGGTTTCCAATCCCTGCCAGTCTACTTTTTGTGTGCCCTGCAAACACTTCTATTGTCTATGTGCACTGCACATGAAAAAGGCTTAGAAGCCCCAATGTGCAGCCCCTGCTGCTCCTCAGCCTGGCGATTTACCCCCTATGTATGGGCGTTCCCACTTCCAAGGAGCTCTCCTTGGTGGAAAAGCCTGCATTATACTCACCGCAAGCCTGCTTTCTCACTGCTGTTGGTCCCTGCTTGGACTTCTGCCCTCTGGGGTCATGCAGGGTTGGTTCAATACCTCCTCCTTGCGATGTCTCCTCAGCTTTTTATAAGCAGCAGCTCTGGGTTCCCTAGAGGCTTTTCTTCTCCCACCTAAACACCTCTTGTTCAAGAGGCATATTTTCCACTATTCTGTGGCTCTTGAAGATCCCATCCCAAGGCTCTTCTCTCAGGGCCTCTCTTGCTTTAAACCAGAAGAAGACACCCTGCCCTGAAAAGATGCCTGACCTCCATATGACCACTGCTGGTTTTTCATGAGAGTTTTAATGTGAAATCTCCAATTTTTTAAAAAAAATTTATTTTAGAGACAGAGTCTCGCTGTGTCACCCAGGCTAGAGTGCAGTAGTGTGATCATAGCTCATTGTAACCTCCAACTTCTGGCCTCAAGTGATTCTCCTGCCTCAGCCTCCCAAGTAGCTACAACTATAGGTGTGTGCCACCACACCCAGCTCTAAGTTTGAAACTTACACAATATAGAGGCAGGGAGGAGCAACGGGTCCTCTCCCAGCTGCTTGCCCGAGGCCAATTCTCTCCAGTTGTTTAGCTACTTTCTAGTTGGAGGGGACAGAGTTTTCCCACCACTGCCCAAGTCCCCTCCCCAGGCAAAGAACTGTGCGAAGACTCTGGTCACAGAGAACACTTTAGACAACAGCTTGTTGGAGAAGTCTGTGCGGGGACTAGGGAGTAAGATGTCTGATGTGTGCTTTGAACACAGGCTCATGCTGCCTCCCTGCTGTGCTCCCACAGACAGAACACAGCATGCTGCTGCCATGGGCTCCCCACTGTGGCAGGGGCAGGGCCCGGATGTTTGGGCCTGGGTGTCTTTTCTCCTAAAGCAGCAGCAGTGGTAACGTGCATGAGTGAAGCCCATCAGGCATGGCTGGTGGAGCCCAAGCCAATAGGACAGTGGGTATCTGGGCTAAGGGGGTAACTGTGGCTTTGGTTCAGCTGATGCTTGCCTTGTGAGAATGGATGCTTGATCTCTATGGGGCCACTTCTAGTCTTTCAAGAGAAGCTGGAAATTTAGACTTTGTATATGAACTCTCTAATCTTTAAATGCTAATGCAGATTTACAAAACAGTATAAGCTAACAAAAACACATCTTTGGATTGGATCAAGTTCCAGGACCACTAGTTTGTATCCTCTGTCCCAACCTCAGCTAGGGTTATCCTCCCTTCCAGAACAGGGTGGTTGCCAGCACAGCCCAGGTGTCCTCAGCTCTCCTCTAGGCTGTCTCAGCTATGATGTCCTCTGGCCATTGCTCCCTGTGGTGGTTAATTTTCTGTGTCAACTTGACTGGGCTATGGAGTACCCAGATATTTGGTCGAACATTATTCTGGGTGAGTCTGTGAGGGCGCTTTTGCATGAGATTAGCTTTTGAGTTGGTAGACTGAGTAAAGTGGACCGACCTCCCTAATGAGAATGGGCCTCATCCAATCAGTTGAAGGCCTAAGTAGAACAAAAGGCTGACCCCCCTGCTGAGTAAGAGGGAATTCCTCCTGCCTGAGGGCCCTCCAACTGGGACACCAGCTTTTTCTTGCCTTCAGAATGAAACTGAAACATTAACTCTTCCCGGGTCTCGAGCCTGCCGACTGTAGATCTTGGGACTAGCCAGTCTCCATACTCCTGTGTGCCAATTCCTTATAATAAATCTCTTTATAGACATCTCTACATCTTGTTTGTTCTGTTTGTCAGGGGAACTTGGACTAATACACTCACTTTAATCAAAAGACAGTTACACCTTTGAGGAAGAAACTGAAAATTTTATCAAACGAAAGCTCCTCTTCTGGCTCACTGACCACATTTATATCATATTTCTAGTGTAGAATATAATAACAATAGCAACTACTATCTATCAAGTCCTTTGTATGTATCAGGCATGGGATCAAGCAATGCATATGTGCTTTCTTATGCAATCCACATAATACCCTGTTCCCCTTGCAGAACATATGAGTATCTCTAGCTCAAGCATCATATTGGTCCTTCCCAGGACACGTGCCTCTGCCTGGATTGGTGCCTGGCACAGACGAGGTGCTCAGTAGATTATTCCTGAAATCAAGAAATGAACTCTTCTTTAAAAAAGATTCTGTTGGCCGGGCACAGTGGCTCATGCCCGTAATCTCAGCACTTTGAAGGGCCAAGGTGAGCAGATTACCTGAGGTCAGGAGTTCGAGACCAGCATGGCCAACATGGTGAAATCCCATCTCTACTAAAAATACAAAAATTAGCCAGGCATGGTGGTGCATGCCTGTAATTCCAGCTACTCGGGATGCTGAGGCAGGAGAATTGCTTGAACTCAGGAGGCGGAGGTTGCAGTGAGCCAAGACTGTGCCACTGCACTCCAGCCTGGATGTCAGAGTAAGACTCTGTCTCCAAATATACATATATATAAAATAAAAAGAGATTCTGTTTATATTTCCATGTTATAGATGAGAAAATGGAATCTCAAGGACAATAAATAACCAGCCCAAGGTAACAGAGCTAAGAAATGGTAGAGCTGAGACATACCTCCAAGTCCCTTGAGTTCAAAACTCACATTCTTCACCCTATGCCCACTCCCAGTGTGCACGGAAGAACCAGGTCCACCTCCAGCCCCTTGACCTTGGCATTCACAACTACAACTCTCTCAGCCGGCAAGAATGCCCTCTGTGTAGCTCCCTCAATGCTCAGCAAGCCTGAGCTACCCCCAGGCTGACAGTTTTACTCCTGGAGAGTCCACCAGAGCTTATAAAGACTAACTTGGGGCCAGGTGTGGTGCTTGTAATCCCAGCATTTGGGAGGCTGAGGCAGGTGGATCACTTGAGGCCAGGACTTTGAGACCCACCTGGCCAACATAGCAAAACCCAGTCTCTACTAAAAATATAAAAAATAGCTGGGTGTGGTGGCGAGCACCTGTAGCCCCATCTGCTTGGGAGGCTGAGGTGGAAGGATCATCTGAACCCAGGAAACAGAGGCTGCAGTAAGCCGAGACTGCACCACTGCCCTCCAGCCTGGGCAACTCTGCCTCAAAAATAAATAAATAAATAAATAAACAAACAAACAAACAAACAAACCAAAAAGACTAACTCGAGAGTCTCACTACAGTTTTCTCTTTAAAAATAGGAGAAAATCAAGAGAGGAAACCCACTGAAGTCTCAGATCATCCTCTTTTCATAGAGTTGCTTTCAGGTAACACGGGGAAAAGGTCTGATGCACAGGCTGAGAAGTGAGACCACAGAGCAAGATGAGGCTGACCACACTTGGGCCTGGGTAGAGGAAGGTCGTGAGGCAACATATCTAGTTTCCAGGAACTCCGTGTCCTTGCATTCTGCATTGCTCTTGAGCCTCATGTGGGTGAAGTTACACAGCAGATCAGCAGATAGAGGATGGGTGGTGAGTGGAGTTAGGCACATTTCACAAAAGGGAAATCACACTAACCACAGGTAAGGGACAAGAGAGGGAAAGGATGAAGGCCGTAACGGAAGGGCTCTGGACAGACCACAGAGGAGGTGAGTGATATGCGTGGGCCTTCGCACACTGTCAGACTTACTGGTTTACAAAAGAGTAAGCTAGTAACTTGGCCTTGAATGTGGCCACATACACAAGTCTCTTCATTTGCTCCTTAATGATTAAACCTTCCCACCCTCTGGTATCCAGAAAGTATCCCTGATTGCCCTGTTCTTCCTAAAAGCCATCTCAGTCCATAAATCCACTGGGTAGTGCACATCTGCTTTGTCCAAGGCAAACAATGGTCTGATTTCTCTGTCTCTTGCAGCATTGAGCTCCCTTTCACTAATTTCAATACAACACAGCTGTTCTGATAACGATATAGCCAGGTACGAGGAAAACTGCACAGAATGTTTTGGCTACTACCTGAACTCCCAGGAGCTCTGAGACCCTGAGCCCAACACATCCTCAATGGAGACCTCTGTTGCCTCACTGAAGCAGAATGCTGGACCAGCTCTGATAATCTCTGACTTAAGTTCTTTCTTTCTTTTTTGAGATGGAGTCTCACTCTGTTACCCAGGTTGAAGTGCAGTGGCATGATCTCGGCTCACTGCAATCTCCGCCTCCCAAGCTCAAGCTATTCTCCTGCCTCAGCCTCCCAAGTAGTTGGGATTACAGGCACATGCCACCATTTTTGGCTAGTTTTTCTATACTTTTAGTGGAGAGGGGGTTTTACCATGTTGGCCAGGCTGGTCTCAAACTCCTGCCCTCAGGTGATCCTTGGTCTCTCAAAGTGCTGGGATTTCAGGCATGAGCTACCACACTCAGCCTTGACTTCAGTTCTTTTGTTTTTGAGATGGAGTCTCATTCTGCCACCCAGGCTGAAGTACAGTGGTATGATCTTGGCTCACCACAGCCTCTGCCTCCAGGATTCAAGCAATTCTCCTGCCTCAGCCTCCCCAGTAGCTGGGACAACAGGCATCCACCACCACACCTGGCTAATTTTTGTATTTTTAGTAGAGATGGGGTTTTGCCATGTTGGCCAGGCTGCTCTTGAACTCCTGACCTCAGGTGATCCACCCGCCTCAGCCTCCCAAAGTGCTAGAATTACAGGTGTGAGTCACCACACTCAGCCTTAAGTTCTTAATACATGAACTCCTGTGTCACTTGGCATTGGGTTCTTTGCAGATAGAAGCCCCTGGAGCCCCCAAGCCCAGCACAGGGCCTGGTCATCTCAGGTCCCCCTATGTGCCAGTGAAGGGATCCTGTGATTATAAGAGAGTAGAAGGTAAGCTGTAGGGCAGGGGGTGTGGAGGTCGAGGTCTTAGGGCAAGACCTTTAAGAGGGAAGTGGAGGTTGGAAAACATGGGGAAGAGGGACGGCATAAGGAAGAGATGTTATCCATTCTGCTTTAAACACAATATCACAGCTCTGTTTATTCTGAGAAGCAACCAGCTGCACCTCCAAAATAGAGATGCCGAGAAACGCCTCTGATGACAGAGACTGCTGCTGAGGGAACAAGGTTAGAACAGCCCTTCACAAGGGCTGGAGTGAGAAAGGCCCCGAGAGGGGAGACATTCCTGGATTTCTTTCCACTTCTGCCCCGCCTGCCCCTGCTTCCTCCTTCCTAGCCCAAGGCAGCCCTAGTTCTTTCCAGGATCTCCAGGACCCAGAGCTGGCACATGACAGGGCAGAGTGTGGCCCTGCCGTCACTCCAGGCCCCAGCAAGAGTGGTCAGTGTTCCTGGACAGAAGCTCCATGGCCAAGTGGCACAGATGGCTTCCTTCTCCCTGGACCTGAATATCCTTTTCAAGCAATGTTGCTGGGAGCAGGAGAGATAATGAGACGATGGGATGGAACCAGCGGGTTTGCTAAGTGTCTGTGTTAAGAGCTTGTGTGTGCTTGCACATGTAAGCAGGAGCAAAATCACACCAGGTGAAGTTAATCAGGCAGGAAGCCTTGTTTCCAGGTTATTGCAATAGGGCCAAGACTATTGCAATAGGGGAGGGAGACTGAACTCAATTCCGACCACTAGGGGAACAGCTGGCGATTCACAGCCAGTGGGCAGGGGGAGGGAGTCAGCAGAGGGACGAATACTAAGGGGAATTTGGTTAGGTAGCGATGGTGGCGGGGTAGGGGGTCAGGAGGTGGTTCTTGCTGGACTTTCTGGTGCTTAGCAGGCCAAGGAGCAGGGCTGGGGAGCCAAAAAGAGGGCTCAGAAGAACCTGCCTGAAGTTCAGTCAAGGAAGGGAAGGACAGTAAAGAGAGCAGGATATTTAGGGACATAGCTGTTCCCCTCCCTCACCCATGTGAGCATCAGTTCTAATAGGAGCCACCCATCTGTCATGCACTCACTCCACGGCAGAGAGAAAGGATGGTCCTAGGCCATCTGGCATCTGCTAACAAGGGCAGAGTGAGTTTGGGCCCATAGAGGCCCATCCCATTCCCAAAGCAGGCCAGCCTGGGCCTGACTGCACAGCCCCCTATTCCGTGGGGCCTGCTTTGTTCCCTGGCTCTTATGGAATCAAAGAGACCCTGATACAGTTTAGATGTTTGTCCCCTCCAATTTTCTGTTGAAATGTGATTCCCAGTGTTGGAGGTGGGGCCTTGTGGGAGGTGTTTGTGTCATGCGGTGGATCCTTTATGAATGGCATGGTGCCTTCCCCACGTAATGAGTTTAATGAGTTCATGTGAGATCTGGTTGTTTAAAAAGGAGGCTGGCACCTCCCCTGCTTCTCTCTTGCCATGTGAGACACAGCTCCTCTTCCCTTCCGCCATGATTGGAAGCTTCCTGAGGCCTCACCAGAAGCCAAACTGATGTTAGTGCCATGCTTGTTCAGCCTGCAGAACCATGAGCTGATCAAGCCTCTTTTCTTTATGAATCACCCAGCCCAGATATTCTGTTACAACAATGCAAACAAACTGATACAAACCCTGAAAGGACTTTCACCATCAAGGCCCCACTGCATTTGCCGGGGACTAATCTGGGGTGACTGAGAAGAGAGGCCATCGTCCTGGGGGCCTGTCACCTTCCTCCCTATTGAAATGGATACTTGGCTAAACATGGACAGGTGGGCAAGCCCAGACACCCCGCACCTGGGCTGTTCAGTCCCTCACTATCCCCAGCAGGACCAAATGGACCCAGTCCACATGGACTTTCTGGACTTTTTGTTCAACAGCCTGGAATACCCTCCAGTTGTCACTGTGCCCACTGGAGGGTCTCTCCGGCAGGGCTGGGCTGCCCCGAAAACCAGGATGGCCACTTGGCTCAGGCCTCACAGGACAAAGAACCCTTGACATTATTTCCAAATGAGTCCATTCACGTAGTCAGTGTGTGTGTGGCATGTGTGCGTGTGTGTTTAAAACTATTAATTGGTGAAAGTAAACATTTAAATGACATCATCATATTTGCTGCCCTATTTGGCTATTTCTCTCTCTCCTCCTTCTTTCTTCATCCAGAGAGACTCCAAACATGGAAGAGGCCCAGGCTTTTCTAGAACTCTAGAGACCCTGGTCTGAGGCACCTTCTACCTCGTCACATTGAGCATTCCAGTGCCAGCCGAGCTACCACACTCAGCCTTCTCCTCTGCCGCATCCTCTTTTCTCAGTGCAATTCTGTGTCTGAGGCTGCAGCTCCTCCCTCCCCCTGCACCCTCTCCTCTGCACCCTCCCCTGCCCCAGCCCAGCATTGCCCTTCACTCTCCACACACAGCCACTCAGCCACAAACACCCCTTGACATGCTTGAGTGGGAGCCTCAGAGCTGCTCCTCTCCCAGCCTCTATTGTGGGTGCTCAGAAATTTCAAAAGGGACTTCCTGCCTCCCTCGGGGGAAATGGGCTGGGTCACAAGAAATGTGCATACTGTAAAGACTGACCTGCACAGGAACCCTGGCTCAGGAAATACCTTCCTGGGAGCCAGAGGCCAGGTGGTGAGAGGAAGAGGCTAGAAGTTGTTGCCATGCCCAGATGTCTGATCAGCTTCTGCCTAGAACTGACTCCATAGGATTTCTGGCAGATAATGATCTGGCTGGTGGAAAGACTTCCTAAAATTAATTAGGCAAAGGACAACACAGCACCACAAGAACCCTGGGCACCCACATCTAGAAGCTGGATGTTGCCTGGTGATTGCTTTGTACACACAGGAGACAAAAAAGATTAGCACAAAACCTCAGAAGATGGGAACTGGGGGCATTAATCCAAAGCCCTAAAAGAAGTAGACAGCCGCCCTCTGGGGGATGTAGAGATGGAAGGGGTGGGAGGTACTAGGGTGGATCTGTCCTCAGGGAGGCTGAACTAATTCTAGGATCAGCACTGGAGTGAGATTTTCTAGTGACTTGTGCCACCCCAAGACCCAAGAGCCATGATTTGCTTCTTTGGGTTTCAGAATTTCCTGTCAATCACAGGAAGTAGCGCAGGTGGGTCCTTCTATTTGACAAGGAAGCTTCTTTGAAACGTGACGTCAAGAAGAGATGAGGCAAGTGTGCCAGGGCTGGCTGCCAGAGGCCTCCTGTTTCTGGGGCAGTGTCAACAGAAAACAATAAAAACATCAGGTATGATTAGTGGTTTTGTTTGAAATGCTTCTGTCAGGACTGGCTAAGTCCGAAGTCCTTCATTGCTTTATTTCATAACTGAGGAGCAAGTTTACAGCCTTTGAAAGGAAGGTAAATTACCAGCAATGTCTGGCTGGAACAGTCCTCATCACCAGGGTCATCTCAGGCCCTCCTAGCTTTAAGGTGTGTGCATTTTGCCTTCTAGGAGAAAACATAGGCTACTACTCATAATAACCTTAAAATAATAAATATGTTTGGGGTATTTTTAATGAGTGGTGACAAATGTTTACTCATTTAATCCTCAAAACAAAGAAGTTGGTATTGTCATTCTCCTACCATGTTACAAATGGGGTAACTGAGGCATAGGAGATTAAAGGAACTCTCTCAGTGGCACAGAGGTAAGAAATGGCAGATCTGTTTCCTATTTCCTTAACTAGTATACCACACTGTCTCTCAAGGAAACATACAGGACTTTGCCATATTGCAGAGTAAAGAAACCAAGGCTTAGGCAGGTCCCTGTCTTGCTAAATTCTTTCTTTTTCCAAAGAAAGAGGCCAAAGTTAAGGTGTCATGGGTCTAGGGATGAACTGCGGGAATTGTGACTACAATCAATTCAACAAACACCTTTGAGTACCCACCCGGTGGGCAGATAAGAGAGAGTACAAAAGGAGAAATTAGTGATCCAGGGACTGACAGCCAAGTTGGAGAGAAAGATATCGCCACCAAATAATACCACACAGCACAGTGTGGTCAGTGCAAGAGAAGGGGACATGAAATTTTGTCTGGGGAGCAGCATGGGTGAAGGAAGTTAATTTCACTTCATGGGAAAGGCAGGATATGAGTTGGACCTTCTAGGCTGGATAGGTTTGTAAACAAGAAGAAGTGGGTTGAAAGCTGTTAGCAAAACTTAGAATGCATATGGGCAAAACTGCAGGAAAGCCTGAGGCTTGCTGAAGATGTCATCAGAAGTGTCAAGGTTTACAGAGGTGACTACCCACAGCTATGCATAGGACAGATTTGCCGGAAGAAACCCTGGGGCAGCAATCGAGTGGCCAATGCATTGATTTTGGCAAGAAGAAGTAGTGTCTTACTCAAGACGGGGGCGATAATGAGGAAAAAGAAGTAGATGAAGGAAGATGTCCCAAGGTGGAATCCACAGGAATCGATAACCAGTTAGAAGAACAGCAAATATTGCCTACAATCTTCTCCTGTCAATGGGACGTTGGTGAGGCCACTCATCAAGTCAGGATGAGAAGATGGGGCTGGAAGGTTCTGGGATCATCCATATGCAGGTAGTCAAAGTGGGAAAGTCAACAATGCTTGCTTAACTGTAGCTCAAGAATTCATGGTAAAATTCTGTTCAGTCCCTGCAGTGCTGAGCGTAATGTCTCCCTGCCCCACATCTCCATATCTCTGCCTATCTAAGGCTCCTCTTGGTAAAGCCCACCTCAAATTTCACCTCCTGAAAGCTTTTCTTCATGGCTGCTTTTTCCTTTTCAGCACACCTTGGTTACTGTAAATGTGCTATGCTTACCCTTTGGGGCTCCGGGTTTCCGGTAAGCTGGCAATAGTGTGTTAAGCACTGTTTTCCCAGTTGTATTTAGCATAGGACCTGGAATTCATGCCTCCATCATTCACCCAGGAGTATGGAACTGAACTGCCCTGGCTGAAGCCCCTGAGGTGCATTCTCTGAGCTGCCTGGGGTGCATCGCATGGAAGGCACCTTAGAGCCTCTGGTGGCAGTCAGTGGCACAGAGGGCAGAGCTGAGCACAAGCTACAGCTCTATCCCTTGCTAGTCATGCACAGACTTATTTCCAACTATCCTGAGCCCTGGCTTCTTTCTCTGTAAAACGGGGACGCTGATGCAGCTGTTTCAGCGCTGTGGTGAGGACTCCTTGCCAGGTGTTTGTATGTAGAATGTGTGGAGAGCCCCGGGCCCTGGGACTCCGCTGGCACATAGGCTCTTAACTGGGGGGAGCTGCTTGTGCGCATGTGTCAAGACAGGAGGCCGGGCCCTGGTCTAATCTTAGCCCTGCAGCGCCCTGGGTATTTCCTCACTTCCTCATCTCCAGCGCATGGGAGAGTAATCGTGGCCCACAGGACTGGGGGTGGGTGAAGCCACCGGTGAGAATTCACATGAACATGTCCCAGGAACGCCAAGTGACTGTCACAGCCCAGCACATGGCAGGTATTTCTGGGGCTTCAGCCAGTCAATAGTCATCATGCAGCCTACCCAGACAGGACATGGGTGAGCCCCTGAGTCTCTGCCTGGCTCAGAGGAGGAGGTCCATGATGAAAAAAAGGAAGACTTGCAAGAAGGGCAGGGTTAGACCCAAATCAGAATCACAGAGGCTCAGAGCAGCAAGAGCAGTCAGAACCCATGCTCTGCATCCCAGACCATGCGGGCACTCCCTCTTGGCCACTTCCTGCTTGAATTCTTCTAGTGATGAGGAACTCACAGCCTCAACATTTCTGCAACCTGTCCCATTGCTCAGAGCTCTAATTATTAAAAAGCCTTCCTTTATATTCATCCCAAATCCACTTTTCTGTAACTTCCTGGGCCTGCTCGTGGAGATGCACAGAGCAAAACCCATCTCACTTCCACCTCGTGTCCTTTCACTAGTAGAAATCAGCTCCTCTGCTCTCCCAGGCCTTCTCCAGTCTGACCTGCCTCAGTTCCTCCAAACACTTCTCACAAGATGTCATCTCTGACTCCCCCCCTCCCTCGAAGCTTCCCAAAAGCTGGTTCAACAGGGGCCCTCAGAACTGGGCTGAAGACCACAGAAGTGCCCTGGCCTGACGGGATGGGCTGCCCCTTGTCCTAGTCCCTACTTCAATGAGGGAATTTGCCCAGGGCCAGTGGGATAGCCTGAGTTTTTACTCATTTTCCACCATGACGAGAACAGGAGTGATGCTATCCAAGGAGCTGCTTCCACAAAAATTCCCAGCTGTCTCTGTCCATGAGGGTATCCCTGTTTGTCATAAAGACTTGGGAAGATGCTCCAGAGAGGTGACACTGCCACACCTACTGAACCTCATTTCCATCCAGCGGTTCTAGATTTCATGTGGGAGCAGTGCTAGATTTTGCGTGGGAGCAGTTCTAGATTCTGCGTGGGAGCGGTTCTAGATTTTGCGTGGGAGTAGTTCTAGATTTTGTATGGGAGCAGTTCTAGATTTTGCATGGGAGCAGTTGTAGATTTTGCATGGTAGAAGTTCTAGATTTCACGTGGGAATAGTTCTAGATTTTGCATGGTAACAGCTCTTTGCCTGCACCTGTCTCTGTCTCAGAGACAGGCTCCCGAGGCTGGGTCCCTCCTGTCTCTGCTGGAAGGGGAGGCTGCTACAAACGGGGTTTGGCAAGGCCAGAGGGTCCCAAGGAAGACTTGGCCGGGGGGGAATCAAAACACTGCTGGGGTCAGGGTGAGGGTGGGGGTAGGATGTTGCTTTGCCAAAGGCCCACAGGTGTTGGGAAAGAAGATGAGTAGTTCTCAGAGGAACAGAGAACCCTGCTCCCCACAGTCATCTCTCAGCAAAAACAGAACACCTCCCCTACGTGAGAAATTCATCCTAACACTAAATCACTAGGTCAACAACTTTAGAAACCCTTAGCCCTTCTCCATCGGGCTAGAAGAGCCACAGTGTGGGGGGTGCTAACGCTGAAAGTCTGGGTCTCACCAGCATAAGGAAATGACACATACCTGCCATGCTGATAGGGCCTGCCTGTGAGTCACGCCCAGGAAGTGGAGAGGGGAGGACAGGTCAGCCTAGGGGAGGAAGAAGGGGAGGCCCCGGAAAGTGCAGGCTCCTGGTGCTGCCCGGAGGCTCTAACTTTTCAACTCAAGCCCTGCCTCCAGGAGGGCTGACAAACTGGGTCAGCAAAATGACAGGAGGTTCAGGGCCAGACCTGGATTAGAACAGGCCTGCCCAGACAGGTCAGCGATTTATGTCCATAAAAGGAAGATCCAAGGGAAACGAGGCCTGCCCTTCTCACCCACAGACCCAGTCAGGTTGGTTAGTAAATATCAGACAGGGCACGCTCAGCGCGTCACCTCCGAACACAGAGTGTGCTTGCCTGGCACATGGGGCAGGGCTGACTGCAATGATGAATAGGAGGATGAGAAAAATTCCTGAGGGACGCCGTCTGCATCATTGGGATTATCAGTGAAGAGCAGGGTGTGGGTGTGGAGGGGAGCAGGAGGGCTGACAGACTCCACAGCCCAGTCCATCCACATACAGAGGACCCCAGGACCGTACTTCATTGAGAGCACCAGAAAAGCAGGCAGTGGGCCTCAGCCACACCCACCACCCCTGGGGAGACCACCTTGGATACCAGAGACAGAAGGGCCCTCCAGCTCCCTTTGTATGACCTAATTTTACAGAGAAGGTGCCTGGAGCCCATGAGCCCCCTACCCAAGGTCCCTTTCTGAAGTCAGAGGGAGAGCTGGGCCATTTTCCCACCCTACCCAGTCCAGGGCTCGCTCTGTCCTTTAAAGAGCCAAATCCAGGCCAGGTGCGGTGGCTCATGCCTGTAATCCCAGCACTTTGGGAGGCGAAAGTGGGAGCATTGCTTGAGGCCAGGAGTTCAAGAATAGCTGGAGCAACAAAAGTGAGACCCCATCTGTACAAAAAGTAAAATAAAAAATTAGCCAGGCATGGTGGTGCGTGCCTCTGGTCCCAGATACTCGGGGGGCTAAGATGGGAGGATCACCTGAGTCCAGGAATTTGAGGCTGTAGTGAGCTATGATTGTACCACTGAATTCCAGCCTGGGCAACAGACCAAGACCCTATATCAAATAAACAAACAAAAAGGAAACAAAAAAGAAATAAAAAGCTAAACCCAGAGCTAAATAATTTGTACATATAGACATAGAGTGTGGAATAATAGACACTGGAGACTCAGGAGGGTGGGAAGGGGGTGAGGGATGAGAAATTACTTAACGGGTACAATATACAGTATTCGGGTGATGGCTGCACTACAAACCCAGACTTTACCACTATGCAATGTATCCATGTAACAAAATCACACTCACTTGTACCCCTTAACTTTATACCAACAAAAAGCACAAATCCTACCCACCCTTCCCTACATCACCCCACTGACCATTTGAAAGACCAACACATTTTAGAGAATAATTGGGGGCCCTTCCTGGCTGTCATCTGGAAGGAGAAGAAATTCCCACATCTAGACCCAGAGGGCTAGAGAAATGCAGTTTTGGCTCTTTCTCCCCATCTTGCAAGTGAAAAGATCTCAGGTGCAACGTTTGCACAGAAGTCTTTCACATCCTTTTCTGAAAGTTCACAGAATATACGTGTCATTTGGTAGTTCACAGTGTTTTGGGGCATCGTACCCAGGGAAATCCTGCCCTCTCACCTACTGCCACCCTGCCACAGGATCAGATGTTAGCTAGCTCACAAGTCACACTGGCTTCCATGGTGAAGGAACGGGGCTGGAAGAAGGGAGGGACCTGGAAGGAGGGAGGGCACCAGAAACACTGAATGTTCTTGGGCTGTCCTCTGGCCTCTGGGACAGCTCCCTGTCTCTATCCCTCCCTGATCCCTGCCTGGGCCAGGCCTCCTCTGAGCATCAGCCGTCTCCCATCAGCATGCCCTTCCTTCTCTGCGGCGCTTGCCAGCATCGCACACAGATTCCTTGGGTTGTCCGATTCCAGCGCATCTCCCATTCTGTATGTTAAGTTCTGGGAGGTCAGGGAGGACTGTGTCTCTTTATGTGTCACCCTAGGCCTAGATTTCTAGTTGACTCAGTGACATTTGTTGACTGAATAAATGAAAGTGAGCTTTTGCCAATGTGAGAGCATGCAGATGTATGATTTTTCAGTCGCTGTAATAGACAGACCTAATGTTGACTGGGCCCTTCCCCCTTCATATGCATAGTATGCTAAATAAACCATAACAAAGACGCCTTAATCACATCCGAGTGGTAAAGAAGAAATTCTCAGGTGTCAGAAATATCCAGAAAAATCTAAAGCAGTGTGTGGACACTAAAGCTATGGAGGCCACCCAGGTATCAGAGGATGTTGGCCCAGGAGCTGGGGCCGGGGGTTTAATGTTCATGCAGGGTGATGTCTTCAGGCTCCAGACCCTTGTGAGGCAGGGATTAACACAGCAAATACCATCCTGACTACGAGGTGGGCACTAGAAACACTGTTCACCAGCCCTGGGCATGAAGAAGCTTGATCTCTGTCTGGGTCCTACGAAAGAAAGAAAGATACGGAGAGAGAAAGTAAAACCCAAAACCTGTGTCATTCTACTTACATGCAGTGGGAATTCTAATCCAAGTAATTAAAATAAAAACAAATCCAGAGATGGTGACAAGTGATTAAAGCAGAGGAAAAAGCAGAACTCTGGAGGGCATTTCCATAAGCAAAAACACATAAATACCCTGCTCCTCCTGCCCCAGTCCACAGTCACGATCCATACAACCAAACAACCCACCTTGAGAAAGGGGGCAGCAGATGCACATTATAGATTAGAAAATCAAGAACTGAAGTAAGTGAAATAACTTAGGACAATAAAAAGTATATTTGCGAGGCCAGGAGCAGTGGCTCACACCTGTAATCCCAGCACTTTGGGAGGCAGAGGCGGGCAGATTGCTTGAGGTCAGGAGTTTGAGACCAGCCTGGCCAATATGGTGAAATCCCTTCTCTACTAAAAATACAAAAAAATTAACCAGGCATTGTGGCGCATGCCTGTAGTCCCAGCTACTCGGGAGGCTGTCGCAGGAGAATCACTTGGACCTGGGAGGTGGAGGTTTCAGTGAGCTGAGATCACACCACTGCACTACAGCCTGGGTGACAGAGCAAGACTATATTTCAAAAATATATGTATATTTGCAATATCTAAATAGAAAAAAAAGAAGGTATGCAAAGTCCAAGATGATAATCCTAATGGCTAAAATGGGGAGGGGAGATGTTGAAAAGAAGATAACACTATAATCCCAATGGACAACAGTTTGGGACATGAGAAGAGAAAGATCAGAGTCAAAGTGTCATAAAATCCTTCCAATCTGGTGAGTAGGATAATGATATTGACTAATCTTAGACATTAAATTCAAGTATGTGTTAAAAAATTAAAATAATAGAAACCCATTATTAGGTTTTATTTTTAACCAATTATTTCTATTAAAATAATAGAAACCTAATATATAACTTCTAAACCAATAGGCTATAAGACGAGAAAATAATAAACACATAATCGATACAGTGAAAGGCAAGAGGTGAGAAACGGCAAAGATGAAGCATGGCAAACAAAATAATGTAGTATACATATACTAAATATATTAGAAATCTTAACAAATAAAGAAGCTTAAATTGCCTGTTAAAAGACAAAGATGCTTAGACTTAATTTTTTAAAAATTCGCCTATCTGTAGTTTACAAGAAGCACACCTAAAAACATTAAGATATCAAAAGTTAAAAATAAAGAGACAGAAAAATATAAACTGGTTACTAAGTGAAAGTTGATATTGATATATAAAATAGCAAATAAGATTTGAAGAAAAACATTAAAAATATGATTATGAGGAATCATGTTAAAAAGGAAAAATTTGCCAAGAAGTTACAATCATAAGCTTATATGCACCAAAACACAGAAAATTAAAAATATAAAGCAAAAATGGATAGAAATGCAAAAAGAATTGCTTCTTTTCTTCTTCATGGTTTCATTTGGCCTGAGTGCTACAAAACTGTGTAGCAGTCAACTCAACTGAGGATGGCTTAACTCAGCTGAACCTACAGTGCAGAGCTATGTCCACAGCCCTGTGCTGCCCTAGGGGAATTTAGATGGTTCTAACCAACCTACCAAGGAGGGGAGCAAAGAGGGAGGACGAAGATAACTCATGAGAAAAAGGGAACATCTACTATGCTTAAGATATTGTGCTAAGAACTACGTAAACCTTCTTATTCAACCTCACAGAAATCCAATAAGGTTGGATTGGTAACCCCAGTTACTACTAGTAATCCCAATTAGAGTAGAAACTGAGCTTCAAAGACATTAAGTAACTTTTCAGAGGTCACATGACTGGGGAACAATAGAGTTTAAATTGTAGTCATCTGACATAATCTCCATGAGGCCAGGGACCATATTTTCACTCCATATCCCTAGTATGTAAAACTATGCCTGGCACAGATTAGGCACTTGATAAATATCAGATGAATGAATGAATGCAGCTGTAATTCCAAGCCTGTGCATTTTCTATTATGCCAGAGCACCTACTCTGTTATCTCACCTACTCTTGGCTATCTATATCTTTATCTCACTCAGATCTCCTCTTCAAAAAAGGCATCTCCTCGCTCTAGCCTGACCCATTTCCCCTCTCTCATTCAGAGTTGACAAAGGAGAGAGAAGAAAGCCCAGTTTCACAACAACAGACCCAGTTTCCTTCAAAGCTGGTGGTTGGAAAATGATGCTCCTGATAGCAGTTAAGGGAGACAGCAGGCATGGGGTGGCCCCCTGTACTGGACATTTGCAAGAAAATGAATTTCCCATTCTCCTCTGCTGTCAGTTGCTGGTTACCTCCCTATCCTACAAGATCATGAGAAGACCCCTGGAAATGATGTGAGGACCATAAGGGGATTAATATTTAAACACCAACTGAAGTGGCTCTGGAACCATACAAGTGGTGAGAAAATTCTTGGAGACAGAAGAAGTGTCAGAGGAATTTTAATTTGTCGCTATTTTTTTGTACTTTTTATTTTGAAATAATTATAGACTCACAGGAAGTTGTACAAATAGCACACAGAGTCCTGCGTACCCTTGACTCATCTTCCCCTAATGGGAACACCTTGTAGAATAATATTAATACCAACACCAGGAAACTGACATTTGTATAATACTCGACTGAACTACAGACCTGATCCCACTTTCACTATTCTTTTACATGGATTCATTCGTATGTGTGGGTGTGTGTGGTATGTATGTAGTTCTGTGCAATTTCATCCTGTGAACACACTCATAAGACCATCACCACAGTCAAGATACAGAACTGTTTCATCACCCTGAAAAGACTTCCTTGGGTTACCCCTTTTAGACACACTCATGCTGTCACCCATCTCCACAACCCCTAGTTTGTTCTCCATCTCTACAGTTTTATCTCTTAAAGGATGTGATGTCAATAGAATCATACAGCATGTGACTTTTTGAGATGAACATTTTCTTCATTCAGCATAATACCCTTGAGATCCATCCAGGTTGTTGCCCGTGTCAATAGTTTGTTCATTTTCATCGCTGAGTAGTATTTCATGGTATGAATATACCAGTCTCCCATTGAAGGACATTTGCGTTGTTTACATTTTTCCACTATTGACTGCAGCTCTTTGACAAGAGGGCTAGTCCTACTTCAGGTTGCAGAGCCTTCAGAATTCCTGGTGAGCAGTGAGGATCTATACTGCATTCCATGAATTCATTGGCTTTTCAGCTGCAGTTCATTCTTATCAATCCTTCAAGTTTTAAGTAAAACATCAACTTTTCTGTGGAGTCTTTGTGTTGATAACCATCTCCCTGGCCAGACTCTTGTAGCTTCCTTATAATCCCATAGATGTCCTTTACTCTTTGCCCTCAGCTCTGGCCCAGGGCCCAACACGGTCAGTGAGCATTTGTTGAATCAAGAGATGAATAGCAAAGCTGTCATCACAGTCTTATCCTAATACAGGCCACCCCCACCTGTGATCATAACACATTGCTGGAAGCCACATAGAGAGGGACTGTCATCACTAAGGGGGCCATGTTTTCTTACTTGAACAATGTTATAATTACAATATAGATAGGGCCACCAGTAGGACTTTCAGATGGTTCCAAGGTGTTACTATTCTAGATAATACTGGAACTTTTTTTTTTTTTTTTTGAGACAGTCTTGCACTGTCACCCAGGCTGGAGTGCAGTGGCGTGATCTTGGCTCACTGCAACCTCTGCCTCCCAGGTTCAAGTGATTCTCCTGCCTCAGCCTCCCAAGTAGCTGAGATTACAGGTGCCTGCCACCATGCCCAGCTAATTGTTTGTATTTTTAGTAGAGACAGTGTTTCACTATGTTGGCCAGGCTGGTCTCAAACTCCTGATCTCGTGATTCGCCAGCCTTGGCCTCCCAAAGTGCTCGGATTATAGGCATGAGCCACCATGAGCAGCCTCAAACTTCTTAATATATAAGTGTATTTCTACAGATCTGATTATTTCACTAGGAGAGAAGCCTAGAGCTAGAATTGCTCAGTCAGAAGGAATACGCTCTTATATTTCTCAGTACATGCTGCCAAGTTGCTCTCCAGGAAGGTAGCTGTATTGGTTGCCTATTAATGCTATAACAAATTACCACCAATTTAGTGGCTTAAAACAACACTAATTTATCTTACCATTCTGGTGGTCAGAAGTCCTAAAACCAAGATGCCAGCAGGGCTGACTTCTTTCTGGGGTGCTAGGGGAGAATCCTTCTTGTCTTTTCCAGCTCCTAGAGGCTACAACATTACTTGGCTCACCGTTCCTTCCTCCATCTTCAAAACCAGCAGCATAGTCCTTCCGATCTCTCTCTTTTCTCTCTTCTTTCTTTCCTCTCTCTTTCTGACTTCTGCTTCTGTAGATGCACTGCCTTCTCTTACTCTGACCTTCCTGCCTTTCTCTTAAAAGGACCCTTGTGATAACATTAAGTCCAACCGGATAATCCAAGATAATCTCCCCATCCCACTATCCTTAACTTAATTGCATCTGCAAATTATCTTTGGCATGTAAGGTAGCACACACACAAGTTCTGGGATTAGGACGCAGACATCTTTGGGAGGCTGTTATTAGACAGCCTATAGCAGAATATTAGAGCTAATGCTCCTTTTGAACGAGAACAAAGTATAGTCTGGGGAGTTCAGAGGCAGAATCAAAAAGAGCTGTTTACTGTAAGAACATCATTCCCTCAAGACTGAAGAGCAAGGCGGTTTTTCAGCTCTAGACATAAGCAGTATAATAAAAATATCATTCTTGAAAATCAAGGATGATTCTGTGGAAAGACCATCCCCTAATACTGACATTGGGTTCCAGCCCCGGAGAGACAGAACAAGAAGCAAACACACGAATTGGTTGGTGAGATCCTACAAGCAGGCCAACAAGACAAGGAAGGCAAGTTCAGTTACCTTCATAGAGTAACAATCGTCAAACAGCCCAGCGGTATGCAAATGATTTATTGACGTATACTTCACACCCTCACTACCTGTTCTTTCTGCACAGTTTTATTTTGTTCCCAGCAATAACATAATTACATGCTGCCAATTTTCAAGCACTTCGGATGTCACTATTTTCCTCTGTTTTCCAAGTTTATCAGTCCTCCCAACAGTCAACGTACCTGCTGGCCACAAATCACAAACTGCTTGCACATAGATTGCAGGGGACCTCAATTGTTTCATCTGTCTGCAACATCTTCTTTCCCTCCTTGGAAGAATTTCACTGGCTTTCTTTGTGAGACTATTCCTCCTTCCAGGCCATCCTTCTGCTGCTAGTGGAGATGGCTCATTACAGAGCACCATCTCCTTTTCCTCCCAGTCCTGGCCTGGACCACAGGATGGGGCACATTAATCAAGAGGAAGCAAACACAATACCCCACCCTTTTGGCTGTGGAGGTTAGTCCAGAAATGGACACATGATCTTAGCCAAACTAATCAGAGTTCTTCTTTGGCATTTTTTAAATTTTAGCTTGGGGAAAAGGGCTTTTCTCTGGGTGATGGGGCTATGGCTGGGAGCTCAGACACCATTAGCTACTAAGTTCCTTCCTTTTGGCACAAGTTGTTCTGAAAGAAATAAGCCAACATGTAGTGACAGTCAGAGATGTGAGAGACAGAAGCAGAGGCAGAGGGGCAGACCCATAGATGCCTGAGGTTCTGGGATGAGGTCCTGGTTCCCACCACACCTGAGTTCAGCTGCTTCCTGGATCTTCGCTTAATTTGAGTATGTGAGCCAAGGTGAATCCTCTCTTTTGGGTTTCTGTCATCTGCAACTAAGAGAGTGCTGGGGCAATAAACAGGGGTGTGACGCCTGCCTTTCCCTGCTTCATCTTCAATAGCAGGCCCATTTCTGCTCATGCTCTTTTCCCCCTGCTCTTGGGAAACATCTTACAAAGCCACCTATAGTCAGATCTAAGTGACTGATAAGGTTTATGGAGTTGGCGCTCCAGGCTATCAACTTCATGCAGCTGAGCAGTGGAAATTGTGCCTCCTGAGCAGCCTCCCCTGGGAACAGCCCTACCCTAGTTGCCTCATCTGTTTAAGTGCTGTCTTGGTCTGCCATTACTAGGTAGATATAGGGCTGTGCTATGGTGACCACAGGATCAACGTGTGTGTGTGTGTGTGTGTGTGTGTGTGTGTGTTAAAGAGAGAGCGAGCACGCATGAGTGAATGAGTTAGGAGCTGTGTTTACTCATACTCATAGATCAGTGTGTGAGGGCACAGTTAGGCCAAGCTGGGCCTTTCCTATCCCATATGAAGCAAGGACAAGGAGGAGAAAATTCCACAACAGATTGGTAAGCAATGTACCCTGCATCTGAGATGTCCTAGCAAAAACCAGCACTTTCTTGGACAATGAGTGCCATCCCCAAAGCCGAGGGTGATGGACTAGCCTGATGTGGTATCTCCCTATCCACCCCCTACTGCCCTTGAGTATTGGAGAAAAACACAGTCCCCAACATTAACAGCCCAACTGATATGTAGCTCATGGCAAACTTACACCATAAATCTTCCGGGTCTCTTCTGTAGTAGATGCTAAATAAATATTTTTGGATTGTTAACTAAATATTTTTGCAGTTAATCCCCTTTAATCCTAAGACTAGATGAGTAGTCCTGTGAAAATGTGGCTCTCCACTTCTCTGTATCCTTTAGGTGACTGTAGCCTGGGCTGGCTTAGGTGAAGGAGACCCCCATACTTCTTAGTCAATCCTTTGTAACTGTTCTTGTTATGCAAAATGCTATGGTACTTGTTCTAGAATCCATCCCCTTGAGTTTAGAATAATAATGTATTAGTCCGTTTTCACACTGCTGATAAAAACATAACTGAGACTGGGCAATTTACAAAAGAAAGGGGTTTAATTGAACTTAAAGTTCCACATGGCTAGGGAAGCCTCACAATTATGGCAGCAGGCAAGGAGGAGCAAGTCACATCTTACATGGATGGCAACAGGCAAAAAGAGCTTGTGCAGGGAGACTTCAGTTTTTCAAAACCATCAGATCTCATGAGACATATTCACCATCATCAGAACAGCATGGGAAAGACCTACCCCCATGATTCAATTACCTCCCACCGGGTCCCTCCCACATCACGTGAGAATTCAAGATGAGATTTGGGTGGGGACACAGCCAAACCATATCAAATAATGTGCATCCAAATAAGTGAAAGCTCCTTTCATAGCTTATTCTATAGCAACAAGAAGTTTACAAGTGTGGGCTGGCCCAGATGACCACTCCCCTCCAACCCTGAAGACATTAAATAGATCATGGTCTTGCTCCAACAAGCATTTAGAAGAGGTGAGATGGTTGGGAGGCTTTTCCTGTCTTTTGCTTTTGTTTTTTGCAGGAACACATGTTGGCCTTTCCTTGGCCTTCCATGCGTCATGCCTACACTGGAGACTATGAATTCTATAGGTGAGTAGGTGGGTGAAAAAAGCACTTTGGCAGCTTATCAAGATACGTGCACAGCACTGCTTTAGAAAAAGTAATGGGGTGAGGGGGAGCCACCAGCCTTATGAATTGGTGAGAACTTTGAAAGCTGGAAGAGTCAGGGACAGACAGCAGTGCTTGAAAGAGCAGAAGAGTATTGGTTGGCTGGGGAGAGGACAGGCAGCCCTCCTTCTGTGGGGCCCCTGAGTCAACCATGATGGGCACAGCAGAGCCGCTGCTGTCAGCTCCCTGCCCAGAGGAAGTAAAGCCCAAACAGCAGACTGAGTCATATTTATTGAAGAGACCATGAGAACAAAAGCTGTAGACAGGAGCTTCTGCGGGGGATGGCATTCAAACTGCTTTTACCATCCCATTAGCAGTTTCTCTTTCCCTTGAGTGGATGGGCTACGTGGGAAGTGGGTTACGAATATCAAACAGAGGTTCCCTTTTCACATTGCCCTTCAATGGGTGGTTTTAACCCTACATAACCAGGTGTGTTTTGAGAGATTTGCTGACTGCTGACATTTTAAGTGTAACGTTTCCCCATAGATAAGTCTATGTTTTATTCAAAAGATAATGTTGATGAAATTATCCTGGAGATTGTGAAATGTTGAAAATGGAAAGTTTTACATTGCAAAGACTAGTTGGAGGCATTAGTACACTTTTTTTTTTTTTTTTTTTTTTGGTAAAGGATATGTTTGGAAACTCAGTTCTAGCCTCAGATAGAATCCACTGGGACTGGTAGAGGGATAGAAGTCAACAGATTCAGGGTCTAGACAAATTCTTTGTCTGTGTGGCTGTGGAACCTTAGGCAAGTCACTTTTATGCATTCTTATTTTTTAATTTTTATTTTAAAGGTAAATGAAACATTTCTACAATCCCAAATTAATCACTTCTAACATCTTAGAGACCATTTTCTCACCTGTGATTAAAGGGGTTGGACCAAGTGATTATTATGGTTCCTATTGGCTTAATATTCTTTGATTCCATGACTTTTTATTCTATGGGTCCAGGAAGAACATAGATTAAATCCCACTGCTCCTTGTGAAATATCTATCTCTCTCTCTCTCTCTCTCTCTCTCTCTCTCTCTCTATCATTTTTAGAGACAGGGTCTTGTTCTGCCACCCAGACTGGAGTGCAATAATTATAGCTCATTGCCGCATGGAACTTCTGGGCTCAAGTGATCCTCCCACCTTAGCCTCCTGAGTAGCTGGGACTACAGACTACAGGTGTGCACCACTGTGCCTGCTCCAAGTATGTACATACGTAAACACACACACACACACACACACACACATATAGTATTTTTTTGTTTGTTTTTGTTTTTGAGATGGAGCCTTTCTCTCTCCCCCAGGCTGGAATGCACTGGTGTGATCTCGGCTCACTGCAACCTCTGCCTCCCAGGTTCAAGCAATTCTCCTGCCTCAGCCTCTCAAGTGGCTGGGATTATAGGCATGTGCCACCAACACCCTAATTTTTGTATTTTTACTAGAGATGGGGTTTCACCATGTTGGCCAGAGTGGTCTCGAACTCCTAACCTCAGGTGATCCACCTGCCTTGGCCTCCCAAAGTGCTGGGATTACAGGCACTAGCCACCTTGCCCAGCCCCAAATACCTATATTTTTTAAAAGTTAGTTACAACTGGGGTTAATAGTTTGCCTTGTGTTTTGTCCGACCTCTTGCAACTTTATTATGAAGCATGAGTTCCCCCGCTTATTAACAGGAGGCTCTACTGATCTTTGCCCTCAAGTCACGGGACTGGAGAATGTGTAACAGCAAGGTCCCTGAGTAGGGTTGCACCCCTCTCCCCAAAGGGCATTGAAATGGATCTTCCAGACAAATCCAGAGCTTTGAGAGCTCTGAATCTCCTATCTTATCTGCTGAGATGCTGTTATTTGGAGACCCTATAATTGCCCGGGGGAAGTCTCTCAGAGAATGCAAATGTCTCTGGAATGTTTGCTCATCCTTGGCCAGACTCCCAATCTTCAAGGTTTCAATAACATCCAAATTCTATTTGTTCGTCCCTCTGCTATTTGACTTACTGTGACTTACGTTATGCATTTTTCAATGTATTGCTTACTGTATCCTCCATTTGCAAATTCTACTGTCTTTTAGGCTGCTACCAAACACACAGCCACCATGGAAGTAACCATGACATAAACTTCAAACACCTACACCAGCGATTGCTTCCCTGTACCTTTATCATGCTTTGAGTATGCTCTGACTCATTTGTTTTCCTTACTGAAAGAACAGAGTTATATACATTTCCATGCTAGGATGAGAAGCCTGCAGAATGTTACTGGGCTGAGGTCTTGACTGGGTGATAACCAGCCACCTCGGTCAAGGGGCCGCTGTGAACAGAGAGTAGAAGTATTGCTGCAATCTATCCTGACAACTTTAGGACAAAGACTGCCTGTGATGAAGGAGTCTGTTCCGTCTATGGTGGCCCTTGATGGGCAAGCAACCATCACCTCTCAGTTTGTCACAATATTAGGATTTAAGGGGGTTTTAGACATTTTGGAATCTCATTTCATTTTACAGGTGCAAAAATGGGACCAGGTTTGTCCGAGAAAATTATTCTAAAATTTGTAAAACATCTTGAAATGTGTACAGGATATCGATGCATATTACTTCCTTTGAGCTTTATAGCAATTCTTTGCATGAGACATGCCAGGTGCTCTTTGCTCCATTTTACAGGGGAATGAAAGGAATCTCAGGGCTGTTGGGTGTGGGGCCCAGGATCAGAGCTGAGGTCTTCACCCCCTGTTCCGCATTCCTGCCAATGCACTGTGCTGCCTTCTGAGAATCCAACTCCGAAACTGGCTTTAGCTTGAGGTTTGAAAGGAAGAACAAAGAGGCAGAGATGGAAGGACAGGAAGAGGATATTTAACGGGTTCTCTGACTGTATGCCATGTGGTTTATTACAGAGTTCTATTTGTACTTTATGTAATTGTCCTCTTTGCCCTGTGAGGCAAATATTCCAACCCCTCTAGAAAATTAAGACTTAAAGAGGTTAAAAAAACTTGACCTAAGTCATACAGTTAAGACCAAAAAACAAACAGAAAAGGGGATCTGGGATTGGAAATACACTTTTAGACTCTAGACTCTCTGGCCTTCTCTGTTGTTTTCTGGGTGCAACATGACACCCTGGAAACTTCAGTTAAGTCACAATGATCCAATTTCTAATAAGGACACCAGAAGAGAGCAGGAGGCGGGCCTCAGTTCCCTCTGTTTGGCATCAGACCCAGTTGTCTGAGGCTGGGATGCACAGGAACATGAGAAATAGTGATGAGGGAGAAACATGCCTGATGGGGTGTTGGAAAGACAGAGGCATGGGTACTGGGAGGACAGGTTAGCTGCAAGGTAGAGGCCCATGCAGTGTCAGGGCATGGAAGAACAGCCTCCAAATGGAAGAGGCAGCGGTGAATGGCTTGGGATGTGGGGGGATGTGGCTTGGTACAGGGCAGGGCTGCGTGGGAGCATAGAGGATTCTGCACGCTGCCCAGCCTGCATCACTGGCATCCTGAGAACAAGTGCAAGCAGAGAGATCCGGCCCTTCAAGAACCACCTACCCAGCCGCCCCCACAAAGATATTGCCCAATGCCAAGTAGAAGCCAAGCAACAACCAATTTGGGCCCCCGGATGATGAGCCACTATCTCTGGAGCATAATGCTGGCCACCTCTGACAATTACTTTCCTCTAGCTGCAAAGAGAACCAGGGAACTGTTTGTATTGTCTGCAGTGCTTCACATACAGTGCTGGGAGGTGCGATCGCACTTCTCTTACTGGTTGCTAAGCATATCGTTACTAGGCGACGGCATCAAGATGATGCACAAGGCTGGAGTTCCAGGAGGTGTGTGTGCTGGAGTGTGTGCACGCCGGGAAGAGCTGGAAAGCGGAGTGGGAAGAAAAGGGGGTTCTATTGATTTTGCTTTGACCGAGGGGTCTTGGCAAGTGAAATTTAAGAGAGTCCTGCCATGCAGGGGAAACAGGGCAGAGATCACGCTACTCCCGCATGGCTGGAAACAAGCAAAGAAACATCTGAATATTCGTAACATAGGAAAAGGGCCAGATCTGGCTTAAAGCTGCTCCCCAAGAAGAGTATCTCAGAGTAGACAGACTTTAGACATTCAGTTTCACTGGCTTTCAACTTTGGGGATATTTCTGTTTTTTCCCATATGCTACTCGGTTCTCATTTTATGTAGAGGTCGTTTTATTTATCCGGAGATTGTTTTATCTGAATTGAAAAGCACCTTGGGTTTGTGAAATGTGAGATCTCTCCAGGTCCACATTGCTAGGGTGTGATGCTGTTGAAGCCAGAAGAATGGGCTGCTTCAGAGAGAAGGAGCTCCCCATCTCTGTGGGTGTTTAAACAGATTGGACACCCGCTTGGCATGAGAGCTTCTTGGAAGAGCAGCTCTGAAAGAGAAGCAAGGGAGGAAGGCAAGAGGTAGTGGGGCCAAATGCATGACAGGTAGAGATACAGTGATTGCAGAGACTAGGTAAAGTCAGCTGGCTAGATGATGGTAAGGCAGAATGGTCTGGCTGAATTCTGTCCCCTAAAATTCCTAGGTTGAGGTCCTAACCCACAGTACTTCACAATGGGACTGTATTTAGAGATGGGTCTTTAAAGTGGTGATTATAATGGGACCATTAGGGTTGGCCCTAATCCGGTATGGCTGGTGTCTTTATAAAAGGAGGAGATTAAGACACACATACAGAGGGATGACCATGTGAGGACACAGGCAACAGATGGCATTTGCAAGCCAAAGAGAGGCCTCAGAAGAAACCAGCCATGCTGACACCTTGATGTTGGACTTCCAGCCTCCAGAACTGGGAGAAAATAAATTTCTGTTGTTGAAGCTGCCCAGTCCATGGTACTTCTGATGACAGTTGAACAAACTAACATAAGAATGGCTGGGCACATGGTAGCTCATGCCTGTAATTCCAACATTTTGGGAGGCCGAGGTGGGTGGATCTCGGCTCACTGCAACCTCTGCCTCTGGGATTCAAGCGATTCTCCTGCTTCAGCCTCCCAAGTAGCTGGGATTACAGGTGCATGCCACCATGCTCAGCTAATTTTTTATTTTTAGTAAAGACGGGGTTTCACCACGTTGGCCAGGCTGGTCTTGAATTCCTGACCTCAAGTGATCCACCCACTTCAGCCTCCCAAAGTGCTTGGATTACAGGCATGAGCCACAGTGTCCAGCTCAGCCATGACTTTTTAAGATGGCAACAGAATAACTGATCTAGAAGTGGAGAGCCAGAAAGGCACAACATCTGAAAACCCATCTCATGCAAATAAGAGGGGAAGTAACTCTTGATGTTAAGCCTAGATCGAGGATAATGGGGTGGGTAGCTCCCTATCACCGAGGGCTGTCAAATTGCAAAACAGTCATCATTCTGGGCTATTGCCAAGTGCAGTCCAGCACCAAAAGAGCATGAGTTTCAGAAAGTTTGGCTCAGTGAAAGAAAGAACCTTTCAGCCATGCATTATTCAACAATTGGAATGAGGTGTTGGGATGAAACATTCTCAACAGGTGCTCAAGGAAGAGACGACCTCTCTCCATGAGGAGGAGTTTGGGCTGGATGACTTTTAGTGGTTTATCCCCACTTTTCCCCCAAATAATTTGTTGTTCAATGGGGATATTTCTGGTCCTTCCTGATGTTCCATTTTTCTCTGATGAAAGGAGACTGTTCGTCACTTTCTCCATCGCTCACAGCAGCATGAAGAGCAGAAAGCAACCTTTTTTTCCCCTTCTGAGACAGTGTCTGGCTCTGTTGCCCAGGCTGGAGTGTAGTGGCACAATCATGGCTCACTGTAGCCTCAACCTCCTGGGCTCAAGAAATCTTCCCACCTCAGCCCCCTGAGTAGCTGGGACTACAGGCATATGCCACCAGACCAGGCTAATTTTTGTGTTTTATACTTTTATGTGTGTGGAGACAGGGTCTCGTCATGTTGCCCAGGCTAGTCTTGAACTCCTGGTTCAAACGATCTGCCTACCTTAGCCTCCCAAGTGCTAGCATTACAGGCATGAGCCACAGCACCCCACAAAGAAAGCAAATACCTTTAAGAAAACAGAGTGAAAACACGGATCCACATAACCTCTTTTATGAGCTCTTCCCCATCTGCAAATGGAAAACTAGCTCAAAGAGGGCAAGCAACCTGTAACATATGCCATAGTCCTGAGCAACCAGACTTGTAGTTGAATCAGGTTCTCCTTAACTTCAAAATTGCAAGAGGGAATGAGGAACACTGGGGTAGGAGAAACAGCTCTTCTGGCACAGGGGTGAGACATGAATCTTTTTTGAGGAGCAAGGAGTTTGGACACCTTTGGTCTGGTGTCTCAGACCGGCTCAGTCACTTTGTAGCCAGTGGTGTGAGCATCTCCTGCTCCTCTAAGTTCCTTACCATGGCCCCAAACCCTCACTGTGGCCTCCAGGATCACGAGGTCCTGATCTCCATGCGGCTGCTGGATCTAGGGCTTGTATACACAATTTTACCTGACTTGCCTTCCCATTAATGCCATAGGTTTTATGTGTTTTCCATGCCTGGAATCACCCATATGTCAGGAAGTTGCCTGCCTCTCATTTCCTCCTTTGATCAGAAAGTCAGCATAGAAGTTCCGCACAAATAGGTTGCTGGGTCCTAGCATCAAAATGTCACATCTGCAGGCTGGGGAAAGCAAATACTTCCCAGAATTCATTCACAGTCAGAATCATCCATAACCCACTCCTGGCTCAGCTTGCCTTTGCAGGGGAATCGGGGATTCTCCAATACAGGCTGTTCTCCAGGCCACTAAGCCCCTCACTCAGAGCAGCCCCACCATTCCCCAGGGACAGGCAGGTCCTCACTGTGGCCCAGATGTCAACATGGGCAGCTCTGCCCCAAGGATGTGGCATGTGTTTAAACACATATAAAAGATGAAGAGGAGATGGTAGCAGAAGTCCTCCTAAGAAGAAAACCATGTAGAAACATGCACCTGCTAAATCATTGCAGTTAGAAGATGAGGCCTGAAGAAGCTGGGGTGGTATAATTCGTTCATTGCTGTGGGAAAAGAGGGAGAAATAAAAGCAAAGAGGTGGCCAAAGTAGTAGTGGAATGGGAATACCCCATGATCTGACCCTCTCCATAACACTTTTTGAGACAGAGTCTCACTGTCTCCCAGGCTGCAGTGCAGTGGTGCCATCTTGGCTTAGTGCAACATCCAGTTCCTGGGTTCAAGTGATTCTCCTGCCTCAGCCTCCCGAGTAACTGGGATTACAGGTGCCCACCACCATGGCTAATTTTTATATCTTTAGTAGAGATGAGCTTTTGCCATACTGGCCTCAAACTCCTGACCTTAAGTGATCCGCCTGCCTTGGCCTCCCAAAGTGCTAGGATTACAGGTATAAGCCACTGCGCCCGGCCTCTTTCCCTAATACTCTTCCTCCCTCCTTCCTTACTCCAGGAAAAATCGTAAGTGTTCTGTACGGTCTGAGACTTCTTGGGGTCACTGGTGAAGGGGCTGAGTTGTGTGTCCTGGAGTGACGTGGCTAAACAAGATGCAACAGTACAGAGGTGGCAGAAGCATGAGGAAGTGAGTTTACACCTGGACAGACCCTTAGACAGACCAAGGGAACCCTGGGCTGAGGGGCTGAAGTTTTTGCCAAGTTCCATAGAATGGATGAGGGGTGGGGCCCTGGGTGACCTTAGTTATCTATATTTCTGTCTTCTAGTAATATACGCCATCGATACAAGTAACAGCTACATGGATTGAATACTTATTACCTGCAGCACACCAATGAATGCTAAGTGCTTTATATAGGTACGTGTATGATCCCCTTTTAACCTTTGCAACATCCCTTAAGGGAAACACCGGGGTTGTCACCCTTCAACATGCAGGAAAGCTGAGGATGGGAGGGGTCAGAAGGTGCTGAGGTCACGTGGCTGGGAAGTAGAGGGGCCACACCTTGAGAAGCCCTGGCTCCTAACCCTTGGGACCTGCCTTGCTGACAGAGCGTAAATTGTGTGCAAACCGGATGTTTGTCCTTCTCCACAGGGAGACATATTGCTCCAAATTTAAAAGAGCAATAGTATCAGTTCCAACCTCATGCTGGGGAGGGGAGGTATTGGGGAGAGAGAAGTGGGAGAGGGCGCACAAATACATGGGCTGAGGTGTGTGCCATTTCCCTGAAGAGTAAAATACGGGCAGGAACTGAGTCTAGGAATCCTTTCTCCAAACTTAGTGCATTTTCCTCTAGTTACAGCACTGATGAAAAAATTTTTTTCATTTTTTATTTATTTATTGTTTTGAGACGGAGTCTCACTCTGTCACCCAGGCTGGAGTGCAGTGGCGCAATCTCCGCTCACTGCAAGCTCCACCTCCTGGGTTCACGCCATTCTCCTGCCTCAGCCTCCCAAGCAGCTGGGACTACAGGCGCCACCACCACGCCCCACTAATTTTTTGTATTTTTAGTAGAGACGGAGTTTCACCATGTTAGCCAGGATGCTCTCAATCTCCTGACTTCGTGATCCGCCCGCCTCAGCTCCCAAAGTGCTGGGATTACAGGCGTGAGCCACCACGTCTGGCGAAAAAAATTATTTGAAAGGAGAAAGGACGGAAGGCAGGCGACATGGTAACAGTGAATGAATAAGGTAAAGGTTGAATGGGGTTGTAAAGAGCACCTCTGTGGCACTGGGCTGAGACTGGCTGAATGTGCATTCTGTGAGCTGGGCATCCCCTCCAGGGTGACGGGTCATTAGACAGGTATAAAAAAGCAACAAAGGGCAGTCGTTCCTAGACAGGTATCTGGAACACTCCAGGGCTTTGGGAACTACATGGGGTCCCCAGGTCAGGGGACTCCATGTGCCTGACATGGAAAACACCAGTGGCTTCATTTCAAAGTCATTTGTGATTTTCACAGCAAAGTAAAAGAGCAAGACCTTGAGCCAGGCTTGAGGGAGAGGAACCATGTTTGGAAGTGACTTGGGAGGGGAAGGGAGCAATGGGAGGGCTTGGCTGTATGTCAGCTGAGAGATCCAGAAGAAGAAGGTGGATCTGGAAGATGTACAAGAACAAGCAACAAACAAACAAACAAACAAACAAACAAAGAAGGATCAATCATAAAATGAAATTCCTGAGGCTGACTTGGATGTCAAAGTCCGCACATTTTTTTGCCTGAGGAAAACATTCTTAATGCAGCTCTGGGGGTGGTAGTTCCCTAAGCGATGCTGATTAGTAATCAAATTGTTTTCAAGGCTGATGAGCACATCGGACCCTGGCACTCAGCCACATCAGCTCAGGGGTGGCTTCACAAACGCCTCCTCTTCTCTGTTACCCAGGCCTTGGTAGGTGCGTTTCGAGAGCTGGTGGCCAGCAAGGGCCAATGTAAACAGGTCTCTTGTTTTTCAGGCCCTTCTCACTGCAATTCAGCAGACATGGATGGAACACGTCTTCTATGTGACCCACTGAGGGGGGACACAGGTGCCAGGACTCCATCCTCAGGACTATAGTGTAAGTGGGGAAGGCAAACGTCCAATGAAAGATAAAATAAGGCAGAAGGAAAGTCCTAACTGAGTCGGGAAGAAGAGTGTGAGATCAGAGGAGCACCGATGGGATGAACCCGGGGCGCTGGGAGAAGGGCACAGCCGAGGTGGCACAGGGGGAGGGTTTGAAGGAATCTGAGAGGTGGGAATTTAGAAAGCCTGGGAGAAGCAGTCTTGCCTTTGAGAACACCGGGAACGAAGACAAAAAACTGGGGAAGCCAACCAAGTCATCAGGGCGCCGTGGGCAGGAAAGGAAACATAGTCGTTGTTTCAACCAGGGTGGGCACCAAAACTATTTTTGAAGCATTAAGAACAAAGCAGGCTGGGCTCAGTGGCTTCTCGGGAGGCTGAGGTGGGAGGATCATTTAAGCCGGGAGGTTGACACTCCAGTGAACTATAATTACACTGCTGCACTCCAGTATGGGCAACAGAGTGAGACCCTGTCTCAAGGGGGGGAAAAGAAAAGAACAAAGTAAAACAAAACCAAAGAGAATAAGAAATGACTGCCTGGGCACAACAGCAGATAGGCACAGAAGTGTCTTAAAATCTGACCTGTGGGGTAGGGGCTTCCGATACACACCCCTAAGGAACAGAATTGCGAAGGTGCTTGAGGGTACGTCCCTGTGGGGGAAGCTACACTGCAGTGGTTCTCAAAGTGGGGTCCCCAGGCCAGCAGTGTCCACATCACTTGCAATCCTGTGGGAAGTACAATTCTTGCTCTCCCCAGATGCAGTGTGGCAGAAACTATGGAGTTGGAGCCCAGTTTAAAAGCCGTGCAGCCAGGTGGGGTGGATCGTACCTGTGTAATCCCAGCACTTTGGGAGGCTAAGACAGGAGGATCACTTGACCCCAGGGGTTCAAGACCTGGGCAACAGAGCAAGACTGTCTCTACAAAAAAATTAGCTGAGTGTGATGGTGGGTGCCTATAGTCCCAGCTACTAGGGAGGCTGAGGTGGAGGGGGCTGCTTGAGCCTGGGAGGTAGAAGCTGCATTGAGGTATGAGTGCACCATTGTACTGGAGGCTGGGCAACAGAACAAGACCCTGTGAAAAACAAACAAACAAAAAACACACAAAAAACCCCACAGCACTGCAAGTGATTCTGATGTCACTGTCTCCACGCTGTGCTGAAGGACTGCAGTGAGTCCAAGGACTGTTCGCCTTGGTCATGACACACACCTCCCCTTGGAACATTCTCCACTGAGGTGGCCACATCCTGGGGCCAGGGAGTCCTCCACTCACTCAGCTCTTTCGGGAGTAGATGAGCTTTTGTGGGTCTTGTTCTTGTTTGAATCTCTCTGATGCCCCTCATTTCCACAGGTATCAGAGATCATCCCCAAACAAGCACTTTTTCCTTGAATCTTTTCCCTAAAATTCTCCGCATCTGAACAAATGTTCCCAGAATGTGAGCTCCATATCCTGACATTTGCTAGATTATGATTGGGAGACAAAGGGGCACAAGACGGGGGCCCGTCTTCCCTTCATCCCATTTAGCAACGCATGTACTTGTGAAAAAATAATTTTATCTCAAGAAAACATGTGCCAGGCATAAACGGATGGTACAGCCAAGAGCTCTGGGAGGAGGGCCACTGGGGGAGGTAGAACGTGAGGATGCCCTTCCCTCCATCACAGTGCCTTCTAGTCCTGAACATCCTCTGTGTGCCATCATCCTGATAGAATAGCTGAGCCCAACTGTTGGGGCAAAAATAGCTGCCAGGCCATCCCCTTGCTCTCCAGGTAGGTATCCCCTTCATCCGTCTCTCCCTCTGCACCTCTTGCTGACAGCTGGCTGGTTCTTACCCACCTGGCCAAGCCCTGTCTGTTCTGTCTGCCCCCCTCCCCACTGCACGTACGCAAACAGCAGCAAGAGGCAGGAAGTGGGTTCTTCCTTCACCAGCCCTGCTGGCCAGCTGCCAGTGTGGCAGCTTCAATGTCTGAGCAGCAGTCAGCAGCCTGGGCCATGCCCCTAGAGGGCTGGCACCTCCCGCTTGCTGCACCAGCTCAGCCCTGCCTGCAGCCCTGGCCACTCCCCAGACATGCCTGTCTGCCCAGGCCCAGCCAAGGCTTCTCCATGCTTGGTGCAAGAGCTCCTGCAGTCTGGAGCCAAAGTCCTCTTTAAACAAAAATCTGCCTCTCTTCCCTGCTTAAAAATTCCTGCAACTGTCTATCCTATCTTATCTATCCTATTGCTTCCTGTCACTGGAGAATGATGTCCAACGCTAAGCCACCAGGATCAAGGGTCTCTATAGTATTCCCGCCTTATCTCCACTGTGTTCCTGCTAGACCCAGCCACCCTCAGATGTTCCCAGCTTCCCAAACAGGCTCCATTTATTCAGTGCCTTCTTATCTTTGCATATGCTGTGCTCTCAACCTGTAAAGCACCTCACCTCACCACCCCTTTTCTGTCTGGCACACTCCTATCTATTCTTCAAAACCCTTCCCAGCACCACCTAACTATGAAGTCTTTTGGGCCTCCCCTTGGTCAAGTTGGTAGCTCTGGTCTTCCTGCCTCCATGGCATCTGTTCCACTGTCATGCAGAACGTCTGGTCTCACTGTGGCTGCCTGCATTACTTTTCATCTTGAGAATAACACTCCTTGTTCACCTCCTAAACCACTAATGCCTTGCATGGTTCCTGCCCCACAGCAGGTGCTAAGTGATGTGGAGCTGGGCTTTAGATTCACCATGTCAAAGCCACCAATTCTACATTCTCAAAAATAGGAAACATGGCTTCAAGGAAGCACATAGACTTGTTCCTTGCAGATGTTTAAAGCTGAAAGGAAAACAGCCACCTGCTAGGACAGGTGAGACTCCATCCTGGCCAACAGGCACAGAAGAAAGGACTAGGTGTCGCTGTCACTGGGAACACTGGGATCCTGCCCAGGAATGGACGAAAATTCTATGGAAGGGATCTAGATGCTTCTCTGATAGACAGCGACCTGAACTCCTCATTCTGAACCTGCCAACCACCATCAGTAAAGGAAAGGAGTCCAGGCCATATATGTCCACACTGCTGTGTACTGTCCCTGCTCCCCTGATCCCCAACTCCAACCACATACACTCCAGAGTCAACTACGCCGGAGCCTGCCCGCTATGTTACCACCCTGCCAGTCTTTCCATTGTCCCAACTTCTTCCCTTTCCAGGGTCTGAGCCTTTAAAGGTCATCTCTCAAGCTTTTGCCCATGTCTCTGTACCCATGTCAGGCCACAGCTTCCTTTCTTATCTTCTTGCCCAATATTCTTCCTCTTTCTCTCTCTTACCCCAAACTCTAGAGTGCCATTTGCCAACTCACACATTTTCTTAAGAAAGGATGGTAAAGGATGGGGAGGGGGCTGTGACTCTCTGCAGTTGGTGGCGAACCGTGGTGTGTGTGGCTTCTGAGATGGATCAGACTGTTTCACCCCAGAGAAGGTAGAAGGAGAGACCTCCAGAGCCACCACACAGAACACCAGCAACCCAGAAGCCTTTGTGCTGATGGAAAGAGCAATGAAGAGCTGGGGGGCCCACCCAAGAAAACGCTTGTTATCAGGTCACGTGCCCACAGGTCCCACTCTGGTGACTTACAACTCTGGACCACGGCCTACAATCACATCACTTGATGTCTGAGTTTCTCGACTGCCTCCAGGACCCTGTGCAGTCTTAGTTCCTTCCCATTTTAAAGGAAGATGATAAAGATATTCCAGGCGACACAGAATAGTATCTTGTTTCCAATCTGTAACTGCAAACTTGTTTTTTAAACAATTTTATATATGGTTCCATAAAATGTAAATTAAAGACCAAGGCTGATTTACTAAGTGGGGATTAGAAAATCCTAAACAAAGAGGGAAAGATTGGTCTGGTTGCTTGATTGGTTTACTTGCTTGCATTTCTTCTTTTGTTCATTCATTCATGAGTCCACTGTCCATCCATCTACCTACTTATTTTTAAATATCACATTTGCTTGAATAGGAGGTAAAGCTCTCTACCTTCCCAAATTATCTGCCGGAAAAGAGAAAGTTTACATCCAAGCCCTTACAGAATCTTTCATATTATGGGTTGCTTTCTCAATTATCTTATTTTGAACAACAATATACTGTTTGGGAAAAGTATTAGCACTCCAGTCAAGGCTAGTTTGGGATGCTTACGAAGGTTACTTAAAAGAATTGGTTTTTATGAAAAAAAAAAAAAAAACACAAAACAAAAAACACCATACTATAATATAGATTCAGCAATTTTTCTTTTTAAAATTTTTTTCTTTCTTTCCATAGGTTTTTGGGGAACAGGTGGTGTTTGGTTACATAAATAAGTTCTTTAGTGGTGATTTCTGAGATTTTAATGGACTTATGCCACTGGAGCAGTATATACTGTATCCGATTTGTCTTTTTTCCCTCATCCCCCTCCCACACTTCCCCTTGATTCCCCAAAGTTCATTGTGTAATTCTTATGCCTTTGCATCCTCATAGCTTAGCTCCCTCAGCAATTTTTCTTGAGGGCATAACCTCAAAATTTCAAGTGCTAAATATTGTAAACAAACCTTTAAAAGATCATTGTCTAAAAAGCAGTGTAGTGAGTCGTTATACTGTTGACATAAAAAATAAATACTTTATAAAGGATTTGAACAGACATTTTTTCCCAAGAAGACATACAAATGGCCAATAAGAATATGAAAAGATGTTCACCATCATTAATTATCAGAGAAATGCAACCAAAAACCATAGTAAGCTACTACTTAATCCCCACTGGAATGGCTAACATCAAAATTACAGACAACAACAAGTGTTGGCAAGAACATGGAGGTGTTAGAACCAACAAGTACTGTTGATGGGAATAAAAAATGAGGCAGCTGCTGTGAAAAACCATTCAGCAGTTCCTCAAAATGTTAAACAGAGTTATCAGAGGACCCAGCAACTCCACTCTTAAGTTTATAGCTCAGAGAAATGAAAACATATGTCCACAAAAAAACTTGTATGTAAATGCGTATAGCAGCATTATTTACAATGGTCAAAAAGTAGAAACAACCCAAATGTTTATTAACTAATGAAGAGATAAACAAAATATAGCATATCCATACAACAAAATATTACTCATCAATAAATATCAATCAAAATGAAACGAAGTACTAATAGATGTTACAACATGGATGAAGTTTCAAAACACTGTGCTAAGTGAAAGCAGCCAGTCACGAAAGGCCAGTGTTGTATGATTCCATTTATACGGAATGACCAGAAAAGGCAGATCCATAAAAATAGAAAGTAGATAGTCTTGCCAGGGTACGGGGGAGTGGAGAACAGGGTGTGACTGTTGATGGTACGGGGGTTTCTTTTTGGAGTGACGAGAATGTTCTGCAATTAGATAGCAGTGACGGAGGGCCAGGGGCGGTGGCTCACGCCGGTAATCTCAGCACTTTAGGAGCCCAACGCCGGTGGATCACTTGAGCTAGGAGTTCAAGACCAGCCTGACCAACATGGTGAAACCCTGTCTCTACTAAAAAATACAAAAACTAGCCAGGCATGATAGCAGGTACCTGTAATCCCAGCTACTTGGGAGACTGAGGCAGGAGAATCACTTGAACCAGGAGGGAGAGGTTGCAGTGAGCTGATATCATGCCATTCACTTCAGCCTGGGCAACAGAATAAGACTATCTTAAAAAAAAAAAAAAAAAGCGGTGATGATTGCACAGCTCTGTGAATGCACTAAAAACTGTTGAACTGCACGTTTTAAAAAGGTGAATTTTGTGGTATGTGAATTGTATCTCAAAAAATATTACTCATCAATAAAAATCAATTAGCAGTTATTAAAAAATAAACTAGGGGAGGGGGAGCTGGGCTGAGGCAGGAGAATCACTTGAATCTAGGAGGCAGAGGATGCAGCAAGCTGAGATTGTGCCACTGCACTCCAGCCTGGGTGACAGAGTAAGACTCCATCTCAAAAATGAAAAATAAAGAAATAAAGAAATAGGTAAATAAACTCCTTTTGCGTCAATATGAAACAGCCAATTCTCTTTAGACCATAGGGACTATGATGAATGCAGAACATGAAGAGCTGATGCAAAAAGCGTTCTGGTGACAAGGAGGACACTGATGTCAGAGATGGGAGTGAACAGTTACAATGTTTCCTAAACTGGGAGAGTTGGGGAAAAGCAGTATTTAAGTTAACGTATTATGTTATTAGCGTGTGATTGAAAATATATCGCTAAAATAATTTTTCAACATTATCCTACAAAGTTTACATATGAAAATCAGCTTTTTAATTTTTTTTTAGCAGCCCTCCTTACTGGGAGAACAGAGCTGCCTTATGTCAGGCACACATTGTATGTACCCAATGCCAGTTGTGTGTCAGGCCCCAGGCTGTGTCCTTAGGATATAACAGTGACTCTCCATACAGATATGGTTCTTTCCTCAACAGGGCTTATGGCCTAGTTTGTCTGAATTAAAAAGGAGCTCAAGTTTGAGGTCACTTTTATGAAAGGTTTGTAGAATGGATGATAATATCTTACAAGAGATGTTCTTAATCTTTTGGGGTCACAGGTGCCTTGGAGAGTCAGATGATAGCAATGAACTTTCTTTCATAAACATACGCATTTGCTCCGTGGTGAGAATTACACATCTTTCAGTGAGTTCAAGTCTACAGCCCCTCCTGCCACTCACACATACATAAATCTGCCATGCCCCAGGCTGGACTTCCGACTTTGAGATTGTTCTTTTCCAAATCCATTTGCACCTACAGCCATTCTCCAGCTCCCATGACACATACACAATGAGCACCTCAAGAGCCTGAGACCCGGAAAGAATTCCAGATGACCTGCACCCCAGGAGATCCATGGAAGGGATTCAAGGGCCTGGTAGGTACCTCACCTTCTCACTCCAACCCTGGACAGGAATATTTTTCCCTGGTTTATATCGGGCACTTACCTAAGATCTGCTTTGAAGAAAGCTTTCCACTTGCTAAAAAGTCCGACACCCCCTGATTGCACATACAAATAAAAAAACAGGAGGCTTGAACAGGCTTACCCGGGGACTCACCCCATAGCGTGTGGTGGGATATGAAGGAGGCAGTGACTAGTCCAGGGCTCCTAGGCTCAAGGCAGTTCCTGTGCCCTCTTCCGGGGTCCCCGAGGGCATGAACACAGGCTGGGGCTGGGTGTTCAGTGTTGGGTGCAGAAAGCATTTTCCTTTTCTCTCTCTCTCTCTCTTTTTTTTTTTTTTTTTTTTTTGAGACAGTGTTTTGCTGTTTTGCCCAGCCAGGCTGGAGTGCAATGGCATGATCTTGGCTCACTGCAACCTCTGCCTTCCAGGTTCAAGCGATTCTCCTGCCTCAACTTCCCGGGTAGCTGGGATTACAGGCATGCGCCACCACGCCTGGCTCATTTTGTATTTTTAGTAGAGACGGGGTTTCTCCATGTTGGTCAGGCTGGTCTCAAACTCCCAACCTCAAGTGATCTGCCCACCTCGGCCTCCCAAAGCACTGGGATTACAGGCGTGAGCCACCACGCTTGGCCCAGAAAGCATTTTTCTATACAGAGTAAAGAGGGGGAGAGGGCTCAGAGGCTACACTGGTGATAATGCAGATAAATGAGGTGATTGTCGACCAAGTTTTGCAAATCTTGAGCTTCCCAGGGCCAGAAAGCTCAGAGTCCAGCAGCCATGGCAGATGTTATGTCTGTGTACACTGGAGGTCAAAGTCCAAGTTACTAAAAACTGTCAATCTGTGCCTCGTAAATCTTTCCCATTTTCCCGGAGCGTTGTACCCTCTGCCAAGGATGCCTAACTTCTTTCCTCCTCCCCTTCTTTCTCCTCTCATTCAGCCTGGCCTACCTAGTTATACTCAACAGCAGGAGGAGGAGAGACAAGGGAAAGGCAAGACTGGCAGAGATCAGAGAGAGTTAGGAGTGGTTTAGTAAAGAAATAACGGAGTTCCCGCCCTACATTGCTGACTCCCTGTCTCTGGGCGGTAGGAAATCTCTACCTTCAGGACAGGCCAGAAGGGCATGCTAACCACAGGGCAAGAATTCCAGAGGCTTGGGATGTGGCCCCTATTCTAGTTGCAACTGGCTGTTGCGACACCCACTGTGGGGATGAGGCAGCGCTGTCTGGCTCACTCCCTCACTCCCTGTGAGCCAGGCCTGAGTGTACAGGGAGGGAGGGATCCTTTCACAGCCTCGGGAAATGCAATTTCCTATCCTTGGAATCTGAGGGTATAAGGAAGAAGAACAAAATAAAAGGCATCTCCCTGCTCTGGAGGAATGTAGCATCAGCTTGAGAAACAGATTCTGGGAGATCCCAGGACGCAAAGAAGCCCAGAAGTTGCCATGGGGAGCTCAGATGTCCTCCAAAAGGGTGGGTCACCAACTGAGCCTTACAGGAGTAAGGAGGACTGGTGAAGTACATGGGGCTGGCATTCCAAACAGGACACAGGACTTGAGCAGAGGCTTGCCAGAGACTGGGGAGCACACCAGGCTGGCTGGGGCTTCATTTGGAATGTATGGGGAAAGTTCAGTTAGAAGAGCAGATCAAGGTTGGATTACGGGAAGCACTGAACGGTAAATTTAAGGGGGCTGGATTTGCCTGGGGGCATTGGGGAGTTTCCAAAGGAACCAGAGATAGGACGAGGCTCTTGGGTAAAAATATGAAGCAATATTAGGTAATATGATTTGGGTCGGAGTAGGGGCCACAGAAACGGGAAGGAAGGAATGAAAGGCATGAAGAAAGAATCTGCAGGATTGAGTGATGGGCAAGATACGAGCAGAGAAAAGCGGAGGCGTGGAAAAAGGGGAGGCAATAGAAAGTTTCTGACCTGAGCGTGTGGGAGAGGAACAACCCCATGAAGAGGAGACAAGCCAGGAGGAAGAGATGGTTTGGCGTGAGAAAAGGAGGAGTTTAATTTCTGAGATACAGCATTTAAGAAAACAAGCTCCTCAAGTGGGAATATCTTACAGACTCTTAGAAGCGAGGCCTAAGGGAGGGAGGGAGGGTCCTGGGAATCATCACATCTGGGTGGTCACTGGAGACATGATGGAGAAGGGGCCTGTGGATCTAAGTGCATATTCCTGACTTGATACTTCAAGGGGCTGTCAGACAGAGGTTGGGACAGGCTGGCATTCAACACACTCCTAGCAGAGGGGAGGCCCAGGGGGAAGCGGCAGGGCTGAGAATCAAGAATATGGAAGACAGAGGTGAAGAAGAATGGTGGGTTCCTCACGGATGTTCTCATAAGTCCTGTATCTCTCAAATTCGTCAAAGAACCAATTTCAACTCAGAGAAAGAAGCCTCCAGGGGCTGCCTGGATGCTCCACGGGACCACAAAGCATCTGAGTTATGCAATATATTCAGATGTGTGAGGCCTGAACCATTACAACACTCTCTTATCTGCCCCCCTGGGAGTTTGAGCTCTCTTCACTCTCATCCACTCTACAATCCAGAATCTGACCCTGGCACCTCCATCCAAGTCAGTGTGGTCAATAGCTCCCTACTGCCTTCAGAATAAAGCCCCACGGCTGCCTGGGACTTCCAGAATAACTCTCAAACACATTGGCCTCCCTGTCCAAGCCTTATCTTCCATTCCACTCCCATCTCTGATTACCTTTTGCCACTCTTGACTCCACCCAAAATGAGTCACTCAAACCACACCTCTCCATCTTGCTGCTGTTATTTATACTCTTCTTTGACTACAGCCACCATCTCAAGTTCCCACAGTGTATCCTGTCCATCCTTTCAGAGTTTTGCCAAATGCCGTCTCCTCCAGGAAGCATTCCCAGAGTCCATAGCCAGAAGGAATGAATCTCTGTCCTGCAATCTCATAGCACTTCGTGCCTCTTTTATGGCACAACATTATTTACCTTTAAATAACTTAGAGTTAAATAAATACCGTACGGTTCTTTATCTTCATGTATTGCCTCCCCTACCATACTATAAACTTTGTGAGGACAGATATAATTCCTCAAATTTTGGGGAAAAAGTGGTGGTTCATGCCTGTAATCCCAACACTCTGGGAGGCCGAAGCAGAACTGCTTGAGCCCAGGTGTTCAACACCAGCCTGGGCAACATAGCAAGACATCGTCTCTATAAAAATTTTAAAAATTAGCCAGGTGCAGTGGTGTGTGCCTGTGGTCTCAGCTACTCAGGAGGCTGAGGCTGGAGGATTGCTTGAGTCTGAGAGATCAAGATTGCAGTGAGGCGTGATTGCACCGCTGTACTCCAGCCTGAGCAACAGAGTGAGATTCTGTCTCAAAATGAGATTTAAAAAATTGGGGGAAGAAAAACTATACCTTGAGAGTAAAGGGGGTGATGGGGAGAAACATTCAGCAAGTGCCTAGAACAAATTACAAATGAGCAAAGTAAGGCTCGGAGAGGTTCTATCACTTGGCGATGTCAGACGGGCAGAGAGTGACAGAGTCGAGAGTCAAACCCAACACGTTCTGATCCCAAATTCATTACTTTTCCTGGGACAATGCCTGTGATGTTTCATGGGGGATTTTCACACAGTCAAGTATTTCTCTCCATGACCCTACTAGGGAGGCAGTACTAATTCTTCATCTTCAAATGAGAAAAGGGAGGCTTGAAGAGGAAAGAGATTTAGCCAATGTCCCCCAGTTAACAGGTGAGAGGATCTACACCAAAGCCCACGCCTCCTGCCCTCTCTCTTGCCTCTTGCCCAGGCTGAAAAACTGCCTGAGCTTCTGCCTGTAATGAGCTGGGGGCTGGGATTCAAGCTTGCTATGAGTCACTTGCAGCTGTCTTGGTTGGCACTGCTGTCTGACAGTGCCAAACATCTGCCTAAATAGCAGAGGGGATGTGATCGGATGCTGCCGAGAGCCTCTGCAGAGGTGCAAAGTGCAGCAGCATCAGATCTCTCATAACCTACCTGGGGCGGCACCTGGGGGCGGGGACTGTGTACACTCAAGCTGGGTGAGAGGGGTTGGGTTTTGACTGCAAATGCTCCCAGAGAACACAGAAAAGCACTTGAGGTTCCCAGAGCAGTGGGATGGACATAGTACATTAATTGAGAAATCAGAAAATGGGCTGGGTGTGGTGGCTCATGCCAGTAATCCTAGCACTTTGAGAGGCTGAGGGGAGTGGATCACCTGAGGTCAGGAGTTTGAGACCAGCCTGGCCAATATGGTGAAACCCCGTTTCCACTAAAAATAAAAGAACTAGCCAGGGATGGTGGTGGGTGCCTGTAATCTCAGCTACTCGGGAGGCTGAGGCAGGAGAATCTCTTGAACCCAGGAGGTGGAGGTTGTAGAAAGAAAATAAGCCAGGTGTGGTGGCATGTGCCTGTAGTCTTGGCTCATGCCCCTGCGCCCAAGTGAGACTTCATCTCAAAAAAAGAAAGAAAGCAGAAAATGATGGTGCTCCAAGTGGCCAGAACCACCACAGGGGCCATTCTGTCCCAGGTGAGAAGAGAACCCCCAGAAAAGCAAAACCCAAACTCAGGTCAGAATTCCCAGTAGACCACCCCGTCAATCACTCCCATATACACCAGTGGGACTGCTATGGCTTTTTGGGGGCAGGTTCTCACAGAATAAGGTGCAAGGCCCTCAAGAAAGAAAGGGCATTAAAAGGGGGTCTGCCCCCACAATTATTGGGAGAATTGGCTGAATTTAAAGGAAGACAAATGCAGGGGATGCTAATTAAACCCGGTACCGAGCTCTAAACCCTAGGCAAGGTGGATTCTTTGAGCCCCCTGTCTCTAGTGAGTGATCTTGCCAGATTCTGTGTGGGTGGATTTCAGAACATAAAAGGAAGAGAGAGAACTGGAGAGGGGGAAGATGTTAGTGAACAGAGCCAACCTAGGAAACGGGAAGGCTTGCCTCCCGCAGGTACTGGCCATGGCTGATCTTGGTTCTAGCCACACTGACTGGCTGCCTCATAAAAGCAGCAACCACCTGAGTGCTGGGAAAAGGTAAGAGTCCACGAAGACCACGAAACTCAGAGCAGTGTCCAGTCCTGCAGCTCGCCCATGGCCTACCTGGAGGGTCTCCTGAAAATTAAACTCTGCATTCACACCAACCTGCCCATTGCATCTAGATGAAAAGTGCGTTGGAACATGCAGCCTCAAGTCTGCTCTCTTAATAAACTGTCACTATGAGTAATAATTATTCCTTTAGAAGTAGCAGAGTGACTCAAAAAGCTGTCCCCTCCCCCTCTGCCGCCCCCTCGCACAGCTCCCAGCTTTGTACACAGTATTAGGAGGCCTAGCAAGTGAAGCCACCATTTTCTCCTGCCTGTCAGCTCTCTGAACACTTTCAATGACCATGTGGACTTCAGTGCTGGATGGGCATTCGTAGACAGTCTCTTTGCTGTCTAAAGAGTTAATTAGGGCTGGCTGTTCCCCAAACACAGTGAACTGAGAGTGGGGCTAGGCAGAAATAAACATCATTGAATAGCTGATGTATGCTTGTGAGACAGTGCTCAGGGGAAGCTGCCTGATGCCTCGCAGAAGAGGGCCTATAACCTCTGCAAAAATAAATGGCGCTGACCCACCAGCTCAGATATGGCCACACGTGTAAAGACACCGGAGAGCTCACACTTATTGGATGTGTATCATCTGCCTAATTATGGGACTGAATGTTTTATTGTACTTTAACTCTATTATTATTAAGTGGGTGTGTAAGACGCTATTATTAAGCGGGTGCATCTGGGTTGCTGAAATATCAAAATAGTCCATCCTCGTTGGAAATGTCCATGCTACAGCCCCTCAAAGGCCTGTTTCTTCCACCCCCAGACTCCCCAAGATGCACTGACAGGGTAAGCCTGGCATGGAAGGGGGCCTCTCTGAGGCTGTTCAGGGTAATGGTGGTGTCTGTTCTGTTTGATCTGTACTCAGGCTTTAGTAGCTGTATTTTGAATATCTCTCTAATGTACACTATTTCATGCCACCCTCACCCAAAGCCCTGTTATTGTCTCCATCTTGCAGATAGGAAGCTAGGGCTAACTCACCTACCTAAGGCCACTCACAGAGTCCCAGACCTGGGCTGGAACCCAGGCAGACTGATTCTGAGCCTGAGCTCTTGAACATCTGCCTGCTTGGACAGATAAGGCATATCAGTGTTGCAGAGTCACCACTATCCCTGCTCTTTCTCCTCAACCCTGGAACTGACCTGTACTCTACAAGAAACTCTTCATCCTCAAGCCAGCAAAACTTATCTTCATTACCACACTTTCAGCCCCAGGCACGTCGCAGCTCTGCACCTCTACTCCATCCCCCGATGTGGCCATCTACCTGGGAGGCCAGAGTCACGTGGTCCTGAGACATATGGGTCCCAGGCAGGGGAAACTAGAGACTGAGTGACCTACCATGCAGGGCAGCCCCAGCGTAGCCTCCCTCCCCTCCCTAGCCTCACCATCAGTTTCCTTTGTCCTAGCAGTATTTGGGCCACATGGAGCTACTGTTACCACTATGCAGAGCTAAGTGCTAAGGGACTTGGACTTTCTCCAGGGTCCTCTGCACGATGAAACATGGCCAGAGCTGCAATGGGAAGACAGGCTGACACAGGTGGGAGTTTGTGTCTCTGAAGGATGCATGATGCTAGAAAGGTTGCATACAGCCAGATGGAGTGGCTCACGCCTGTAATCCCAGCACTTTGGGAGGCTGAGGCGGGCGGATCATGAGGTCAAGAGATCGAGACTCTCCTGGCCAATACGGTGAAACCCTGTCTCTACTAAAGATACAAAAATTAGCGGGACGTGGTGGTGCATGCCTGTAGTCCCAGCTACTCAGGAGGCTGAGGCAGGAGAATCACTTGAACCCAAGAGGCAGAGGTTGCAGTGAGCTGAGATCGTGCCACTGCACTCCAGCCTGAGCAAGAGAGTGAGACTCCATCTCAAAAAAAAAAAAAAAAAAAGGTTGCACACAAGGGTTCCTTCCTTGAAGATCTTCTCTAAGTTGGACACTGCCTAGTCTAGAACGAATTAGGTCCATCTTAGCTAGCGTTATGAGAAGGGCTATGTCTTCTGAAAGACCTGCTTGGTCCCCAAACTGCGCTCACATCAATCAAGTTTCACTCAGTGTGGAATGCTGTTTCCCTGAGAATCTGCATGGGCTCTATAGCTGTATTTAGGGAATGACACGTGTCTTTTTATGCAGGACTGATCATAACCTTGGTCTTGCAAATATTCAAGACACAAGTCCAAGTGCAGGCTCATTTGAACGTTTCATCAGTGGAACACCTCTATCCATCTCAGGCCATAGGGTCTCTCTCAACACCACCTGGGCAAACAATCCAAGGGCCTGGGGACAAAATGTTGATCACAGGGGGATGGGGAGATTTAGCCACTGGAAAGAAGGACCATTTTTAACCTAGCCGTTCCCACAAGGGAAACACACTTTCCATTTCCTCTTTCTCTTAACGAATTCTTAACTTCCTCTAGGTTCCCTTTTAGGAGGACCCTAATTTGTTGTTACAAATGCTCCCACGAAAGTCAAAATCCAGTTCACAAGGCACCCTCACTTTCTCTATCTCTTAGCACTACTTTTCTAATAAGGAACTCATCCTAAAACCGGGACTCATGACAGCCAAATTTCATGGCCCATTTGTCTGCACTGAATATTTTATGTGGATTCTCTACTTTAATTCATTCACATTTCCCTTCAGTTAATTCTACTTTGAGTCACTCTCTGCCCACCCACCATCCCTCAAGAACAGCGTTATATCTCCACCCCTTGAAGCAGGTCCTATGGGAAGGGAGTAGCAAAGCTGAAAACATAATGTAGACTCTGCCCCCAACCCAAGGGCTAACCCCAGGTGTTCTCACTGGACACAGAAACCCTACCCTGTATTTCGCCTGAGACCTCCAAGTGCTCACTTGTGGAAGTAAATGAACCCAAGCACTCTGTGGCTGTTGTTTTGCTCACCCCTGTGAAGGTGTTGCAAAATTCAATATGCACCGTGTTTCCTTTAGTACTCACTAGGCAATTTACATACATTATCAGGGATCCTCCCAGCCACCTGCACAGATATTCCTGCCCTCGTTTCAGAAAAGAGGATTCTGAAGGTCAGAGAAGCTCACCAGTCTACACGGATTTGAACCCGGATCTGTCTGGATTTAATGCTGTTCCTTTCTGAGGTACCATACTCCTTTCACCTGTATAGATGAGTAAACTGACCAAGGAATTGATTTTTTTGTCTTTTAAATAATAGGGTCAATCAGTGAATGAGCTCAAAAATAAAATCCAGGAGGAATGGTTACAAGATAAACCTGAGACTGTTTTCAGAGTGCCTGGGCAGTTTCCAGCCCTTACTTCCCAGCATTGCGCCAACCTCAGCTTCTCCTAGAGTAGGGGTGCCAAATACAGGACACCCAGTTACATGTGAATTTCAGAGAAACAGTGAATAATGTTTGAGTATAAGTATGTTCCACATAGTTCATGAGACATATTTGTATTGAAAAAAAAAACCATTGAGTGCTTATCTGAAATTCAAATCTGAGTGTCCCATGCTTTTATTGGCTAAATCTGGCAACCCCTTTCTGCTGGGAAGTCTCCTGCCTGGCTCCAGGTCCCAAGTATTGCTCCAACAGAAGTTGCCATGGCAGCCTGGCAGGCCTTCCAAAGCCTTGTAGAGCGGTCTCCACTCACCCCTGCAGCTTCCCCTCGCCCCTGCATGCTCTAGGCTCCCAACAAGCCCAGTTACTTTCATTTTCCTGGATGCCTCCCGCTGCTTCCAGCCTCCTGCTGCTTTTAGCCTCTGGTCTCTGCACTTGCTGTTCTTTCCCCTCTTCTCTTGCTTGGCTAATTCCTAGTCATCCTTCAGCTCTCAACTTGGAGTCACTTCTGCCAGGAAGCCCACCTGGCCATTGCTGATTGGCTCCCCCCACAGCCCTCTAGTTTACGGTTGGATAGTACCCTGTACTTCCCCTGGCAGCCCTCCCTCAACCACCCCCTATCCCACACTGCCCCGGTGAGCAGAGGCCATGCCACACTCACCTTGTCCCCACACCTTGCACCTGCACCGAGCCGCAGGCGGGAAGCCAGTGAGTACCTCCTGAATGAATGACTGCAGACTGTCCCGCCAATGCCGGGGCTCTCCAGTGTGACTACTTCCTTCCTCCCTTCTGTCTTTAGTCACTTTTTCATCAGTGTCCTCCTCCCCCTCCCCCAGAGTGGTTGTGAAAGACAGGGCTGTCAGTAACAGCACTTGGGGTAAACAGAGAGCATCCTACGTGGAGGGGCCTCCCAGCACCCACCACCGGGTCACGCCAGGTGCACGGTCCCAGCGGGCTCAGACCCAGCTACAGCGCAGTTTCCGAGTCCCTCTTGGCTAAAGCCACCTCTAGGCACAACTTTCTGCTCTTGTCCTCCCACTGGTCCCTTAAATGAGCGGACTTGGATTTTGCTCCCAGTTTGGGGTATACGGAGATGCTGGTGTCATGTGGTCGAGGCTTAGGGCAGGTGGCAGGGCTTGCAGAACATCACCCATATGCCGCTCCATGCTCACCCACCCAAAGCAGTGCCCACGCTCAGCCTGACAGCAGGCAGAGGCAGCTCTGAACTTAACCCTTGAGTGGCACTCAGGAGGCGGCTTCTCAAGGAACCAGAGTGGCCAGTGTTGACTACACGCACACATACACACACACACACACACATACACGAGCTCCCCTTCCCCCCAGAACACCCCAGCTTTCCTCCGGCCAGGGCTTGATTCAGAAGATGACCTCTCAGGGGCAAGGAGTGGCTGCAGGAGAGTTGGGGTGGGCTGGGGGTGAGACTATGACCCCAGGGGCTGCAGAAGGGCCCAGCAGGAGCGGGGAGCGGGGCGGGAGCAGGCAGAGGTCTGAGGCAGGATCTGAAACCCCGTGGCTCCCTAACCTGACCTTTAGAGGCAGCAGCCTGCCTGTGCCCTCACACTGTCACCCCTAGCCTCCCCCAGCATCCCCTGTCTGAATATGTTGAGAGGACAAACAGGGAGAAACACCCTATAGTGTCAAATTTACTCCAAAAATAGAACCCCTCTTCCCCGCGGAAGGCTGGCGAGCTCCGGGCGTGTGCACAGCACCCACGGCTCCAATTTCCTGGGTCTAGCTGTTTTTCCGGGAACTCCCAGCTCAGGTGCCCAGGATCCCGGAATTGTCGTCCCCAACCCCTGCCATTCGGTCAAGCCTCCAACTTCTGCCGGGCACAGCGCTCAGCCCTGGCTCGCGGGAGGGACTCACCCAGGGAGGCGCGGACTCCGGCGACTGCTCCCTCTGGCCCCACCAGGTGAGCCGGGACGTTGGCAGGTACAGGTAAGTCGGCCGGGCAGGTAGGTGTGCAGCGGCTCCGGAGGCTGTGGCTGAGTAAAAGGGCTGACAGGTTAGATTCCCCCTCCTCCTCTGAGTTGTTAACCACACCCCTGCTGCTCTCCTCCCCACTTCCTTAAAGGGTGGGGTGTGTTGTCTGTGTGTGCCGGCTACAGCCTCTTACCATAAACTCTGAAATAGAAGCTGCCACCAATTCCCTGAGCGCCAGGCAGACTGGGGGGGCGATCTCTGCCATCCCCCCAGCCGCAAATGGGATCCTCAGATGTTATGTGCCCCTTGTGAGCAGCTGACTCCCCAATTCCTAACACCCCTCCATCCTCTGCCCACTCCACCTGCAGCCTTTTGGAGGCCAAAAGGTGTGTGTAGGGAGGTGGGGGCAGGGCGGGCAGGGGAAACCAACTTCTCAGGCTGGTTCTCCCCTAATCCCCCCGCAGTGGGAGATGTTACCTACATGGTACTCTGAGCACCTGTGTCCTAATCTCTCCATGTCCTAAAGTGGCCCCAGTCCCTTTGCAGGCATGAAAAATCCTAAATATCACCAGGGATTTGGGCAGAACCGGTCCAGGTCCCTGAACACAGAAGACCAGGTCCCTGAGCTGTGACCAAGTAGGGTCTGAGGACAGCACAAGAATAGTTAGAGATTCTGGACAGCCCCTTCCGGGGCCCCGTCTCCACATCAGTCCACCTGGCTCCCAGAGGCTGGTCCCCTCTTCCCTCGGGTCAGTGAGATGTGAGCAGGCACTCAAGGGCACTTAGCAACACTTCTTCCCTATCCCTAGAATAACTCCAGACTTGCTCTTGAGTAGGAGGAGGAAGTTTCCTGGACTTGGCATAAGGTCAAAAAGGTGGGGGGTACTCAGCATCACCCTCATCCTACAATGTCCTCTCCAGAGCCCCTGTCCCAAGCTTCTTTATTCTGTGTCCTGTGCAGGATTGGAATCTGATTCCCAGGGCTGCTCTGTTGCACAATTCTAGAGGATGCTATTCACAATGTACTTTCTGAGAATGGCGCCCCCTGGAGTTGTGCTGAGGAAGCACTCAGTTTCCAAGACTGCATTGACTCCTTCCCATTTCTGAAAAGAAGCTGGAGACTTAGATTAATTAATGAAGCTAGGAAGTCAATGTTTCTCAAAGTGTAATTGGTGGACTACCTATAGCTATTGGCTGGATGCCACTCTGGGTCCACTGAAGATCAGACTCTCTGCAGCTGGGGCCCACCTGCCCAGCACAGCGCTCACAACCCATTGATGGTCACTGCCAGCCTTGACAGCTGGAGCCCCCAACCCCTTCCCATTCATGCTATTCACAGATTGTCACGTTCCCAGCACTCAGCGTCCTGGAGGTAATCTTGGTGACTACACAGTGGTCAGCAGGTCAGAAGGTGGCCAGGTGGGAGAACTTGGCCAGGGATGGGAGAAACTGAAGTTAGCAGGGAAGGTGTGGGGATGAGGCGGCAGGCAATTGACAACATGGCAAGGACATGGTCAGAGGGCATCCGGCAGTCGGTGTCCCTTCTGTATTCTTGCCCTTGGAAATGAAGTGATGAAAGCCAAGTGGCACGAAAGTTAGATACCTGGGTGAGCTGTTGAGAGTCTGTACTAGGAGGTGGCAGTGGGAACTAAAAGCAAAGACAATCAAGACCTGTTTAAGAAAAGGTGAGTTTGTGTGTGCTGCCCCTGTGTGGCCACATAAATGAACTACAATCTTATCTTGCTGGGACATATTCCGGGAAAGGTGAGTTTTCAGAGGTTGAATTCTTCAGCACTTTACAAAAAAATCTCCCAAATCTACCTCATAAAATCATAAAACCATAGGTTTTTAAGTGAAAAAGACATTGAGTAACTCTCTGGGGTGACCAACTCCACCATTAGGTCTCCCTAGGTTCTGTCCAGTGTCATGTACAAGCAACCCAGGTGACAGGGCCATGCATTTCTGCCTGTTATCGCCTTTTAAAAAACCCATTGGAAATGCCTCAGGAGCCCTCAGATTCCATTGAAATTCCTAAAAAACGCTATCCATTGTGATGCTGTCCATATGGCATAGGTTGCAATAATGATCTACCCCAGTTAGAAAAGTATTTCCCTTCTACTTCTGTATCTCAGGCTGACCAAGTGCCATGTGGGAGGCCCTAATTGTGGGGGTGTCAGGAGGTTGTGTACCTGGATCAGCAGAAGGAGAAAACTGTAATGAAAAAGGCCTTTGAACAAATGTCCTTTCAGCTGCTGAACTTTTCCATTTAGATGTTCCACTCTTACCCCAAACTCAGGTCTATAACCCCGATTCATCTTGCTCTTCAAACAAGCCCTGTTCCAACCCTCCCCGTGAATGTCAACAAAAGAGGAGTCACCTTTGACTCTCCCTCTCCCACCTTACCCCGCAGCCATGCAGTCTCCAATCTCTAAGTCCTGGGAGTCCCCACAAACATTTTTTCTATTCCTCGTTTTCTTTCCTGTCCTATTGACCCACCCCGGTTCAGGTTCTCTCTCTTATCTTTTCACTAACTGCAGATCACAAAGGTGGGTAAGCTGGTGATTAACTTTTGGGATGGCATTTGAAACCACGAGAATGGATAAGCTTGTCTAAGGCAAGAGTCAGAGACAGCAGAGGACTTCAAGTCAAGCTCTTACCAGGAGCAAATGAATGAAGAGCCACAGGTCAAGTGGGGTGGGCTGATAAGTAAACTGAAAGTGAAGACACAGAGGCAGCACGTGCTGATGAGTCCTGGAAAGCTTGGCTACCAAGGACAATTGAGACCAGGGGGTATTGGAGGGGCTCGTGGGTTGAAAGAGGACCGATTTGTCATTCAGGATGGTAGCCAGTAGAGCAGGTTTCAACGCTCATAGGAAGGGTCCAGGCAAGAGGGAAGAGGTTGTGACTTCAGATATGCAAATCCATCTTTCTGAGCTTATATTTCCTAATGTAGAAAAATAGAAAAATAAGTATTATGTGCTCTACCTGTTTCCCAGAGTATTGTGAAGCCCAAATTAAGTGATAGGTGTACAAATGCTATGAAAAATTCTATGGCTATGATTTTTAGAAATGATAGCAATTAAAGTAAGCTTCATGGGTAGATAGTACATACATATCTGCCATATAATTTATCAAGTGTTCACTCTGTGCCAAGAACTTTCATCTGTCGTCTAGCTTGTCTTCACAACCATCTATGATGTAGCTAGTCCTATTCCCGGTTGAGGAAAGGAAAAGGAAGCTTGGAGAAGGTAAATAAATTATTCACAGCCTCACAAGTGGTAGCAGGACTGAATCAAAACCCATCATTGGCAGGGCTGTGATATTACGTAATTGATATCTCTCCATTGTAAATGATGGAATTTAAATCACATCATGTAAATTTACTATTATGTAGAATACATTTTATTTTAAAAGAATAGTATGGTTGTAAGTAGTCTAACAAAAAAAACGGACAAATACAAAAACTAGCTGGGCACAGTGGCATATGCCAGGAGTCCCAGCGCCTTGGTGGGGCTGAGGCAGGAGAATCACTGGAACCCAGGAGGCGGAGGTTACAGTGAGCTGTAATTGTGCCACTGTACTCCAGTCTGGGCGACAGAGTGAGATTCCATTTAAAAACAAAACAAAAAACAAAAAACTTATGGGTACAAGTACTAAAAAAAGGACTTCATCACCAAGGGATGTCTACCTCTCATTTAACCAGACATCACTATGTTTACCAAGTGGGCCACAGTTGAGGCCAAAATAAGTTGAGAGTATGGCTTGAATGGAACTCAAAATCATGCCCTCAACTTAAAAAGAACCTTCTCTTTTCTTTCCTTAATAATGGAGTCCCTGACTTTCGGATGGTCACAGGCTGCCCAAAATGAAGACTACATTTCCCAGTCTCCCTTGCAGGTGTGACCAGGTGCGACCATGTGATTAAGTTCTCAGCAATGGTTGAAGAGTAGAAGCTATGCACAGAACTCCAGAATCATGCCCTTCAAGGGAATGAGCACATCCTCCGATATTTTCCACTCTATCTTTTCCGCCTCCACCTGACAATGAAACCTGAAGCAGCCATCCAGTCTATGATGTTAAGAATCTGGGTACCTAATGCCATCCAGCCACCATGCTTACCCTGGACATAGTCTGAACCTAGTTTAACTTTTACATGAGAAAGAAATTTAAGTTGCTTGGGTTACTTCATTTTGGCCTTTGTTACCATAGCCTGAACTGCATCAGTGATATTATGACATAACAAGAAATATATATTTGGTCTCTGACCCTGCACACAACTTCTAAAACCCTTGGAATTTCTGGGGTGTTAAGAATGTTTTTTTGAGGCCAGGCATGGTGGCTCATGCCTGTAATCCAAACACTTTGGGAGGCTGAGGCAGGAGGACTGCTTGAGGTCAGGAGTTCAAGACCAGCCTGGCCAACGTGGCGAGACTTCATCTGTACAAAAAAATACAAAAATTAGCTGGGCATGGTAGTATGCACCTGTTGTTTTAGCTACTTGGGAGGCTGAAGCAAGAGGATTGCTTGAGCCCAGGAGATTGAGGATGCAACGAGCTATGATTGCACCACTGGAAGAATTTAGCCTGGGCAACAGAGCAACAACAACAAAAAAAGTGCCTTTTGTGTGCCAATGAGATGCCTGGTGGCATAGATATCTTAGATCCCTTAGATAGCTTCAGGTTGAGGGCTGGTCATCAGAAAGACTGAGGCATGATGAGAAGGCTGAACTTTCAGCCCCACCCCCAAAACTCGGGGAAGGAAAGGGGCTGAAGGTTGAGTTGATCACCCATGGCCAATACTGTAATTGGTCATGCCTACATAAAGAAGCTTCCCTAAAAACCCAAAAGAACAGGGTTCAGAGCTGAACTTGCAGAGGTTCTCAAAGGGTGGCACTTTAAGGGAAGGCATGAAGCTCCACGCCCCTTCCCACAGACCTCACCCTGTGCATCTCTTCCCTTTGGCTGGTCATCTGTATCCTTCACAATATCCTTTTTAATAAAGGACAAAAGAAAGAAAAGTGTTTCTTTGAGCTTTGTAAGCCACTCTAGCAGATTAATCAAACCTCCTTAGAGGGGGTCATGGGAACCCTGATGTATAGCCAGTCAGGCGGAAGCACAGGCCACAACCCGGGACTTGCTACTGGCATCTGAAGCTGCAGCGCGGTGGCAGGGTGGGGGAGTTGGGGGAGTCTTGTGGGACTGAGCCCTTAACCTGTGTTATCTGATGCTATCTGCAGGTAGATAGTGTCTGAATTGTGCCGAATTATGGGGCACTCAGTGTTGTGGGACTTTTCCTTAGGTTAGCTAAAGACAGGGTCCTTGTCTCATGGCCATGAAAGATTAGGCTCACAGACCATTTGAAGGGTGAGTAAGGCAGGGTTTTATTGGGTGAAAAGGGAAAAAAATGGCAACAGAGACCCTTCACAAAGCCAGAGTCCCTATGTGCTTCCTACCTCACGGTTTGAATCGCAGGTACCACCCAGGAAAAGGAGGGCCCAGGCTCCTCCCCACTGCAAACAGCAGGAACTTCTGCGGCTCCACCCCAGTGCACTCGTCCCAGCACACAGGCTGACTGGAGTTTCTCTAGGGATGCTTCCCACCTGGTTGTCTCACCAGCTGGTGTTCACTGGCGAATCAGCTGTTGGTGGGGAGAAACTCCTGTACATCCAGCATCAGACGTGACTGTTGAGTGGTACATGAGAATACAGAGAAATAAGCAGTGTTTTTCTTTTCTTCAGAGTATCCTAGCTAATACACCACCATTTAGCCTATTGTCTTTTAGATACAAATTAAGGCAGAACCTCAATTTCCTCATCTATAAAATGGGATTAATTTACCTTACGCAATTGTTAGAAAAACTAGAAATTCATGTGCATTTCCTTGCTATTGCTATAGCTCATAACTGACCATTAATGGATATTATGTCCTGTTGTAACTTTTCTTTTTTCTTTGATACAGTCTTGCTCTGTCACCCAGGCTAGAGTGCAGTGGCGCAATCTCGGCTCACTGCAAGCTCCACCTCCTGGGTTCATGCCATTCTCCTGCCTCAGCCTCTGGAGTAGCTGGTACTGCAGGCGCCCACCACCATGCCCAGATAATTTCTTCGTATTTTTAGTAGAGACTGGGTTTCACCCTGTTAGCCGGGACAGTCTTGATCTCCTGACCTCGTGATCCACCCGCCTCGGCCTCCCAAAGTGCTGGGATTACAGGCATGAGCCACTGTGCCCAGCCCTGTTGTAACTTTTTTAAATGGGTTCCTGGGGGAAAAAAAAAAAATTGCTTTAAAATATTCCACCTCCCCCATCAAAAAAAAAAAAAAAAATCTGTGGAGGGGAGAGATAAAACAAAAAAAGGAAAGTTGATAATAATGCAAGCTGAATGATGGGTATGTGGGGGTTAATTATACTGTTCTCTCTAAAATATTGAGTGTATTTGAAAATGCACATAATGAAAAAGTTAAAATAAATGAACAAAATAAGATCTTTCTGCAGAGGAAAAAAAAGGGCCCCTGGAAATAATCCAATGTGAATCTCTTTGGGAAAAATAAAGACATAGTTAAACCATTGAAAAATTGATTACCGTCCCAAAGAGGGAGGGAAGGATGGAAAACACAGAAGAGCATTTTTAATTCTTCCATTAAAGAACAACGCACAAGGCCAGGCACAGTGGTTCATGTCTGTAATCCCAGCACTTTGGGAGGTTGAGGCAGGAAGATCACTTGAGGTCAGGAGTTTGAGACCAGCCTGGCCAACATGGTGAAGCCCCGTGTCTACTAAAAATACAAAAATCAGCCGGGCATAGTGGTGCATACCTGTAATTCCAGCTACTCTGGAGGCCGAGGCAGAAGAATTGCTTGAACCCTGGAAGCAGAGGTTGCAGTGAGCCGAGGTCATGCCACTATACTCCAGCCTGGGCAATAGAACAATACTGTCTCAAAAACAAACAAACAAAAACCAAGCAGAGAAAGCCTCATTGCCACAGAAGGACACATGGTCGCCACAGAGGACACATGGTTTCTGCAACTATTGGGCACGCTTCAGGATTTCCATAACTCCCCAGGTCGCTGCAGGGCTGGCCTGCAGGGTACTCCTAGAAAGAGTGGCTGCCTGGAAAAGGAGACTGCCCAGATGCCCTGCTGACTCTGAGTCAGCTCTATGACTTTGGTCCTCTTGGCTCTGAACCCCTAACCCCCATCTGTGAGTGGGCTCTGCTGGTCCCCCACATCCCATGGATAAGCTCTGAAGCATTGAGTGCCCAAACCTTGCTTGCCAGTGTCAAATTCCATAATTCTAACAAGCATGGTGATCTGGTCCCAGCCCGCCGTGTGCAGGAAACATCAACTAGGAAGTGAAAGCAGGTTGCTGCAGGCAAATGCATTGTTAGGAGCAAGAAGAACTTCTAGATAGGAAAAAAATGCCTAGCATGTGCAAGAGCCCTCAAAACACAGGCATCTGTGGCCATTTACAGGACAGAGGCAAACAACCCTGCATACTTCATTAACTTCCTATTACTTTATTAGCCAGCACAGTAGAGTATTATTGTCTACTTTGGTACATCATGAAGTATGATTTATATTACATTCTGCATGCTTTAGAGAAAAAAAACCACAAAATATATTTCTGAAATATTCCCATCCGAAATGTTTCCAATAAAATAATTGAGTGCTTCAGTATAAATTTCAGGAACATGGAAAATCAGCTTTGTGTTGTGTTCACTTGCCAAGTTGACTGTCTATTCCTGTACCACTCCAGTGTCTTTATAATGAATTGCAGCAATGTGTAACTTCATGTGGATGATCTAAACAAGAGGTCAAAAGCCGAAATGCCTACAGGGGCCAAGCAGGGAATGTGAGGGAAGCTGGCTGGATAGCAACTGTGGCAAATGGGAGAACAAATGTCCCTCCTACAGCGAGCAGCTGCTATTCAGCTCAAAAGTCTATTGCCATGCAGAAAAGTAAGCTTAATGAAGCCAGATCCTCCTTTTTTTCAAAACGCAAAGGCAGACAGTGAACTATCTGTAAAGGAAGTTAAGAAAAAACAATTCCATTTACAATGACATCAAAAATAAGATACTTGGAAATAAACTTAACCAAGGAGGCAAAAGTCTTGCATGATGAAAACTACAAAATATTGCTGAAGAAATAATAGAAGGCATAAGGAAATGGAAAAGACATCCTGTGTTCATGGATTGGAAGACATAATATTGCCTAGGTTACTGCCTATTGAATGGAAAATTTTCCCTCTTTTATAATAAATAGCAGAGCCACTAATGTATCTCAGGTAATCACCTTCATCACATGATTCAGGTAAATTCTGATTAGCTCAAGTCAATCATGATGGTCTTATTCATTCCCCTTGCCAGTGATGAATTTAGAAGTGAACATGTGACCCAGTTCTGGCCAATAAGATGCGAGGGAGTATTCTGGAAGGTTTTAGGAAAGGTTTCTTAGCTCTAAAAATGAGACACACAGGGAGAAATGGCCTTATTTCATTTCTAGACATTGGTTCACATCAGGATAAGATGCTGGAGTTGCTGCAGTCATTTTCCAACCAAAAGGAAGCCATAGGCTGACCAGAGAGAGAGGATGAATCTGAAGTCACCGACATAACCAACAGTGGATGCCTTTTGCCTCCAGATTTCCTGGTATGTGAGATAATCCACCCCCTTATGGCTTAAATCATTTTGTGTTACATTTTATCTACATGTAGCTTAAAAGATCATAAATGATACAGATGAAAAAAAGTAAAGGTCAAATAAAAGAAGTTTGCAATCAAATATGACCCAGAGGCAGGCCGTTTACTACCCTCAGTGTTTCCCTAGTTACTTGGGAACACTATTCGTCACAGAAGTTCTCCCTGCATTATTCACATCAACTGACAGCTCCCACCCTCCTTGTTTCTGTAGTTTAGGCCTCAGGAAAGGTATATCGGACTATAGTGATTTCCTCAAAGATTTACTTGGTAACTCTGATGAACAAGGTCTATTATGTCTGCAGTGCCAGGATGCCTGTTTCTGAAGATGCTGCTGCCAGCCCTGTGGCTGACTTTTATTTAGCAACTGTTGTCCTTATCCCAATATTTTGTTATCTGCAATCTGCTTTGTCTGATATTAACATAGCCATACTAGTTTTCTTTTTATTAGCATTAGCGTGGTATATCTTTTTCCATCCTGTTAGTTCAATCTGTATGCTTACATTTAAAGTAAGTTCCTTGTAGGTAGCATATAGCTGAGTCTTGCCTTTTTATGTAATCTAACAATCTCTGCCTTTATTTGCAGTAGCTGCTTTCTAGTTCACTGTTTCAAAAAGAAAAAAAAACAAGGCAATTTTCTCCTTTACTCTCTGCACCTGGGAATTTATTTTCTTAACAAGTTAAAAAGTTATTCCTTACATAAATTTACACGGTGATGGCAAGGGGTTTGGAAATCTGGCAGTGCTTGGCAGGGCACTTGGGATGTGGGATGCAGGACTTTGAGATTATGAGAACTTTTGAGTAAGCTCTTGCAAAAGATTAGCTAGTATACATAGGACTTAAACATCAATAAGGATCTTTGAATAAGGTCTTTTCTACTGGAAGAAGAAACATAAACTGGTAACAGATTAGTTCTAGTCACCAAGATTTCTCTTTCCTGGTCTCTGGCTAAGTCTTAGTCACCCTTACCCACCCACCCCTGCCCCTGCCCCCCACCCCCATATGCAAAGAATAAAACAATTTCAGAGCATCTGAGTTGGTAAGAACTTGGAGCAATTAGTTTCATCTTTTCTTTTATAGTGGAGGAAAAGCAAGTTAGAAAAGTGAAATAATATGCCTCAGGTCCTGCCCCTGGGTAGTGGTGGAGCTTGGACTAGAACTAAGTCCTTTCTGGATTTCCAGAATGATTGGAGAGCCTTATTGGTTTAATGTTAACCTTTGTATTGTAGTTTAAAAGATACAATTTCTACTCTTCCTTCTTGTTTTTGATTTGTGGCCCCATTCAGAATATGAGAAAAAAATAAAACCCAACAAAATAAGGAAGATCAGGTAAGAACAGAATGAAACACATAGACAGCAACACATATCAATTCACAAAGCAACTGGGACACACAGATAAGAGAACACAATGAAAGAGAATGAGACAAGATAAGATTCTCTGCTGGGGGAGGTGAAAGGGCTATCTGGAGTGTAGTGTTGTTAGCCCCACCTTGTGGCTTTTTTGGATATTGCCTCTAAGGTTAATTTTTGAACCACTAACCATAGCTGGAGATCCAACAACTTGTTGGGTGAATAGATCTAGGAGAATTGCTCTCGAACATTTTTTGCACCTGAGAATCACCTAGCGTGCATGTGAAAATGAAGATTCCTGGGCCTCACTTTCCACAACAGAGGTGAGTAGATTAAAGTGGGCCGAGGAAACTGCTTTTAGAAAACTCCCCAGGTAATTGCAGGGGCACCATGAACCACATTTAAGAAACACTGAAGGCAATCAGAATTAGTGGTATTCACCCCTTGTCATTGTGAGGAAAGGACTATTCTGAGGAAAAGTGTGGAAGGAAACTGTTAAGAACTTTAAAGGTCTGAGAGTTTACCCTACTTGCAAGCTAATGTGTGGGCCAAGGGAAAACGTCTCCTCGCCCCTTGAAGTTTCACGGCAAATCACTGACAAAAAGGTTGAGAAGAGGAAAGGGATAGAAATTTATTTATTTATTTATTTTTGAGACAGGGTCTGACTCTGTCACCCAGGCTGGAGTGCAGTGGCACAATCTCGACTCACTGCCACCTCCCGGATTCAAGCGATTCTCCCACCTCAGCCTCCAGAGTAGCTGGGACTGTTAATGGTGGAGGGTGTCCAGGTTCTTGGCATCTTTAACAAAGAATTGGATAAAACACACAAACGAAGCAGGGAAGGCATGAAGGGTTTTATAGAAAATGAAAGTACACTGCACAGTGTGGGAGCCGGCCTGAGCATAGGGACTCAAAGGCCCTGTTACAGAACTTTTGGGAGTTTAAATACCCTCTAGAGGACTCCACTGGTTACTTGGGGTATGTCCTATGTAAATGGAGAGGATATTTCCTGTCGCAGCTGAAGTGTGAATTGCCCTTATGTTCCCTGCCTCCAGACCCTATTTTCCTGCCTCAGTCTATAGGTGTACACCACCACACCTGGCTTGTTGTAGTTTTTGTAGAGATGGGGTTCTGCTATGTTACCCAGGCTGGTTTTGAACTTGTGAGCTCAAGGCCTGCTTCGACCTCCCAAAGTGCTGGGGTTACAGGTATGAGCCGCCACCGGCACCTGGCCTGGTCTGATCATAGTTTTATGTGACATTGGAGCCTTCAGAATGAAGATCGAAAGATACAGGGGAAATGGCTCCTTTTCATGCTTAGGTTCAACAAACTATGAGTAGCTGTGTAGAAATATGATTGGACAAAAGAGGATGAGCTAATGTTAATAAACTGAGTGGGGAACCTAGGCCTGTCTGTCTAGATTTTTCTTGGCCTCTACGAACACGCATTTCTTCCTTCTGGGTGTGTTACATGTAGTTAGACAGGCATAAGCAGGGCAGGAGAGGGCTCTACCCGCCCCAAACCCCTCAAGCAAGAATGCCAGGTGATGGTTCCGCAGTTATCACACTGCCTTTCTAAAATGGATAATCTGGCAGCTGGACCAAAGACAGACAAGTCCCTGACGGTCCACAGCTGTCACACTCAAGTGTTAATTGATATTAATGCAGGTGCCAGCCATAGGCAATTTCCCACACAGATAAAATCACTTGAGATTGGTAATCAGCTTCCAATAAAATTTCAGAAATTGGGTGAGTGAGCTTGGGCATGCACATTAAGAGACAAAATAGTGGAGTATGACTTTCAGGGGGCATTCCACTGGAAAAGGGAAGAAAACCTCAGATGGGCATGTGTACAAATTCCTAAGCACACGGTGCATGCTCAGCTCCCAAGCATAAGGAGGGCACTGTGCATTCGGGCAGCTCACGCTGAGGGAAGAATGAAGGGAGAGGGCAGCAAGACCCCAGAAGTGGGCCAGCATATGAAGTCCCAGGATCAGGGTTAAATGCCACACTTGTTCCTCAAGTTGCCCGCTTGGGTCTCTTCCAAGTGTACTTTCTTTCGTGTTCTAAAACTTTTTAATAAACTTCCATTCTTGCTCTGAAAGTTGCCTCAGTTTCTTTTTCTGCCTTATGCCCTGTATTAGTTCATTTTCACATTGCTATAAAGAACTGCCTTAGACTGACGGGGTAATTTATAAAGGAAAGAGGTTTAATTGACTCACAGTTCCACATGACTGGGGAGGCCTCAGAAAACTTAAAATCACCTTGGAAGGTGAAGGGGAAGCAAGACACCTCCTTTGCAAGGCTGCAGGAAGGAGAATGAACATAGCAGGAATTACCAAACACTTAGAAAGCCATCAGATCTCGTGAGAACTCACTCACTATCAGGAGAATGGCATGGGGAAAACCATCCCCATGATTCAATTACCTCCACCTGGTCTCTCCCTTGACACGTGGGAATTATGGGGGTTACAATTCAAGATGAGATTTGGGGTGGGGACACAGCCAAACCATATCATGCCCCTCAGTCTAATTCTTTCTTCTATGGAGGCAAGAATTGAGGTTGCTGCAGACATACAGATTCACTGCTCGTAACTCAGACACCTTCTACCCCTAACAGGTATGGGGCAGGACCCTCTCTGCAATCGGGCTCTTATAGCCTACAATCAAACAAGGTAGGTCAGATAATTTCTTTATGGACAGTTTCCACAGAAAGGCAGAGAGAAAGTTAGACTAATATTTTAAGGTTTCAAGACTGGCTTTAGGAAAAAGGGGTTCTGGTTTCTATGACCTGCCTTGGGGAAAAAGAATTCTAGTTTCTATGGCTATCCTTGGGGACTGAGAGATAGGAGGGCAGGAGGGCAGAGCAAAACTTCTGCTTTTGAGGCCATCATTTTGGGTTATTCTTATTTGAGTTTCAACACTAACAAGTTTGCATGCCAAAATTTTATGAATACTGGTAAAAGATATGAGACTTCTGGATCAGAGACAAAGGACAATACTAACAGCAATAATAGTACTTACAATATTGTCATTGGGCCAGTTTCTGAGCCCTAATTCTTGCAAGACTATGTGATGAAGGCCACAATAAGTTGCATTACAGGAGAGGGGCCCCAGGTTTAGGAAACTCAAATCTCTTATAATTGGGAATAAATCTGCCAGATCTTTGGAAAGACAAGAATTCTGCCTTCCAGGGCTATTCAATGCAGAAACATCCTTGAAAAGATAGTTGGAAAAAGGCAGTCAGTGCCTCTGCTCTCTCAAGATATGCAGGAACATGACACATGTGAATTGTCTCCCAACAGAACAGGAATGAAAGTGCATCATGTGAAAAGTATTCTGCATCCGGAGGCTGTAAAGTGATCAAACGGAAGCAGGAATGAGGACTTGAAGGAACCATCCAGGCCTATTGTACCGGGCAAGAATTGAGCATGAACTCTAGTTATCTCAGCTAAACTTTGCAGAAGTCCTCAATTTCACTGTTTTAATGGGACTTGCCCATTAAAACAGTGCTTGTCATGAGCACTTTCCACATTTATTTCACTTGAATCCTCACATTTCATGGAAACCGAGATATCACAGCTATTGTACTCGTGAGTAAATGGACTTTGAAACATGATCACTTGTTCACTTTTTCAACCACAGGACAAGAATCAGGTTTTCTCGGAGCTCTTCTGCCACCTCCCCTCTCTTGTTTCTCCTTACCGCGGCGGACTAGAAGAAGACTGGCCAAAATAAGTAAACGACTAATGCAAGAGTGGCATAGGTCCTCAAAAAGGTGCTGTAAACCTTAAGTAGTAATTGCACTCACGGTGCTTTAAGACCCAGCCACCACTTCGGAAGCAGGAAGTTGGGATCTCCGGTTTCTCCCATCCGCGGGCCTGAGGTTCCCGGGGATTGGTTAAGGAACGGGCTCCTGTTCCCATTTCCAGCCGGAAGTAGGTTTCCAGTGACACGGAAGACCTACCGCGCCGCCTGGGAGACCCTATGGTGCTACCCCGGCCAGGGACCCACCCCGGCCAGGGACCCGCCCCGACCCGAGCAGGCAGGAACTGCGGGCACAAGGCACATCCCGCTCTCCCAGAATTTCCCGTGCACACCGGAAGTGGGTGGGGCTCCTCCGGGCGCCAGACGGGTGGGAGGGGCCGGAGCAAAAGTTCCGGGATCCCGGGCCGGCTGCTCGTGCCATGGAGCTGAGCCCCGACGTGTCTCCCGGGCCTTCCCGCTCCTTCAAGGAGGAGTTGCTCTGCGCCGTCTGCTACGACCCCTTCCGCGACGCAGTGACACTGCGCTGCGGCCACAACTTCTGCCGCGGGTGCGTGAGCCGCTGCTGGGAAGTGCAGGTGTCGCCCACCTGCCCAGTGTGCAAAGACCGCGCGTCGCCCGCCGACCTGCGCACCAACCACACCCTCAACAACCTGGTGGAGAAGCTACTGCGCGAAGAGGCCGAGGGCGCGCGCTGGACCAGCTACCGCTTCTCGCGCGTCTGCCGCCTGCACCGCGGCCAGCTCAGCCTGTTCTGCCTGGAGGACAAGGAGCTGCTGTGCTGCTCCTGCCAGGCCGACCCCCGACACCAGGGGCACCGCGTGCAGCCGGTGAAGGACACTGCCCACGACTTTCGGGTAAGAGCAGCGGTTTGCACGAGGCGGCCGAGCCGGGACTGGAACCCAGAACCCCTTGGCTCTGCTGCTCCCGCCTGTCCTGCCTGCCAGAGCCCAGTGTGCCTGCGTCTCGCTCCCAGCTTGCAGGACCCCACCTCTCCGATCCAGGTTCCCTACAGGGCCTGGCTGCTTCTTCAAGGTCGGCCCGGGGGTCCGTGCTAGGAGAAGAGAATGCAAACAGAGAGTGAGAGCTGAGGTTACATGATGTTCCCAAGACAGCGACATTTGCTTCTGAAGGGCCCAGGCCATGCATCCCTTGTGCCAGCCGGGTGTGGCCCAGGTCCCTTTAAGCGGCACGGAAGTGGGTGCAGCCCACGAGCCTGTAGCTTGGTACACTCAATTTAGAAGTGGAGGAGGAGCCACAGACCTGGCCAGGGATGTGGAACCTTAAGATTTCCCCCAAACCAGTCACCTACTTGCCAAGCTGATCCCATGGTTTGTTTTATCTGGGGGAGAGGCCTCTGACCCTGGCTGGCTGACTGGCTTATTCTGGTTTATAAAGCAGCATCTCCATACCTACAGTTCTAGTGGCTATACATAAACCCAGGAGCAACTGACAGGGCAAAACTAACATGGAGAATTCTTCGGTATAGGAAGGAAAAATGAACAGAAGATAAGGGTTAGCCTAAGTCAGCATTTTCCAAAACGTTTAATCTTAGCCCATAGGAAGCAGTGCATTTTCCCTTGTGACCCAGAACATACGTATCAGTTGAAACAAAAGTTTTCTGAACATGTCCATGGCACTCTGGCATTTTCTGTTACTTAACTTTTTTTTTTTTTTTTTTTGAGACCTCTGTCTCCCAGGCTAGAATGCAGTGGCGTGCTCTCAGCTCACTGCAGCCTCCGCCTCCCAGGTTCAAGCTATTCTGGTGCCTCAGCACCCTGAGTAGCTGAGATTACAGGCATGTACCAACACTATTTTTTTTTTAATTTTAATTTCTAGTAGAGACAGGGTTTCACCATGTTGGCCAGGCTGGTCTGGAACTCCTGGCCTCAAGTAATCTGCCCGCCTCTGCCTCCCAAACTACTGGGATTACAGGCGTGAGCCACTCCGCTTGGCCTCTGTTACTTTACTTTTAAAAAATTACCCAGCATGTGAAATATTGAATTTATTTCATCACCTGCTAATGCATGAGTCAGAGCCCCAGTTGGGAGAACACTGGGTAGCTGGCCCGAAGCTGCATGGACTGGAGAGGAGGAGCTGCCCGAGTCCCCAGTACCTGGTCTCTGGGCTCCTCTGCAGCCCTGCCTTCTTTTTCTGCAATACCTGTTTAAATACAGAAGTCTGTTACCGCTCCATATGCATTTGACAAAGTGAAGGGGAATGTAAGGATGCTGTCAGTATGCATGTCTCAGTGAGTAATCCTTTTACTCCTGTCACCGTTTTTGCTTAACATGGGTCCATGTCGATGCTTTTCCTGTTTCCACTGGCAGAAGTAGCAGATCCTGATTTGGAACAGCTGGAATAAGTGCTGGCCAGCCTGGGATCTGGGGCTCAGGTCAAGGAGGGATCATGGTTCAGGTCACGGTTGATCCCTATTTGGCTGGCCGAGGTGCTGATCAGGAGATGGGCAGGGGTCAAGGCTGAGAATATCCAGGCAGAGCCCCCAGGTTGGGGCCAAGCTAGGCTTCAAGAGCAGAGAGCCATGCACCAGCAGATGCCTGCTACTGCAGGGTCCCAGGGATACTGCAGGAGGCAAGATAGATAATTTCCAGCCTCAAGGAGCTTCCAGCAGAGACCCAAGGGAAGAGGAGGTGTCAGCCAGGTGAAAGAGCGTATTTCAGGTAGAGGCAGCAACATTTGGAAGTGGGAAAGCCTGACTTTCCGGGCACCGAGGGAATTTCAGGGTAGTTAGACTGAGGATGGAAGTGCAGGAGGATCCAGGAGGCCTGTGGCTCACCCTTGCTGTGAACAGCAGCTGGGGATTTTAGCAGAAGAACGATGGTGTCAAGTCCGTGGACACTCAAGATGATGTCAGGGGCTGAGTAGTCTAGTCCCAAATGGATCTGAGAAGAATGAGAGCCGAGCGTGGTCAGCCTGATGCAGGGTGCAAATCACTCATTTACTAGACAAATGGGTACTGATGGCTGTTGGGTGCCGTGGCCTCTTCTTAGCTTCATGGAATTCTCATTTGAGCAGGGGGCATAGACAGTCAATAGACAAGATGTAGTTCTGTGTGATTCAATGTAGGTGGTTGTTGGCGAGCAGTATGGGAAGATTCCCCCCACCCCTTGGTAAGAAGGGACTAGGTAAGAAGCTGTGTGCCTCGCTGAGGGAGTTTTCAGTTGTGTGCTGTGGGGAGCCCTGAAAGATTCTAAACGGGGGAGTTTGTGATGGGATGTGTGCTTTAGAAAAAGATTACTTTGCCAGAATCATCCCAGCGGACACATTTCAGTGCTCACTCTGTGCTAGATGCTTTTCAGTGTTCACACGTCAACAAATTTAATGCTTACAAACACTTATTTTCAGGTTCTGTGTTAGTTTTCGGTTACTGTCGTAATACACAGCCACAAATGTGGTGGTTTAAAATAGCACAAGTTTGTTCTCTTATGGTTCTGGAGGTCAGAAGTCCTAAAATCGAGGTGTCTTTAGGGCTACAGTCCTTCTGGAAGCTCCAGGGAGAATTTCTTTCCTTGCCTTCTCCAGCTTGCAGAGGCCCCCTTCCTCCAGCTCTGAAGTGTGTCTTTTCATTCTGCATCTGTTGTCACTTTGCCTTCTTTGACCAGTTCTACTACCTCCCTCTCATAAGGACCCTGTGATGACATTGGGCCCACCGAGGTAATCCAGGATAACCTCCCCACAGCAAGATCCTTAATTTAATCATCCGCACAGTCCCTTTTGCCATACAAGGTAACATATTCACAGGTTCTGGGGATTAGAATGGGGACATCTTTTAGGGGGAATAATTATTCAGCTTGCTACAGTTAGGTGCTATTATCCCCATTTTATAGACAATGATAGAATCATAGAGAGGGTAAGAAACTTGTCCAGAGTCACAGAGCAAGTAGCTCTAAAGATCACCTGGAGCCTTGTTCAGTTCATACTGATCCTGGACATTGAGAGAGGTTTCTCTCATCTCAGACTTGTGTGGGCAGCTGACTATGTGTTAGGGGTTTGAGTGGCTGTTGACCACTGTCAGGACGGCAGAAGGTACTGGTTGTGTGCCAGTACTGCATGTCCAGTACAGGGCAGGACAGTCCTAGACCTTGCCTTCGTGAGCATGGTTGTATCATCTCACTAATAATTACATAGTTTCAGCTCAAAGTTCCTGTAAAAGACAGTACAGGATGTGGTGGGAGATTGTAAGGGGGAGGCTGCTTTTGTTTGGTGGAGCGTGGGAACGAGTCTCCAAGGAAGTGATTTCGCTGAGAGGAGCTGATTGAGGGGCGGCCAGGAGTGTGTGTGTGTGGGGGGGTTGGGGAGCGGGGCGCAGCGTTGGGGTATGCAGTGACCGAGAGATGTTTCACGTGGGGACGAGGGAGTGCAGAACAGATCCCGCAGGACACAGAGGGTCATGCTAAGGAGCTGAGATTTTTGCCGTAGGTGCAGTGGCACATGATGGAAGGACTGATGAGATTTGGGAATCTGGCATCATGCTTACAGCAGAGCTCTAGCAAGGAACAGTGCTTAGAAGGACCTTCAGAAATCCTAGTGCGGTATTTCTCAAACTTGAACAAGTACACATTCTTCTTAAGGGAAAAAATAGTCCAGCAGTGAGAGTTAAATTATTTTATTACTTACATGCATACAAACGCAAACCTGGTATACATAGCACTTGCTCACGCCACATATAAGCAATAAAACCAAAGGAAGTGAACAGATTGAATACAAAACTAAAATCAATAACATTCCACTTAAAATACTAATTCTAAAGTTTTATTTTGCTGGAACAAAATCTCTACTCTTGGCCAAGATACTTCTGATTCTCCCATTACTCTGTTCCAAGTGACTATTTAATCCACCCAAATTTCTCTGAAGAGCTCTGGAGCTTTCTTGTTACGGGATTGGCCTTCATTTGGGTGTGGCACATTCTTTACCTGCTATGTGTATTTCTCTTCTTTCCTTATCAGGACAAGACAATGAAAGTTGTATGGCTTGATATCAAGTAAGCTGTTAAGAAAATACGGAATGGTGGACGGGCGTGGTGGCTCACGCCTGTAATCCCAGCACTTTGGGAGGCCAAGGCAGGCGGATCATGAGGTCATGGGGTTCGAGACCAGCCTGGCCAGTATGATGAAACCCCCTCTCTACTAAAAATGCAAAAATTAACCCAGCATGGTGGTGGGTGCCTGTAATCCCAGCCACTTGGGAGGCTGAGGCAGGAGAATCGCTTGAACCTGGGAGGTGGAGGTTGCAGTGAGCTGAGATCGTGCCACTGCCCTCCAACCTGGGCCACAGAGCAAGACTCTGTCTCGAAAAAAAAGAAAATACAAATGCTGGTGCTGAAGTTGTGAACTGAAAGCATGTGTCAGCGCTGTTTATTCCGTGACTTGGAGTTGGATTGTCTTAGTATTGGTTTAGGTTACCATTAAACGAAAACATCCTCAGACACAGACTGTTTGTCATTCCATTGTGACAGAATGGTTACATCTTGTGAGGAAATGGTTACATCTCAGTAGTGAGAGGTGGATCAAGGCCACTGTGTTTCATGCCTGTAATCCCAGTGCTTGGGGAGGCTGAAGCAGGAGAATTGCTTGAGGCCAGGAGTTCAAGATCCTGTACCAAAGCAGAAAAAAATTAGCTAGGTGTGGTGGCACATACCTGTAATCCCAGCTACTAGAGGGGTTGGGATGGGAGGATTGCTTGAGGCCAGGTATTCGAGGCTGCAGTGAGCTATAACTGGGCCACTGCACTCCAGCCTGGGCAACAGTGCAAGACCCTGTCTCATATATACATACATAAAGTTCTAAGGTCAGAACTCAGGATTCCTGCCTCTCAGTCCAGTGCTCTCCAGCTTACATCTTCAACAGAAGGCCTGTGCTGAGCTGCCTTGTCCAGACCCTTGTCTTATCCAGACCATGTCTTATCCATCTCACAGGACTGGCATGATGACCACTCTTTGCCACAGCCTCTCCCTGTCCCAGCTGCAGCCCTCTCTCCCCTTCTGGGGTCAACATCTTAGAGTCCATCTGGCTGGATCTAACCCGAGGGTACTCTCGATACCTCTTGAGCCACATTCCAAGTCTTCCCCCTTCCAGTGCTTTTCCCCATTTCCTAACCACTCACCCCGTCCTGATCCCCAGCTTTTAGGCAAGGACTTACCAGCTCTTCGGTTGCAGCAGAGGACATTGTTGCTTGCTTGTCCAGGCCTGTGCCCAGTGGTATTGGGAGATGGGGACAGTGGGGGGTGTCTCACTAGACTCTGCACACTGAGGCTCCTGAGTGATGGCCTCCAGCAGTGGGCTCCATGGCAGACACCTGCTTCGGAACGAGGTCTGAACACACAGGGGAAAGACAGATCTGGGAGACTGAGTTGGAGTTGCATAAGAAAGGAATTTGGATGAGCTCAAATTTTTTTTTGCTGCATTTTTGCTGTTCATTTAAGAAACGTGGACCATATCCAGCAGGAGAGTTAGGTTACCTGGCATGTAGGTGGCACTTAAGAGCTATGCCAAATGCACAGCATGTGCCAGCCACTCTCATGTAAGCATCTTACAGGTATTGACTTGTGGAGTCCTCACAGCAGTCCTTTGAGTTTGGTAGTATTTTTTATCCCTCTTATCCAGATGAGGAAATGGAGGTGCAGAGAAATGAAGGAACATGTTCAAGATCACCTGCTACTAGGTGGAGGTGCTGGGATTTGAACCTGGACGGCCAGGTGCCAGAACTCTTGGCTGCTGCATCAATCTGCCTGAAAACAAATGGTGAAATTTGAGAGACTATAGAAACTTCTCTGCCTTCATTTTTAAGGTGAGGAGCCTGATAGCTGAAGCGAGAAGGAACTTTTACCAACTCACCAGTGGGTAGTGACAAAGACAGGGCTCCAAACCAGCCCTCCTAACCTTCAGTCCAGGAGGCACGGTGGTATAGCAGAAAAAACACAGGCATTCCATGTACTCATTGACTGGGCAGGTGGTTAACTGAACATCTACTTTATGCAGGGACTTGGATATGCAGGGGACAAAACAAAGTCTCTCACCTTGCAGAGCAAGCAAGCATTCCTTCTGCAGAAGTGTACTGAGCACCACTGTGCAAGGTAGAGAGGACCTGGAGGTTAAGACCTGCCCTCAGGAAAGAGAAGCTATTACCCTGGATAGTGAGTGCAGAGACAGAGGTGTCCAGGGTGCTGTGAGCCCCTGGAATGGAACCAGAGCTGGCAAGATCAGGGGGCTTCCTGGAAGAAATGAGGGGTACTAGAGCCGACTTTTCAAGGTGATGTTGGGTTAGTTGGAGGAAGCAGGTGGGAACCAGGCAGAGCAACAGAGTCTCACAGGACAGAAAACCTGGCTCGGACCAGACAGAGCTGGTTTCAAATGCAACTCTAGCACTTTGGTAAGTACTTGCAAAAGGGCTGTGAAGACTTTGTGCGATGATACTCATTCTTTCCCTTGCCCCTGCCTTCCTACTTCCAGCTGTACCACGGAGCGCCTGTCCTGTTAATGAAAATTGTGGGTAACATGTTAATGAAAATTGTGGGTAGCATATTAAGGTATTCAATATGCAATTGAAATTTGATGCTTAAGGAATCAATTTGTCATTTTTGGGAAATCATGTAGTCTATATGATCACATTCTGGATCCTTTAGTATGAATAAAAACCTATTTTGTGTGTGTTTATAACTAAATAATCTTTAGCGTAGGCCGGGCGCGGTGGCTTACGCCTGTAATCCCAGTACTTTGGGAGGCCGAGGCGGGCGGATCACCTGAGGCCAAGAGTTCAAGACCAGCCTGGCCAACCTGGTGAAACCCTGTCTCTATTAAAAATACAAAAATTAGCTGGGCATAGCCTGTAATCCCAGCTACTCGGGAGGCTGGGGCAAGAGAATTGCTTGAATCTGGGAGACAGAGGTTGCAGTGAGCTGAGATCGCGCCATTGCACTCTAGACTGGGCAACAAGAGCGAGACTCCATCTCAAACCAAAAAAAAAAAAAAAAAAAAAAAAAAACCTTCAATGTTATAACGTGATACTAACATCAAGGGTTGTTTGCTCTCCTGAGCTTGGGGCTGGGGGATGTTCTAGATCTGTCTTGGGCCCTTGCTACTACCCATTCATGTGCTCCTTGGGCTACAGGCAGGTCCCTTGAGTGGTAGTTCTATTTGTAATCCAAGCATATTTAGGGTTAAAATTAATACCAAAAGCAAACAAAGCAATTGTTTAGATGCATTCAAATTCACACTTCTTACATGTCATATTTCCTAGGTTAACTACTTGATGCACAGAAGGGGAAAAATGGAGTAAAAAAATGTGTAGTAAAGTTTAAAAAGGAAAGGAAGAAAAAGAAAAATAGAATAAGCCAGACAAATAGCTCAGAACAAGGTGGCAGATTTAAATGCAAACATATCGGTAATTATGTGTTAAATGCTCCAGTTAAATGAAAATGTTGATATGACTGGATAAGAAAACGAAACCTAATTCTGTGTTGCTTAATATAATTATCTCAGTGAAAAAATATTTGATAAAATTTACCATCTTTTTGTGATGAAAAAAGCAGGAAACTAGGAATGGAAGGAATTTTATTAGTTTGATTAAGGATATCTAGCAAAAAAACTTATAGCAAATATCACATTTAATGGCAAAACATTGAAAGCTTTCTTAATGACATCAAGAAAAAGACAGGAATGCCCATTATGACCAACTCTATTCAGTTTTGTGCAGGATAGCCTTGTCAAGGAACTGAGGCAAGAATTATAAATAAAAGAAGTAAGGTTTGGAAAGAAGGGAAGAAAAACTGGCGTGTAGATAATATGGTTGCATATTTTTGCACTGAGATTTCTATGTGTAGAAAGTAAAGATTCTACAGTTAAATCATGAGTATTAATAAGTTTAGGCGAATGCTGAATCCAAAATCAAGATACAAAACCAGTTGTATTTCTATGTATCACTAGCACATAGAAAATAAAACATAGGCATGGAGGTTCACACCTGTAATCCCAGCACTTTGGGAGGCTGAGGCCAAAGGATTGTTTGAGCCTAGGAGTTTGAGACCAGCTTGCACAACATAGCCCTGTCTCTACAAAAAGTTGAAACAAATTAGCCAGGTGTGGTGGTGCATGCTTGTAGTCCCAGCTACTTGGGAGGCTGAGGTGGTGGGAGGATCACGTGAGCACAGGAGGCTGCAGTGAGCTATGATTGTACTACTGCACTGCAACCTGGGTGACAGAGGGAGACCCTGTTTTGGTGTTTTTTTTTTTTTTTTCTTTATTTAAAAATATGTTTACAATAATATAAAAAATAAGATATCTGGGAAGAAATTAACAAAAAATATGCAAAACTCTGATAGGGAAAAATGTACTTCATTGAGTGATGTCAAAGAACATAAAGTAACTGGTGAGATATATTATGTTCGTGGATTAGTAGAGTCAGTATTTAAGCCTTTCAGTTTTCCCTGAATTGATCTATAGAGACAATACCGTACTAATCTAAATCTCAACACGATTATTTTTGTGTAACTTCACAAACAGATTCTAAAATTTATATGACCCTCAAAGGGCCAAAACTTGCCCAGACATTCTTGAAGAGAAACCTATCAGAAATCTTCTTTTTTACAGCTACAGAAATTAAGGCTGTGTGATATCGGCACAAGGATAAACAGATGGGCCAGAGAAACAGATGGAGAGAACCAAGTAACAGATGTATGTTCGATTTAAGACAGAGGTGACTCTGCAGACCAGTAAGCAGAGATGGTCTTTTTAAATAACGGTGCTGAGACAATGAGCTACCTGGGCACACACCATGTACAAAAATAAACTCCAGGTATCCACGTCAGACCTAAACATGAAAGGAAAGATATAAAGCTTTGAGAAAATAATACAGAGCTATACAATAATAATACAGAGCCATAAAGCTTTGAGAAAATAATACGATTGTTTTTGTGATCTCAGTGTAGGGAGGTGTTTCTTAAAACTAGTGTACTAATCCTAAAGGAAAAGACTGATACATATGGCGATATTTCAATTAAGAAAGATAAATGATGAAGTGGAAAATACACCTCTAACTAATCAAGGACATATATTGTGTATATATAATAAATTCCCACATACCAGTTAGGAAAATGGCAGGCAACGTAATGGAAAAATGGGCAGTACTTTACTGAGTACTTAAAATAAACATCGAAGTGGTCAATAAACATTTTCCATTAACATTGCTCTTGCTGTAAAAATTGGTACCACTGCTTTGGAAAACAGTTTGGCATTACCTGCTAAAGTTGAAGACACATCTGGTGGCCCAGCAGTTTTATCCCCAGGAATATATTACAGAGAAACAAGTTCACATGTGTCCCCAGGAGACAGGTACAAGAGGGTTACCTCCTCTGGGTCTAACTTGATCCTCTGTATAGTTGGACTCACAGTGCTTACCTTACAGGGAGAATTCAAATTAAATAATGGAATTAAATAGAATGTTTATAAAGTGCATAATTTAGTGCCTTGTGTATAGTACATGCTTAATAGTAACTGCTTGCTAGTAATAGTAATATAATTGTTGGTTAGTCTCATCAACTGACATCTCAGAGAAGGGCCATTTTAGGATTGGTCTTTTCTGAAGGAAACCAGAACTCTCTAAGTGGTTGAAAAGTTTGAGAAGATCAAGGGACTATCCCCTTTCCATCCTTATTGTCCCATGACTTCCTAAGGGCCAGGGTTGAAGGGCAGGGGCTGGGCTGTGTTGTTTTTGGGGCCTGCACACCTCTGGGTAATGCATATGGGCAGCTGCTTCACTCCTGTCACTTACACTAATTTGGCAAATCACCAAATTGTCCTTTTGGACTCTTACATGAATTTGTGTCAAAAATCTCATTCTATAAAATAAAACATTGGAATGACATTTCAGTGGTTTCGTGGGGGCATTCATGCAAATTATAGATGATATACTATAGAAAACAATGTTTTAAAATCTTAAATATTCTCACTTAAGATGAGAAGATCAAAATGAGTTGAAAATAAAACAGAACTGCAGAAAATGAAATCAGTAACCATTTTGTTTTCTGTACTGTAAGACTTAAAGGAATGGGCTGCTGAGTGGGACCAATGGGCCAGTTCTCTATTTCCTAGTAAATTGCCCCAAAACTTCACACCTTAAAACAAACATTTATTATCTTTGAGTTTCTGTGGGTCAGGAATTGGGCCTGCCTTAGCTCTGGGTGCCTCTGCCTCAAGG